>NC_056058.1:19859156-20162186 GCF_016772045.2 Ovis aries | reverse complement strand
GCGTGTGCAGGAAATGGAATCCTGGGGGTGGTGTGGTAAAGAAAAAAACCCTCTGGTTTTAGCAGATCCACTCCTAAGGTTACTCAGAAAGTTCAGACCAAAGCATCACCCTCACTCTACAAAGCATCCACCCACTCCCCAGTGACTTCAGAGAATTGTGGGAACTAAAGTGCTCCATCCCAGGAAAAAGGGCTTCCTTTGAGGTTAAGGTGTGAAATGACAAAGACTACAGCATCCAAGAAGGCCTTCCCAATGCTGAGACTCCTGGTCTCTACCTCCAGAGCCTTGGTAGAACCTAAGAAGGTGAGTACTTTATCAGGCTCTTAAAAGGAATGAATATGGAAAGCTTCTATTGCATCCTTTTAAAGTCAAGTGACCTGACATTAAAGAAGAGAGGTTCAAAAAGTGGGCTTATTTTTTCTTTATGGCAGGCCCAAAGGGGCACAAAGTGAAAGGACTTCATTGTATAATAACATGAGGTATTAACTATATTGTAGTTAAGAAAAATTATGGAGCAATTTGGAAAAATGTTTCTCTTTTTTCTGATGGGTTTAGAATATCCAGTCTGTAAGAATTAACAAGCGACTGTGTCTGTGTGTGTGTCTAATAGTTATCAGATGTCCCTGTAGACAACTAGAATAACAAAGAAGTAGGTACGTCTGCTGCACACAGTGGCAATGAAGAACTTGAACCTGCCTTGGAGTACCTACATCTACCTGGACAGTCCTGTTGGTATTTTTCTGTATTTTTCAAGACCAGCATTCCAGTAGAACCTTCTGTGATGATGAGAATTATCTATCTGCACTGTCAAGTACAGAAGCCACAAATCATATGTGGCTATCAAACACTTGAAATATGGTTAAGACAATTGTGAATTTTTATATTATTTAATTTTAATTGATTAGCTATATTTAATTAAATAGCCACATATGGCTAGTAGCTATTGTCCTGGACAGCACAGTTCTAGGTTGACTCTGTGCTGTTTGTTTGAGGCAGAGTCTGCCAATGCGTATAAGATGCACCATGGAGGGTACAGAAGACACTGAGAAACACATGAGGAACAAGGCACTCGTGATGGATAAAGCTCAGAGCAAGTGCCATGACGGCACAGAACAGCTGTGGCACCTCAGATCTTCCCAAGCCTCTGCTGCTCACGACAAAATGAAACAAAACCCTCGGCCAAGTGACATTTTCAGAAAAACCCTAGAAAAGGGGGTATATTAGTGAAATGGAGAGATGCGGAACAGGTATAACAAACTCAGATTAGTAGAAGAGGGTAATTCTAATGATGATGAAATCTTCATCTCCATTCCCACTACTGAGAAGCCCACTTTGGCAAGCGGCCAAGGAAGCACCAGGCTGGACACAGTGTTGGGACTGGACTTCCCTATCATCCATAGGCAGTGACTCAGGAGGCAGAGCTATGGGTTGAGAAATGCCTCAACTTTCTAAACATTAGACTGTATGGTTTCCTGGGCCTTTTATGCAAGGTAGCTCTTCAGATAATGAAAACCACCCCAAGGCATGAAGTAACAATAACTTCCTTCTATTTTTTTATTTCTTTTTTTCTATTTTTTAATTTCTTTTCCTGGCCAATTTTCATAAGCCATATGACAAGACAGTGATATCCATTTTGCATGCTCCCAGGTCAGAGTTCAGGATACAGAACTTCCCTTTGGAGAACTCAAACATTTCTGGCATAGTACCAGAGTATCTGGCATACTACTCAGGGCCCAGACTCCAGCAGCCACTAGCAAATAAGGAGTATGGTACTGATGTTATTATTTCAGAAATGGTAGGAATCAGAAGTCATTCCAGGGAATATCCCAGAAGACTGATGCAGGTTGAGAAAAAGAAGACACAGAGAGGAGGCAGATGAGGCGAAAGGAGGAAAAACACAAGAGGAAACATCTTACACTCTGTTCATCTCACACCAGTGGAAAACTATGAGCGGAGCTTCCTCAAGCAGTTCTAACCACAGTTCTTTTTTCCCTGGCTCAGAGGCCTCTAACACCTTCCAGCAGTCACAAGATAGAGGATAAAATCCTACGCTTAGTAACCAAGGCTCACGGGGCCAGGTCCTATCCACTCTATACCCACGTCTTGTATGTCCCAGATGAACTGATCCTTTTACTTCTCCCACGCACATCATGTTGATTAGGGCCCCTACATCATCTTTATATCAGCTACTCCCACAAGCTAGTTCACTCTAACCACATCCTTCCTTTTTCCTACCACTTTACAAGCCAGCTAATATTGTCCCCTTCTGGAAGACTTATCCAACTAATCAGTTCAAAAGGAGCTCTCCCTCCTTTTTAGCATACCTAGATTAACTGATAAATTTCTTCCTTTTTTTTTTCTTTTTTTTCAGATTTTATTTTACTTTACAATACTGTATTGGTTTTGCCATACATCAACATGAATCTGCCACAGGTGTACACGTGTTCCCAATCCTGAACCCCCCTCCTCCTCCTTTGTTTTTAACTCTTCAAATGGGTAGTAATTTCTAACAGATAGAGCCAACTACAGGAACAGGATTATCATCTCTGAGTTTCCCACAGCACCCAGCACAGAGCCAGGTGTACATCAATCACTTAGGGTGCTTCGGTTCATTTCAACAAACATTCTGAGTATTAACTCTGTGCCAGGAGCCATTCTAGACGTTTCTGCCAGAGTCAATGTAGATAATGAAGAGGCAGTAATACATTTATCCCATCTTCACATACAGCTAAACCAATTCTGAATTCCTCTGATTCTTCAAGGCTGGAGAGTTTTCCTTTGATGAAAAAGACTATTCCCCATATCAGACCTGTCTATTCCCTTTACCGTGACTTCACTCTCTGTAACGCTCTTGTTCAGTAGGCTGAAAGCACTGAAGGAGGACAGACACAATCTACAGCAAGGTCATCTCAATTCCTAGTAATGGGCAAATCAGGCATCAATCCAGGTCTCCCTCCATAATGAAAAGCAAACAAATAAAGCAAAATGTGAGACAAACAAAAGATTTAGAAGTTCAAAAAAAGTGACCCAACTTGAATAATTTTCCCAACAGATTCCAAAAGGACATTATAGCAATAGAAACAATATAATCAGAAAAAAATATGGTAAGAAAAAAATGTGATTACAGAATTGCACAGATTTTTTTTTAATCCCAAAGGAAGCAGTAAATAGAAAAACTAGGTACTACAGAAAACAGAATCAGTGTATTAGTAAACAAACTTAAAAAGGAATTCCGAGAAATTCAAGGGAAAACATAATGAAGGAGAAAATTATGGCATTTGGAAGAAAACTCCAGATAAGGTAAGTGAGTACAAAAAGAAATTTTAGGAGAGAACTGATTACATGAAGACCTAAAGAAATAGCTGAAGTAAATCTCTCTGAGATGTACAGGGTTACAGGTCCCAGGGTTACAACATAAAAGAGCTCACACAAGGTACCCACTCTCATGGAGTTCCACAAATAAATGATTAGAAATATTTCAGATACTAGTAAATGCTTTAAAGAAAAAAAATGAAGCAATATAATAGAGTAACTTCGTGACAGAATGGCTACTTTAGGTTTAGAGAGAATTCTCTCAGGTGACAAATACACTTAGTCTTGAAGGAAAAGAGGGCAATAGTCATGATAAGAAGCTTTCTAGGTAGAGAAACTACTTTGTGCAAAAACCCTTAAAAAGGCACAGCATGGTTTAGGAAAAGATATAAAGCCAGTATGTCTAGACCATAGGAAGCAAAGGGGAGAGTGTGATGAGATGAGGCTGGAGAAATAGGCTGGGGTAGATTACATAACATAAGCATGGGAAGAAGTGTAAGTGTGAGAGAAGGCACAGGAGAGCTTTCAGCTAGAAAATTATTGCTCTGGCTGCTGACTGGAGAATGGATTGTAATAAGGTAAAAGTAGAAGAAGGAGACCGATGAGAAACCTATATCAATAGTCTAGGGAAGGGAGGACAGTAAATATGTACTTGAGTTTTCAGTGGATATAGGAAACAGATTAAAAATAAAGAGATGGGCAAAAATACAAGAAATAAGAAATTAGAAGTTATCATAGAAGAAAAAACCCAACTGAGTTAAATCAGAGGGTTATCTTGCTTGATATTCCAAAACAAAGATATTCATAAGTATTTCTGGGCTGAAAACAGCTTACAAAATTATAACTAAAATAACCAGGGAGAAAGAAAGGTAATAAAAAAAAGTGTAAAGCTACTACTATAATGGATAACTTAACATATGTTTTTCAATCTTTAACAGATCAAGCAGACAAAGATACAGAGGATTTGTCTATTATTAATAATTAATACACCTGGCTTAATAAAGATATTAAACACATATCCTATAAATTATGAATATACATTCTGGTCCAAAAATCATAAGAATGATAGTGACTTTTTAAAAGTCTATCTAGATAACTGTATATTAGTGCTCTCTTCAGTAGCACACATACACTGGAATGATACAGAGAAGACTAGCATGGCCCCTGCATAAGGATGACTTGCAAATTTGTGAAGCGTTCTGTATTTTGGGGGGTGACCTAGAGGTATGGGATGGGGGTGTGTAGGAGGTTTAAGAGAAAGGGGATATATGTATACATACAATTGATTTGGGCTTCCCTCGTGGCTCAGATGGTAAAGAATCTGCCTGCAATGCAGGAGACCTGGATTCGATCTCTGGGTGGGATCTCTGGGAAGATGCCCTGGAGAAGGGAATGGCAACCCACTCCAGTATTCTTGCCTGGAAAATTCCATGGAGAGAGGAGCCTGGTGGACTACAGTGCATGGGGTAGCAAAGAGTCAGACACAACTGAGCAACTAAGCACAACAACACAGCTGATTCGCTTCACTGTACAGCAGAAAGTAACACAACACTGTAAAGCAATTATACACCAATAAAGAATAGGTATGTTAAAAAATAACCGTAAGTCAAAGGGGGAATCAAAATTGTTAGTAAATTAAAGGCAACATCAATTATCATGCTACATACTAAACATATATGAAATGGACTAGATTAAAAAGTCCTCAAAACACAAAGAAGAATTCTAGGAGGTAGAAAGCTGGAAAGAGTATTGCTCACACCCGAACAACAACAGCAATAGCCAGATAAACCATTAAATGGTAGCTTTTACTGGACCCATCAGAGAACTGAGGTCACAGAGCAATCAAAGAGCTAAAATCTAAGGAAATTCAGATGCCAACACTTAAGAGGTGGAACATGAGCACATGTTTACCTGTGGCAGAACACAAAAGAATGAAACATTGGGCGCCACAGAAGAAGGAAAGAAGAATTCACACAAAACTTTTCAATGAATTGCTAAAGGCAAAGTATGGGCTACATGAGAGTATGGGACTCCTGGGAGTCGCAGATACAAGGGAAATTCACACCGCTCATGCTCACAGGAAAGATTGACTATTTCTGTCCACAGGGCTTTCTCAATGATCCTGACCCTCCTCTCCATGACATTCAAAACGCTTCCTTGTATCTTTGGTGGGTCTTGGGCAGGAGATAGTATAATGAACCTCTTACAATGGTAGAACACTTCTAAAGATTTGGGGCCAGATCATTTCCTGACCTCCCATATGGCAACAGAGTTTGCAAACTGTCTCTAATTGAGGCTTGACCAGGACAACAGAGGATCCCCATTGGTTTCCACCACTAGACTAGCCAAGCCTAGTACCAGACAACAGAAGATTACTGCTAGGGAGGAGCAAGAGTAAATCAAGAAAATCCTGAGGTACAAGTACACTGGGAAGTCTCAAAGCTGCAGGTGAAGCAGGAATATTAAAAACAAAACAAAACTTCTGGAAACTTAGCCTCTTCCTAAGCAAAATGTTTTGAAGCTGAAGGTACACTGAAGGCAAAATATAGCAACCAAAAATGATCTCAAACTCAAATACTAAGTAAATTGACTCAGATCTCCACACTAATGGCTTAGGAAAAAAAGAAACGTGCATACTTCCAGGAAAAGAAAATCATATTTACATCATGGTATTACGTACTATCCCAATTCCCAAGAAGGGCAGTACTTTAGTACATTCAGTACATTAGATCATTAAAACCACCAGACAACTGCACTCACCTCCCATGCTAGTATAAGGTTATGCTCAAAATCGTGCAAGCTAGGCTTCAGCATTACATGAACAGAGAACTTTCAGATGTTCAAGCTGGGCTTAGAAAAGGCAGAGGAACCAGAGATCAAACTGCCAACATTTGCTGGATCATAGAGAAAGCAAGAGAATTCCAGAAAAAAACCTACTTCTGTTTCATTGACTACACTAAAGTCTTTGACTGTGTGGATCATAACAAACTGTGGAAAACTCTTGGAGAGATGGATATACCAGGCCATCTTACTCGTCTCCTGAAAAACCTGTATGTGGGTCAGAACAGTTAGAACCCTTACGGAAAAACTGGTTCAGGATTGAGAAAGGAGTACAACAAGGTTGTTTATTGTCACCTTGTTTATTTAACCTATACTCAGAGCATGTGAAATGCCAGGCTGTATGAGTTGCAAGCTAGGATCAAGATTGCTGGGAGAAATATCAACAACCTCAGATATGCAGATGATATCACTCTAATGGCAGAAAGTGAAGAAGAACTAGAGAGACTCTTGATGAGGGTGAAGGAGGAGAGTGAAAAAGTTGGCTTAAAACTCAATATTAAAAAAAACTAAGATCATGGCATTTGGTCCCACCATTTAATGCCTAATAGAAGGGGAAAGGGTGGAGGCAGAGGACAGATTTCCTCTTCCAGCTCTGAAATCACTGTGTATGGTGACTGCAGTCATGAAATTAGAAGACGATTTCTTCTTGTCTGGAAAGCTATGACAAACCTAGACAATGTGTTAAAAAGCGAAGATATCACTTTGCTGACAAAGTTTGGTTTAGTCAAGGCTATGGTCTTTCCAGCAGTCACGTATGGGTGTAAGAGCTGGACAATAAAGAAGGCAGAGTGCCAAAGAATTGATGCTTTTGAACTGTGGTGCTGGAGAAAACTCTTGAGAGTCCCTTGGAAAGCAAGGAGATCAAACCAGTCAATCCTAAAGGAAATCAACCCTGAATACTCTCTAGGGCTGATGCTGAAGCTGAAGCTCCAATACTTTGGCCACCTGATGCAAAGAACTGACTCACTGGAAAAGACCCTGATTCTGGGGAAGACTGAAGGCAGAAGGAGAAGAAAGTGACAGAGGATGAGATGGTCGGATGACATCACTGATTCAATGGACATGAACTTGGGCAAACTGCAGGAGATGATGAGGGACAGACAGGGAAGCCTGGGGTGCTGCAGTCCATGGGGATGCAAAGAGTTGGACACGACTTGGTGACTCAACAACAAATCACACACTATATTACATACAAGTATGCAATAAAAATTATGAGACACATAAAAAATCAAGAAAATAAAGCACTGTTAACAGACAAGCAATTATCTGAAACAGAATCACAAAAAAACAGATATTAGAATGAACTGACAATTTAAATGTAAGGTAAATCAGTTAAAGTCTTGAGTAAAAAAAATGGATGGCATATATGAACAGATATGGAATTCCAGAAGAAATATAAAAATCATAAGAAAGAATCAAATGGAAATTCTAGAAATAAAAAATACAATAAGAGAGTTGAAGAATGCCTTTGACAGACACATTATAGACTCAATACATCCAAGAAAGAATCAAGGAACCCAGAGACAGAGTAATAGAAATTACTCAGATGTAAACACAAAGAGAAAAAGGGTGTAAAAAACCAGAACAGAGTATTCAGGAGCTGTGAAAAAATATCAAGTGGTCTAATATAAATGTAATTAGAATCTCAGAAGGTTGAAATATAATTAAAGGGAAAAAGAGAAACATTTAAAGACAAGTTAGGCAAGAATTTTCAGAAAACAATGAAAAATATAAACTAGAGAAACAAGAAACTCAGAAATCACAAACAGGATAAATACTACCCCCAAAAAATCACACTTAGACACATCATTCAAACTGCTAAAAAACAGACAAAAAGAGAAAAATCTTGAAGGCTGTGAGACAAAAAAAATTACACACACAGAAACAAAGATTAAAAAATTATAGCAGACATAAACTATGTAATACAGAAAACAATGGAGTGAGATCTTCAGTGTTGAAAGAAAAAAAAGCTGTTTCATTGGATTCAACAACCAATGAAACAACCTTTTAAACTAAAGGAAAAAAAAAAAACTTTCAGAAAACAGACTTTATTTTTTTAGAGCAGTTTTAGGTTCACAGCAAAACTGACCAGAAAGTACAGAGTTCCTAGACATTCTCTGCCCTTACACATGCACAACCTCTCTCTCTACTAACATATTGTACCTCAGTGGTGCAAATTTTTTTACATTGCAGTTTTTCACACGTGCAAAAATTGATGAACCTAAACTGATATACATCATTATCACCCGAAGTCCACTATTTACATTATGGTTGACTCTTGGTGTTATGGGCTTCCCTGGTGCCTCAGTGGTAAGCAATTTGCCTACAAATACAGGGGACGCGGATTCTTTCCCTGGGACAGGAAGATCATCTGGAAAAAGAAATGGCAACCCACTCCAGTATTCTTGCCTGGAAAATCCCATGGACAGAGAAGCCTGGTGGGCTTCAGTACATGTGGTCACAAAGAGTTGGAAAAGACTAAACAACTTGGTGTTGTACATTCCATGGGTTTGGACAAATATAATGACATGCATTCACCATTACAGTATCATATTAAATGGATCACTACTCTAGAAACCCTCTGTGCTCTGCCTATTCATCCCTCCTTCCCCCATTCCCTAGCAACTACTGATCTTCTGTCTTCATAAATTTTTATTTTCCCTGAATTCTATGTAGCTGCAGTCATACATTATATGCTGCTGCTGCTGCTAAGTCGCTTCAGTCATGTCCGACTCTGTGCGACCCCATAGACAGCAGCCTACCAGGCTCCGCTGTCCTTGGGATTCTCCAGGCAAGAACAGTGGAGTGGGTTGCCATTTCCTTCTCCAATGCATGAAAGTGAAAAGTGAAAGTGAAGTCTCTCAGTCGTGTCCGACTCTTAGCCACCCCATGGACTGCAGCCCACCAGGCTCCTCCATCCATGGGATTTTCCAGGCAAGAGTACTGGAGTGGGGTGCCATTGCCTTCTCCGCATACATTATATAGCCTTTTCAAATTGGCTTCTTTTTTTAAATATAAATTTATTTATTTTAATTGGAGGTTAATTACTTTACAATGTTGTATTGGTTCTGCCACACATCAACATGAATCCACCATGGGCATACACATGTTCCCCATCCTGAACCCCACTCCCTCCTCCTTCCCCGTACCATCCTTCTGGGTCGTCCCAGTGCACCAGCCCCAAGCTTCTTTCAGTTAGCAATACACATTTAAGATGCCATCATGTCTTTTTATGACTTGATAGCTCCTTTCTTTCTGGTCCTAAGTAATAGCCCATGGTCTGGATGCACCATAGTTTATCAATTCATCTACTAAAGGACATCTTGGTTCCTTCCAAATTTTGGCAATTATGAATTAAGTTGTTATAAATGTTTATGTGCATTTTTTGGTGTGAATGTAAGGTTTAACTTATTTGGGTAAATATCAAGGAGTTGTGATTGCTGGGTGATACAGTAAGACTGTTTATTTTTTAAGAAACTGCTGAACTGTCTCCCAATGTGGCTGTAAAGTCATTACTGATGTAGTTAAGATTAATACCTACTATATTTTTTACTGCTTTCCTTTTGTTTCCCTTGTTCTTTTTTCCTGATTTTTGTCTTCCCCTCTTTTCCACCTTCTGCAGTTTTACTTGAGCATTGTATATAATTCCATTTTCTCTTCTCAGAATATCAATTAAATTATTGTTCAGTCACTAAGTCGTGTCTGACTTTTTGTGATCCCATGAATTGCAGCACACCAGGCTTCCCTGTCCTTCACTATCTCCCCGAGTTTGCTCAAACTCATGCCCACTGAGTCACAGTTGATGTCATCAAACCATCTCAACCTCTGTCGTCCCCTTCTCCTCCTGCCCTCAATCTTTCCCATCATCAGGGTCTTTTCCAATGAATCGGCTCTTCCTATTAGGTAGCCAAAGTACTGGAGCTTTTGCATCAGTCCTTCCAGTGAATATTCAAGGCTGATTTCCTTAAAGACTGATTGGTTTGATCTCCTTGCTGTCCAAGGGATTCTCAAGAGTCTTCTCCAGCATCACAGTTTGAAGGCATCAGTTATTTGGTGCCCTGCCTTCTTTATGGTCCAACTTTCACATCCTTACATGATTACTAGAAAAGCCATAGCTTTGACTTTACTGACCTTTGTCAGCAAAGTGATGTCTCTGCTTTTTGATATACTGTCTAAGTTTGTTATAACTTTTCTTCCCTTTGGTTGAGCATTAGGATTTTCTCTTTATTTTTTAATTGGAGGAAAATTGCTTTACAACGTGTTAGTTTTTGCCAGACAACAACATGAATCAGTCATAACTGTATTTGTATCCCCTCCCTCTTGAGCCTCCCTCCTTTCCCCCTCAACTCACTCCTCTAGGTCATCACAGAGTGCTAGGCGGGGCTCCCTGTTTTATATAGCAACTTTCCACTAGCTATCTATTTTACACAGGATCGTGTACGTATGTTGATGATATTTTCTCAATTTGCCCCACCCTCTCCTTACCCTGTTCTGCCCACAAGTCCGTTCTCTACATCTGTGTCTCCATTCCTTGCAAATAAATACATAAATAGCATTTTTCTGGATTCCATATATATGGAATATACATGATATTTGTTTTCCTCTGACTTACTTGACTCTGTATAACAGGCTCTAGGTTCATCCACCTCACTACCAGTGACTCAAATTCATCCCTTTTTATGGCTGAGTAATAGTCCATTGTATATGTGCACCGATCTTCTTTATCCATTCATCTGTCAGTGGACATCTAGGTTGCTTCCATGTCCTGGCTATTGTAAATGGTGCTGCAATGAACACTGGGGTACATGCGCCTTTTAGAATTGTGGTGTTCTCGGGGTATGGGACCCAGTGATGGGACTGCTGGGTCATATGGTAGATTTATTCCTAGGTTTTTAACGAATCTCCATACTGTTCTCCATATTATCAGTTTACATTCCCTCCAACAGCGCAGGAAGATCTCTTTTTCTCCACATCCTCTCCAGCATTTGTTTGTAGATTTTTTGATGATGGCCATTCTGACTGGTATGAAGCGGTACCTCACTGTGGTTTTGATCTGCATTTCTCTAATAATGAGTGACGTTGAGCATCTTCTCATGTGCCAGCTGCATGTGTTCTTTGGAGAAATACCTGTTTAGGTCTTCTGTCCGTTTTTTTATTGGCTTGTTTTTCTGATATTGAGCTGTATGAGCTGCTTATATATTTTGGAGATTAATCCTCTGTCAGTTTCATTTGCAATTACACTTACAATTAACCCAAATCCACTTTCAAATAATACTATACCACCTACAGTATTACTTTTCCCTTTGCTTTCTTTCAAGATTTTTTTTTATCTTTGATTTTCTAAAGTTTGAATATGATATACCTAAGTGTAGGTTTTTCAGTATTTACCAGGCTCATCATTCTCTGAGTTTCCTGTATCTATAGTTTGGTATCTGAAACTAACTTGAGGAAGTTCTTAGTCATTAATGCTTCATATATTTCTTTTGTTCCTTTCTCTCTTTCTTCTTTTGGAACTCTGATAATGTGTTATTTAGATCTTTTGTAGTTGTTCCACAGTTCCTGGATATTCTACTATTTTTAAAGACCTTTTTCCTCTCTGCTTTTCATTTTGGGAAGTTTCTATTAACACACCTGCAAGCTCACTGTTTCTTTCCTTGTCTGTGTCCAGTATCCTGATAAGCCTATCTAAGGCATTCTTGATTTTTGTTACAGAGTTTTTTTAACTTTTAGCATTTTCTTTTGATTCTTTTCTTAGAGTCTCCACATCTCTGCTTTTACTACCCATCTGGTTTACGTGTTTTCCATTTCTTCCTCTAGAACCCTTTACATATTAATCACAGTTGTTTTAAATTTACAATCCGATAAGTCTAACATCTCTACCATGTCTTGGTCTGGCTCTGATGTTTGCTCTGCCTCTGAAAACTTTTTTCCTTCTCCTCCTAGTATACTTTATAATCTTCTGTTGAAAGAACATGAAGGACAGAGAAATGAGGTCACAGGGCAAACCTCTGTATCATAAATTGAAACACCAGACAGGTAGAGCAGAAATCCACCTCCATGAGAATAAGTACTGGGATAGAAAGGTCTTAACTGTGATTAATAAGATCCTAGAGGCTCAGTATGGAAAAGATTGAGAGATAAAAAAAACTCCAGGGGGATCCTAGCCATGAGAGAGCTCTCATACTTTCATGAGTTTTATCTCTGGCATCCCTGCCAGGTTCTCACAGGAAAGAACACAGAAAAATCCCCTCATGCTTCGGGTAGGAGTAGAGAAAAGGGAACTGTTTTGAATTACACTAGAGCATTCTGGTCTTTACAAGGCCTACTGTCAAGAGAATATACTTTACCATGTGAGAAGACCTTTAGCAATACAGTGGAGAGAGTGGAAGCATTTTATAATTCCATGATTAGGTCTCAGTCTTTTGGTAATCCTATGCCTGTGGACTGTCAGCTTCACCAGTGTTTCTTAGTTCCTCCACCCCCTTAGGTGGGAGAGGATGGATAGAGGGGACTGAAGTTGGTATTTCCTCTCCCCTACATGGAAGGTTAGAAAGAACTAGAGTTGGCTATTTCCCTCACCTCAGGTTAGTTAGATTCTGATAAAACCCCAGCTCTCGTAAAGTAGATTCTCTTGACAGCAGACCTTGTTGTTTTCATTGTTATTGTATAGGAACACAAGGGATTTCTGTGTATTAATTTTATATCCTGAAACTTTACTATATTCCTTGATTAGTAATTTTCTGGCAGTACCTTTAGAGTTTTCTATGTAGAGGATCGTGTCATCTGCAAATAGTGACAGTTTTACGTCTTCTTTTCCAATCCATTCATTTTCTTTTTTTTCTCTGATTGCTGTGACTAGGACTTCCAAAACTACATTGAATAGTACCGGTCAGAGTGAGCACCCTTGTCTTGTTCCTGATTTTAGAGGAAATGTTTTCAATTTTTCACCATTGAGGATAATGTGTACTGTGGGTTTGCTGTATATGGCTTCTATTATATTGAGATATGTTCCTTCTATACCTGCTTTCTGGAGAGTTTTCATCATAAATGGGTGTTGAATTTTGTGAAAGCCTTTCTCTGCATCTACTGAGATAATCATATGGTTTTTAATCTTTCAATTTGTTAATGTGGTGTATCACATTGATTGATTTGGGAATATTGAAGAATCTTTGCATCTCTGCAATAAAGCCCACTTAGTCATGATGTATGACCTTTTTAATATGTTGTTGGATTCTGTTTGCTAGAGTTTAGTTGAGGATATTTGCATCTATGTTCATCAGTGATATTGGCCTGTAGTTTTCTTTTTTTGTGGCATCTTTGTCTGGTTTTGGTATTAGGGTGATGGTGGCCTCATAAAATGAGTTTGGGAGTTTACCTTCCTCTGCAATTTCCTGGAAGGGTTTGAGTAGGATAGGTGTTAGCTCATTTCTAAATTTTTGATAGAATTCACCTGTGAAGCCATCTGGTCCTGGGCTTCTGCTTGTTGGAATTTTTATTACAATTTTTATTTCTGTGCTTGTGATTGGTCTGTTCAGTTTTTCTGTTTCTTCCTGGTTCAGTTTTGGAAGGCTATACTTTTTTAGAAATTTTCCATTTCTTCCAAGTTGTCCATTTTATTGGCATATAGTTGCTCATAGTGGTCTCTTACAATCTTTTATATTTCTGTGTTGTCTATTGTGATTTCTCCATTTTCATTTCTAATTTTATTGACTTGATTCTTCTCCCTCTTTTCTTGATGAGTCTGGCTAACAGTTTGTCTAATTTATCTTCTCAAAGAATCAGCTTTTAGTTTTGTTGATCTTTGCTACAGTCTCCTTCATTTCTTTTACATTTATTTCTGTGATTTTTCTGACTTCTTTCCTTTTACTAACTTTGGAGTTGTTCTATTCTTCTTTTTCTAGTTGCTTTAGGTGTAAAGTTAGGTTGTTTATTTGATGTTTCTCTTGTTTCTTGAGGTAGGCTTGTACTGCTATGAACCTCCCTGTTAGCACTGCTTTTATTGAATCCCATAGGTTTTGGGTTGTCATGTTTTCATTTTCATTTGTTTCTATGCCTATTTTGACTTCCTTTTTGATTTCTTCTGTGATCTGTTGGTTATTCAGAAGTGTGTTGTTTAGCCTCCATATGTTTGTGTTTTTAATAGGTTTTTCCCCATTATTTGATATCTAGTCTTACCACATTGTGATCAGAAAAGATACTTGAACTGATTTCAATTTTTTTTTTTTAATTTTCCAAGGCTAGACTGATGGCCTAAGATGTGATCTATCCTGGAGAATAATCTGTGTGCACTTGAGAAAAAGGTGAAATCCATTGTTTGGGGTGAAATACCCTGTTGATATCAATTAGGTCTAACTGGTCCATTGTATCATTTAAAGCATCTGTTTCCTTGCTAATTTTCTGCTTGGGTGATCTATCCATAGGTGTGAGTCGGGTATTAAAGTCCCCCAATATCATTGTGTTATGTTAATTTCCCCTTTCATACTTGTTAGCATTTGCCTTACTCACTGAGGTGCTCCTGTGTTGGATGCATATATATTTATAATTGCAATCTCTTCTTCTTGAATTGATCCTTTGATTATTATATACCATCCTTCTTTGTCTCTTATTACGGCCTTTATTTCAAAGTCTATTTGGTTTCCAAATTTGCTGGCATATTGAGTGCAGCACTTTCACAGCATCATCTTTCAGGATTTGAAATAGCTCAACTGGAATTCCATCACCTCCACTAACTTTCTGAACTTGACTTCACATTCCAGGATGTCTGGCTCTAGGTGAGTGATCACACCATCATGATTATCTGGGTTGTGAAGATCTTTTTTGTACAGTTCTTCTGTGTATTCTTGCCACACTTCTTAATATCTTCTGCTTCTGTTAGGTCCATAACTATCACACAACTGCACTCATCTCACACGCTAGTAAAATAATGCTCAAAATTCTCCAAGCCAGGCCTCAGCAATACATGAACTGTGAACTTCCAGATGTTGAAGCTGGTTTTAGAAAAAGCAGAGGAACCAGAGATCAAATTGCCAACATCTGTTGGATGATCAAAAAAGCAGGAGAGTGCCAGAAAAACATCTTTTTCTGCTTTATTGACTA
Source organism: Ovis aries (assembly GCF_016772045.2). Classification (NCBI taxonomy): domain Eukaryota; kingdom Metazoa; phylum Chordata; class Mammalia; order Artiodactyla; family Bovidae; genus Ovis; species Ovis aries. The sequence continues at coordinate 20,146,937 of NC_056058.1, read as the reverse complement.
TGCCAAAGCCTTTGACTGTGTGGATCGCAATAAACTGTGGAAAATTCTGAAAGAGATGGGAATACCAGACCACCTGACCTGCCTCTTGAGAAACCTATATGCAGGTCAGAAGGCAACAGTTGGAACTGGACATGGAACAACAGACTGGTTCCAAATAGGAAAAGGTGTACGTCAAGGCTGTATATTGTCACCCTGCTTATTTAACTTCTATGCAGAGTACATCATGAGAAACGCTGGGCTGGAAGAAGCACAAGGTGGAATCAAGACTGCCGGAAGAAATATCAATCACCTCAGATATGCAGATGACACCACCTTTATGGCAGAAAGTGAAGAGGAACTAAAAAGCCTCTTGATGAAAGTGAAAGAGGAGAGTGAAAAAGTTTGCTTACTCCTTGGAAGGAAAGTTATGATCAACCTAGATAGCATATTAAAAAGCAGAGATATTACTTTGCTAACAAAGGTCCATTTAGTCAAGGCTATGGTTTTCCAGTGGTCATGTATGGACGTGAGAGTTGGACTGTGAAGAAAGCTGAGCACCAAAGAATTAATGCTTTTGAACTGTGATGTTGGAGAAGACTCTTGAGAGTCCCTTGGACTGCAAGGAGATCCAACCAGTCTACCCTAAAGGAGACCAGTCCTGGGTGTTCACTGGAAGGACTGATGCTAAGGCTGAAACTCCAATACTTTGGCCACCTCATGTGAAGAGCTGACTCACTGGAAAAGACCCTGATGCTGGGAGGGATTGGGGGCAGGAGGAGAAGGGGACGACAGAGGATGAGACGGCTGGATGGCATCACCGACTCGAAGGACATGAGTTTGGGTGAACTCCAGGAGTTGGTGATGGACAGGGAGGCCTGGCGTGCTGTGATTCATGGGGTCGCAAAGAGTTGGACATGACTGAGCGACTGAACTGAACTGAATGATCCTGTTACCATTTACTTCATTGTTTTGGGTTCATTTTTATAAAACTTTTCTGTGTTTCCTGTCAGAGAATATCTTTTAACATCTGTTGAAGAGCTGGTTTGGTGATGCTGAATTCTCTACATTTTTGCTTGTCTGAAAAGCTTTTAATTTCTCCTTCATATCTGAATGTGATCCTTGCTGGGTAGAGTAATCTTGATTATAGGTTTTTCTCTTTCATCACTTTAAGTATGTCCTGTTATTCCCTTCTGGCCTGAAGAGTTTCTACTGAAAGATCAGCTGTTATCCTTATGGGGATCCCCTTGTGTGTTATTTGTAGCTTTTCCCCTGCTGCTTTTAATATTTGCTCTTTGTGCTTAATTTTTGTTAGTTTGATCAATACGTGTCTTGGGGTATTTCATCTTGGGTTTATCCTGTTTGGCACTCTCTGGGTTTCTTGGGCTTGGGTGGCTATTTCCTTCCCCATTTTAGGGAAGTTTTCAACTATTATCTCTTCAAGTATTTTCTAATGCCCTTTCTGTCTTCTTCTTCTGAGATACCCATTTAACATTGTCTCAGAGGTTTCTGAGGCTGTCCTCATTTCTTTAAATTATTTTTTTCTTTTTCCTCTCTGTTTCATTTACTTCAATAACTATTTTTTTTTAATTTTTAAAAAAAATTTATTTATTTATTTATTTAAATTTTAAAATCTTTAATTCTTACATGCGTTCCCAAACATGAACCCCCTCCCACCTCCCCTCCCCATAACATCTCTCTGGGTCATCCCCATGCACTGGCCCCAAGCATGCTGTATCCTGCGTCAGACATAGACTGGCGATTCGATTCTTACATGATAGTATACATGTTTCAATGCCATTCTCCCAAATCATCCCACCCTCTCCCTCTCCCTCTGAGTCCAAAAGTCCATTATACACATCTGTGTCTCTATCCCTGTCTTGCATACAGGGTCGTCATTGCCATCTTTCTAAATTCCATATATATGTGTTAGTATACTGTATTGGTGTTTTTCTTTCTGGCTTACTTCACTCTGTATAATCAGCTCCAGTTTCATCCATCTCATCAGAACTGATTCAAATGAATTCTTTTTAACAGCTGAGTAATACTCCATTGTATATATGTACCACAGCTTTCTTATCCATTCATCTGCTGATGGACATCTAGGTTGTTTCCATGTCTTGGTTATTACTTCAATAACTATTTTTTAAATGGTTCATATAAAAAAATCTTTTAAAAAGAGTCTTATTAAGTTTTTTGCATGATACAGCCAAAGCAGTGCTTACAAGGGAATGTTTGTCATTAAATGCTTACATTAGAATAGAAGAGAAGTTTCCCAATCTAACCTCTGTAAGAGTGTGGAAAAAGGGTAAACTAAATGCAAAGCAAGCAAAGGGAAGGAAAATATTTGGTAAGGGCAGAAATCAATGAAACTAGAAATAGAAACAATAGAGAAAACCCATGAAAATAAAAGTTAATTCTTAAAAAGATCAATAAAACACAAACTTAGACTGATATTGAAAACAAGAAGACACAAACTACCTATATCAAGGAAGAAAGAAGGGAGGTCATTATAGACCATTCTGTGTGCATGCAAGCATGCTAAGTTGTTTCAGTCATGTCTGACTCTTTGCGACCCTATGAATTGCAATCCGTCAGGTTCCTCTGTCCATGGGATTCTCCAGGCAAGAATATTGGACTGGGTTGCCATGCCTTCCTCCCGCGGATTTTCCCTACCCAGGAATAAAATCTGCGTCTCTTATGTCTCCTGCATTGGCAGGTGGATTCTTTACATGTAGGTATTTGAAAGCTTTCAGTGTTGTAGTGTCTGACATGTGAATTTTAAGAAGGATGAAAAAGTAGTTTGGGCATTTGGAAGTCTCTTTCTAGAACATTACAAATACTGATGTTTGATGTGGAATGATATTTGAAAAAGCAGCCTTAGAGATGCCAGCTATAAACAGTCTTTTTGGAAAACTGCTGTTTGCTAATAAAGAAATCAGGATTGACCAGCAGTTGTTTCCTTCTTTTTGGATGTTACCTGTGTCTCAGTCCAAAGTGGGAATCAGAGATCCCTGGCTAACTTGTGTGGGGATGGGAATTCGGTCCAACCCCACACAAGTGCCACCTGGGAAGCCCCACAGACCACTCTGGTATCAATAAATTCAACTTGGATGAAGTGGAAAATTTTCTTGAAGGACACAAACTACCAAAAGCTCATGCAAGAAGAAAGTAACATCCTGAATAATCCTATACTTATTAAACTATACTCCAACATAGAAAATCCTGGGCACAAATGACATCATTGATGGATTCTACCAAACATTTAAGGAAGAAATACTATCAATTCTACACAAACTCTTCTGGAAAAAAGAATAGGAGGGAACATTTTGCAATTTATTTTATGAGGTCAGAATTACGCTGATAACAAAACCAGAGGAAAACATTATAGGAAAATAAAACTATGGACCAACATTCCCCATGAACTTAAAACATGAAAATTTACAGCAAAATATCAGCAATATATCGATATATCAAATGGACAACATCATGACTAAGCAGGGTTTATCCCAGGAATGTAAAGTGAGTTCAACATCTAAAACTCATTTAATGTAATTTATGACATCATTGGAAGGACTGATGCTAAAGCTGAAACTCCAATGCTTTGGCCACCTTATGCAAAGACTTGACTCATTGGAAAAGACCCTGATGCTGGGAGGGATTGGGGGCAGGAGGAGAAGGGGACAACAGAGGATGAGATGGCTAGATGGCATCACCAACTCGATACACATGAGTTTGAGTAAACTCCAGGAGTTGGTGATGGACAGGGAGGCCTGGCGTGCTGCAATTCATGGGGTCGTAGAGTCGGACACGACTTAGCGACTGAACCGAACTGAACCGATGATATCAACAGACTACAGAAGAAAAATGTCATATGACTGATTACATCAGTAGTTAAAGATAAAGCATTTAACAAATTCAATCTCCATTCATAATACTGTCAGCAAACTAGGAAGAGAAAGAACTATTCATAATCTGACAAAAATCATTTGAAAAAACTTTTACATATTTAATGATTAAAAACTGAATGCTTCTCCCTAAGACTGAAAGTAAGACATAGATTTTCCTTCATCATTCCTATTCACTATCCTAGTCTAGGTCATAGCAAGTACAATAAGATAAGAAAGTTAATTAAAAGATTTACAGATTGGAAATGAAAATATAAAACTGTCTCTATTTGTAGACATGCTTGTCTACATAAAAAATTCTGAGGAAATTTTAACATAGCTACTAGAATCAACTAATAGCTAACCAAGGTCATAGGATAAAAAGTCAAAATTAAAAATTAACTGTATTTCTATATATTATCAAGGAACAACTGGAAATTAAAATTCAAATAAGGGTACCATTTATAACAGCACAAAAGATTATTTAGACATAAATGTAACAAAATATGTAAAGGTTTTATATTCTCAAAACTACAACAGTCGAAAAACCTGATAACAAAATATCAAAGATCATCTATATAATGTGTTATAGACCTGTGTTCATGGACCATGTTCATAGATTATAAGGCTCAATATTGTTTGACTACACCAAAGCCTCTGACTGTGTGGATCACAACAAACGGTGCAAAATTCTTAACAAGATGGGAATACCAGATCACCTTACCTGCCTCCTGAGAAATCTGTATGCAAGTCAAGAAGCAACAGTTAGAACCAGACACAGAACAATAGACTGGTTCCAAATCAGGAAAGGAGTACATCAAGGCTGCTTATTGTCACCCTGCTTATTTAACTTATATGCAGAATACATCATGCGAAATGCCAGGCTGGATAAAGCACAAGCTGGAATCAAGACTGCCAGGAGAAATATCAATAACCTCAGATACACAGATGACACCACCCTTATGGCAGAAAGCGAAGAACTAAAGAGCCTACTGAGCCTCTGGATGAAAGTGAAAGAGGAGAGTGAAAAAGCTGGCTTAAAACGCAATATTCAAAAAACGAAGATCATGGCATCCGGTCCCATCACTTCGGGGCAAATAGATGGGGAAACAATGGAACCAGTGAGACTTTAATTCTGGGGTCTCCAAAATCACTACAGATGGAGACTGTAGCAATGAAATTAAAAGACGCTTGCTCCTTTGAAGAAAAGCTATGGACCAATCTAGATAGTATATTAAAAAGCAGACTTTTGCCAACATAAGTCCGTCTAGTCAAAGCTATGGTTTTTGCAGTATTTATGTATGGATGTGAGAGTTGGACTATAAAGAAAGCTGAGTGCCAAAGAATTGATGCTTTTGAACTGTGGTATTGGAGAAGACTCTTGAGGGTTCCTTGGACTGCAAGGATATCAAACCAGTCAATCCTAAAGGAAATCAGTCCTAAATGTTCACTGGAAGGACTGATGCTAAGGCTGAAAACTCCAATACTTTGGCCACGTGATGCAAAGAACTGACTCATTGCAAAAGACCCTGATGCTGGGAAAGACTGAAGGCAGGAAGAGAAGGGGATGACAGAGGATGAGATGGTTGAATGGCATCACTGACTCAACAGATATGAATTTGAGCAAGCTCCGGAAGTTGGTGATGGACAGGGAAGTCTGGCGTGCTGCAATCCATGGGGTCACAAAGAGCTGGACACAACTGAGTGACTGAACTGAATGGATGTTAATTCTCCCTTAATTGACCTAAAGATTGAATGCAACCCCAATCAAAATCCAAGCACACACAAAAATTAGTTGTATTTCCATACATTAGCAATGAAAATCTGAAACAAAATTAAGGAAACAATGCCATTTAAAAATAGAATAAAAAGGAATAAAATACTAAGGAATAAATTTAATCACAGTAGTGCATGATTTATACACTGAAAACTACAAAACATTGCTGCAAGAAATTAAAGAAGACTTAAATAAGCTGAAAGACACTCTGTTCATGGACTGGAACACAATATCATTAGGAAGGCAGTACTTTCCAAAGTAATCCACAGATTCAGTTCAGCCCCAATCAAAATCCCAATGGCCTTTTTTGTATAAACTGAACATCTGATCCTAAAATTCATGTAGGATTTCAAGGTAACAGCCAAACCAATACTCAGAATTAGTTGAAGAACTCACATTTACTGATTTCAAAACTTATTACATAGCTACTTATCATTAAAGCAGTGTAAAACTGGCCTAATAGGGATAATCCATATCAATGGAATACAACTGAGGGTCCAGAAATGAATCTATAAATCTGTGGTCAATTGATTTTTGACAACAGTGTGAAGGCAATTAAATGCAGAAACAACCAATAGTACTGGGGTAATTAGATATCCACATGCAAAAGAAAGAACCCTTACCTTACATACAAAATTAACTCAAGATGAATCAAAAGCCTAAACGTAAGAACTAAAACTATAAAACTCGAAGAAGAAAACATTGAAGTAAGTCTTCACGACTCTGGGTAGTTATGACTCCTAAAGCACAAGTAACCAAAGAAAAAATCAGATAAAATGGACTTCATCAAACTTTAAAAGCATTTGGCTTCAAAGGACACCATCAAGAAAGAAAAGATAACTCACAGAATGGGAGAAAGCAAATCATATTATCTGATTGGGTCTAGTATACAGAATCTATATAGAAGTCTTACAACTAAACAATAAAAAGACAAACAACCCAACTAAAAAATGGGGAAAGGATTTGAATAGACATCTGCAAGCAATATACAAATTGCTAATAAACACATGAGAAGATGTTCAACACCATTATCCCTTACTGAAATAAAATCAAAACCACAATGAGATACCACTTCACAACCACTAGGAAGGCTGTATACTTTGTAAACAGGAAAATAACAAGTGTCTGCAAGAATGTGGAGAAACTGGAAGGTAAATTGATCCAGCTATTATAAAAAATAGTTTGGTGTTCCCAAAAGAGTTAAACACAGAGTTACCATATGACTCAGCAATTCCACGCCTGGGTATATAATCAAAGAATTGAAAACACATGATTAAACAAAACTCTGCACACAAATATTCATAACATCACTATTAACAATAATAAAAAAAGTGAGGAACAACCCAAGTGTCCATCAACTCATGAATGGATAACCTTGAATAGCCAAAGCAATTCTGAGAAAGAAAAATGGAACCAGAAAAATCAGGCTCTCTGGCTTTAGACTATACAACAAAACTAGAACACTGCCAGGGGAGGCAGTCCTGAGATGGCGGAGGAATAGGACGGGAGACCACTTTCTCCCCCACAAATTCATCAAAAGAACATTTGAACGCTGAGTAAATTCCACAAAACAACTTCTGAATGCTAGCAGAGGACATCAGGCACCCAGAAAAGCAGCCCATTGTCTTCAAAAGGAGGTAGGGAAAAATATAAAAGATAAAAAAGAGACAAAAAAGGTAGAGATGGAGATCTGTCCCGGGAAGGAAGTCTTAAAAAAGAGAGAAGTTTCCAAACACCAGGAAACACTCTCACTGGTGAGTCTGTGGCAAGCCTTGGAACCTCATAGACAACATAACCGGGAGAAAAAACAAATAAATAACGAAAACCCACAGATTACATGCCCAGGGTAACTCCCAACAGAGAAGCAGCGCAGACTCCGCATCCACCACTAGCAAGCTGGGGCTGGGCAGGGAGGCGCGGGCTGCATTGCTTAGAGTAAGGACCTGGCCTGAATGCCCTGAGGGCAACCTGAAGGAACTAACTTGAGATAGCAAACCAGACTGTGGGATAGCTATCCATGCAGACAACACCACCCTTATGGCAGAGAGTGAAGAGGAACTAAAAAGCCTCTTGATGGAAGTGAAAGAGGAGAGTGAAAACAGTTGGCTTGAAACTCAACATTCACAAAACGAATATCATGGCATCTGGTCCCATCACTTCATGGGAAATAGATGGGGAAACAGTGGAAACAGTGTCAGACTTTATTTTGGCGGGCTCCAAAATCACTGCAGATGGTGATTGCAGCCATGAAATTAAAAGACACTTACTCCTTGAAAGGAAAGTTATGACCAACCTAGATAGCATATTAAAAAGCAGAGACATTACTTTGCCAACAAAGGTCCATTTAGTCAAGGCTATGGTTTTTCCTGTGGTCATGTATGGATGTGAGAGTTAGACTGTGAAGAAAGCTGAGCACCAAAGAATTGATGCTTTTGAACTGTGGTGTTGGAGAAGATTCTTGAGAGTCCCTTGGACTGCAAGGAGATCCAACCAGTCCATTCTGAAGATCAGCCCTGGGATTTCTTTGGAGGGAATGATGCTAAAGCTGAAACTCCAGTACTTTGGCCACCTCATGCAAAGAGTTGACTCACTGGAAAAGACCCTGATGCTGGGAGGGATTGGGGGCAGGAGGAGAAGGGGACGACAGAGGATGAGATGGCTGGATGGCATCACTGACTCGACGGACATGAGGCTGGGTGAACTCCGGGTGTTGGTGATGGACAGGGAGGCCTGGCGTGCTGCGATTCATGGGGTCGCAAAGAGTCGGACACGCCTGAGCGACTGAACTGAACTGAAGACACCGCCAGGCCTGCTCACAGAACAAAGGACTGAACAGATCTAGCCAACTGTGGACTAGCCCATCTCCCGCTGGAGACAGGCAGGTGAGGACAGCCAGAGACGGAAGGGGGCAATCGCAGCCCCAGAGAGGCATCATCTGCCAAACAGCAAGCAGGCTTCATTGCTAACCAAGACTTCTTTGGATTCTGGATGGTCGACATCTGCCGGGAGGGTCACAGCCAGAGATCAGCTCCCCAGAAGAGACACAGAAAACCAAGCGGCATGGACGGGGGAGGCGATAAGTCACAGCGACCACGCTTGCCAAGCACCTGGTCACCTGAGCTACTCAGACCTGGGAAGGGCACAAAACGCAGGCCCAACCAATCTGCGTCTTTGTGGAGTACCTGAGTACCTGAACCTGAGTGGCTTGGACCTGGGAAGTGCATACAACCCAGGGCCGGCCTCAGACAGTTCCCGGCAGAGCAACCTAGAGCCTAAGCAGTAATCAAAACAGTATGGTACTGGCATGAAAACAGAAATATTGATCAATGGAACAACATGGAAAATCCAGAGAATAACCCTCGCACTTATGGTCAATTAATGTATGACAAAGGAGGCAAGGCTATACAACGGAGAAAAGACAATCTCTTCAACAAGTGATGCTGGGAAAACTGGACAGCTACATGTAAAAGAATGAAGTTAGAACATTTTCTAACACTGTATACAAACATAAAATCAAAATGGATCAAAGACCTAAATTTAAGACAAAATGCTACAAAACTCAAGAGGTAAATATAGACAGGACACTCTTTGACATAAATCACAGCAAGATCTTTTTCATCCACTCGAGTAATGAAAATAAAAACAAAAATAAACAAGTAGGACTTAATTGAAATTAGAAGCCTTTACACAGCAAAGGAAACCATAAACAGAATGAAAAGACAACCCACAGAATGGGAGAAAATATTTGCAAACAAAGCAATTGACAATAAATTAATCTCTGAAATATACAAACAGCTCATGTAGCTGAATAGCAAAAAAATAAAATAAAATAAGCCATCAAAAAATGAGCAGAAGACTTAGAGACATTTCCCGAAAGAATACATACAGATGGTAAAGAATCACTTGAAAAGGTGCTCAACATCACTAATTATTGGAGAAACACAAGTGAAAACTACAGAGGTGTCACTTCATGTTGGTCAGAATGGCCATCATCTAAAAGTCTACAAACAATACATGTTGAGGACAGTGTGAAAAAAGGAAACCCTCCAATGTTGTTGGAGGAAACATGAATTGGTATAACTGCTATGGAGGACAGTATGGAGGTTCCTTAAACAATTGAAAATAGAGCTACCATATGATCCAGCAATCCTACTCCTGGGCATATATCTGGAGAAAACCATAATTTTCAAAGATACATGGACCTCCAATTTCACTGCAGCAATATTTACAGCAGCCTAGGGCATGAAGCAATCCAAATTTCTGCTGAAAGAGGAATGGATAAAGAAGATGTGGTGTGTGCGTGTGCGTGTGCGTGTGTGTGTGTGTGTGTGTAATGCAATACTATCCACCCATAAAAAGGAGCGAAATAATGCCATTTGCAGCAATATGGATGAACCAAGAGACTGCCATACTAAGTGAAAGAAATCAAACAGAGAAGACAAGTATCATATGATGTCCCTTATATGTGGAATCTAAAGAAATGGTACAAATGAACCTACTTATAAAACAGAAATAGAGTCACAGATATAGAAAACTGAGTCAATTCGTAAGCAGGTTGATAAGAAGTCTGGGTTTTCCAAGGAGGAGAGGTCAGTCTGGGGCTCTCAAGGAGGAGATAGGGGTCTGGAATTTTTAAGGAGAAGGAAAGGACAAACGTCTTTTTTCTTTTCCTCTGCATTCCTTACTCTTAGTCACATAAAACATTTTTTTTTCCTTTAAGCCCAGGACTGACAATTACACCACAAAACAATTCAGTTTAAACTCTGTACTAAGGATTATATAACAACAATGTATCCTGCTTGAGGACAGTTTCTCCTTCCTGAAAACCTTCTGACATCTTAGAATGTATATTATGGGAGTGAGTCTGGTAAGATCTTTCTGTTAAGTTCTAATCCTGTTATCTTAAAATGTAAATTCTGGGAGTCAGTTTAGTTCAGTTGCACAGTCATGTCTTTGCAACCTCATGGACTGCAACACACCAGGCCTCCCTGTCCATCACCAACTCCCAGAGCTTACTCAAACTCATGTCCATTGAGTCAGTGATGCCATCCAACCATCTTATCCTCTGTTGTCCCCTTCTTCTCTCGCCTTCAACCAATTAAAAAAGTGTATAGCTCCTTTGCTAAGACTAGCAAGTGGGGCACTCTATGCCCTCTTCTGATGTCTATGTCAGAAGCTTCCTCTGTCCCTTTTCACTGTAATAAAACTTCTGCCACACAAGAGCCCTGAGTGGTCAAGCCTGGTCTCTGGTCCTGAAGGTAATTCCTCTTTGGAGATCACGAATCCGAAGTCATTCACTGTAAGTTATCAAAGTGAACTTACAGTTACCAAAGGGAGAAGGAGAAGAGGGATAAATTGGAAGACTGGGACTGAAATACAATCCACTATGTATAAAATAGATAACTAATTATAACCTACAATATAGCTCAGAGAACTCTGCTTAATACTCTGTAATGAGAAGAACAAAGTCAAAGAATGTTCAAACTATTGTACAATTGCTCTCATTTCACATGCTAACAAAGTAATGCCCCAAACTATTCAAGCTAGGCTTCAGCAGTATGTGAACCAAGAACTTCCACATGTACAAAATGGATTTAGAAAAGGCAGAGAAAGCAGAGAGCACCAACATCTGTTGATCATGGAGAAAGCAAGGGAATTCCAGAAAAACATCTATTTCTGGTTCATTGACTATGCTAAAGATTTTGACTGTGGATAACAAACTACAGAAAATTCTTAAAGAGATGGGACTACCAGGCCACCAGTAAGGTCTCAGGTCTCCTGAGAAACCTGTATGAAAGTCAAGAAGCAACAGTTAGACCGTATGTGGAACAATAGACTGGTTCAAAATTAGGGAAGGAGCACATCAAGGCCGTATATTGTCACCTGACTTATTTAACTTCTATGCAGAGTGTATCATGTGAAATGCCAGCCTGGATGACTCACAAGCTAGAGTCAAAATTTCCAGGAGAAATATCAACAACCTCAGATATGCAGATGATACCACTCTAATGGCAGAAATCAAAGAAGAACTAAAGAACCTCTTGATGCAGCTGAAAGAAGGGAGTGAAAATGCTGGCTGAAAGCTCAACGTTCAAAAAACAAAGATTAAAACACACACACACACACAAAGATCATGGCATCCAGTCCCATCGCTTCATGGCAAATAGACGGGGAAGAAGTGAAAACAGTGACACATTTTATTTTCTTGGATTCCAAAATCACTGTGGATGGTGAGTGCAGCCATGAAATTAAAAGATGCTTGCTCCTTGGGAGAAAAACTATGACAAACATAGACAATGTATTATTAAAGGGCAGAGACATCACTTTGCCAACAAAGGTCCAGTAGTCATGTGCAGATATGAGAGTTGGACCATAAAGAAGGCAGAGTGCTGAAGAATTGATTCTTTCAAATTGTAGTGCTGGAGAAGACTCTTGGGAATCCCCTGGACTGCAAGGAGATCAAACCAGCCAATCCTTAAGGAAATCAACCCTGAATACTCAGTGGAAGGACTGATGCTAAAAGCTGAATCTCCAATACTTTGGATACCTGATGCAAAGAGCTGACTCACTGGAAAAGACCCTGATGCTGGGAAAGATTGAAGGTAGGAGAAGTGGGTGACAGAGGATGAGATGGCTGGATGGCATCATTGACAAGTAAACTCCAGGAGATAGTGAAGGACAGGGAAGCCTGGCGTGCTGCAGTCCACGGGGTCGCCAAAGGTCAGACATGACTTAGCGACTGAACAATAACAATGGGAAGAGAATCTAAAAAAAAGTGGATATATATATAATAAAACATATGTATAACATAGGTATAATAAAACATATGTGTAATAAATATGTATAATAAAACATGTGTATGTTTTTATAACAGAAACTAATACAACACTGTAAATCAACTATATAACAGAAACTAATACAACATTGTAAATCAACTATACTACAACAAAAAGTATTTTTTTAAAGAAATTAACAAGACTTTAGAATCTCACAAATTTGGAAATTAAGAAATAAATAATCTATTGGTTAAAGAACAAAACACATGAAAATAAAAGTATCTTGGACTGCGTAATAATACAACATACTAAAATTTGAATGATGCTACTTACAGCCTGCAGCTAAAGCTAGAGACTAATGTATCAATTAGTTTAGTGCTTAGGGTAGAAAATTTTTCTGTTTTGCTGGACTGCCTCTTTTCCATTCCTAAGGCTGGTGGAAGCAGGCTTTTCTTTGGGCCTTTTTTGTTTGCGTCTATTCACATTTCCAGGTTGCCAGCTTCTGAAATGAATGAGGTAAAAAGAAAACCCAGGGAACTCACTGCAGTTTTGCTCCTTCCCAGCCAGTTTCCCTTCTTCTCTCCGCCATTCAAAGCATTGTTATGTTTTAGGTGTACTTAAATATAAAATCCAGGGTTTTAGCTGTACTTACTAACAGAGAAAAGTATTTCTACTTTATGTTTCTAGAAATAGAAGTCTCTCACAAGAGACTTTTAAGGCACTGACTTATATTGTCCTTTTTCTTAACTTGGGTGGTGGTCACGTACGCGGTCACCTTATTACTCTTTAAGCTATATGATTTATGCATGCATCTATATATATATATATATTTCACAATTTTAAAGTAAACATATTATAAATTATAGCAGCATCACAATTCTCACAATATTCTGTGAAGCAAGAGGAAACTCTCTCTTCCACTTTGCAGCAGGGAAACTCACACTTGGAAAACACAGAGAACACTAAACCCAGGTCAAGAACCCAAGCCTAGGGCTCTTAAACACTAAGGCATTCACTGCTCTAACTTCTGAGATTGGCTTCTACAAAGGTGATGCTTAAGAAATGCTGAACTTCGTAAAGTATTTCCACGCTTAAAAACACACCGAAAACAAGGCTTTTTATAGATACTTTATTTTTTGGTTAAAGGTGCAGCCAAAAAATACAGAAATGCGATATAATCAATGTGTAAACAAGGTATCAGAACTTGGATTCATGAAAATATATGACAAAGACATCACTAGACACTAGAAAGTTTCACTATTGTAGGCCGACCCCTGCCCCTGGTACGCAGAAAGCACAGACCTCGATCAGTATGAATCCAGTTTACTCAGGACCTGCTCCAGCCTGCCTTCCCTCTGCTCCACAAATTCACTTCTCCAAGTTCTCACCCTGACTGGGGTTGGAACAAAGAAAGGTGTCCATCACACTGTATTTAAAGATGCAGGCTTAGAGTTTGGAAGTGAAAAGGCAGAATAGGATATCATTCAACTTCTGTTGGTCCACAGGGCCTCAAGAACTCCTGTCCTCACTCATGGAACCACCTATTGGAAACTGAACAGAGTGTTATAGTCCTGGTTGTTTACTCAGCAGCCAAAATCAATAACCCCTTTAACCCAAGTCCTGTGGTAGGTGCAGGAAGCATACACAAATAAGACAAGTTTCAAAGTAGGACCATATGTTGTTATCTACTTCCCTTTTAGAACTGCCTTTGCATCCCTAGGTTTTGGGTCATCATGTTTTTAATTTGTTTCTAAGTGCTTTTTATTGCCTCTTTGATTTCTTCAGTGATCTCTTGGTTATATAGTAGCATACTGTTTGGCCTTCATGTGTTTGTTTTTTTACAGTCTTTTTTTTCACCCTGTAAATGATATCTAATCTCATAGCACTGTGGTTGGAAAAGATGCTTGATAAGATTTCAATTTTCTTAAATTTCTGAGGCTTTATTTGTGCCCCAAGATATGATCTATCCTGAAGAATGTTTCATGTGAACTTGAGAATAAAGTGTATTCTGCTTTGAGATGGAATATCCTATGAATATCGACTAAGCCTATCTGGTCTAATGTGTCATTTAAGGCTGTGTTTCCTTAGTACCATATGATAATCTCCACAGATTCAGAAAAAACCCATTTATGATGAAAACTCTCCAGAAAGTAGGCATAGAGGGATGCTACCTCAACATAATAAAGGCCATACATGGCAAACCCATGCAAACATTCTTAATGGTGAAAAACTGAAAGCATTTCCTCTAAGATGAGGAACAAGACAAGGGTGTCCACTCCTGCCACTGTTACTCAACATAGTTCTGAAGTCCTAGCCATGGCAATCAGAGAAGAAAGAAAAAGACAAGAATCAAAGCTGGAAAAGAAAGAAAACTCAGTGTTTGCAGATGACACAATACTACATGAGAAAATCCTAAAGATGCCACCAGAATACTACTAGACCTAATCAATGAATCTAGTAAAATCATAGGATACAACATTAATACATCAAAATCTCTTGCATTCCTATATACTAATAACAAAGTATCAGAAAGAGAAATTAAGGAAATAATCCCATTTACCATTGACCATTGCAACAAAAAGAATAAAATACATAGGGATAAACCTACCCAAGGAGACAAAAGACCTATATGCAGAAAACTGTAAGAATGATGAAAGAAATCATTGATGAAATGATTTAGAGTTTAGATTTAGAAACTCTTAGTTTCTAAGTTTAGTTTAGATTCAGAGTTTAGTTTAGTTTAGATTTGGAGTTTCCACTAGGTGATTCCATGAGTGAGGACAGGAGTTCTTGAGGCCCTGTGGATGAACAGAAGATGAATGACATCCTCTTCAGCCTTTTCACTTCCAAACTCTAATCATTTCTTTCATTGATGAATGAAATCAAACAGATGGAGAAATATATCATGTTCTTAGACTGGAAGAATCAATACTGTGAAAATGATTATATAATCCAAAGCAATCTACAGATTCATTGTTCAGTTCAGTTCAGTTGCTCAGTCATGTCTGATTCTTTGCGACCATATGGACTGCAGCATGCCAGGCTTCCCTGTCCATCACCAACTCCTGAAGCTTACTCAAACTCATGTCCGTAGAGTTGGTGATGCCATCCAACCACCTCATCCTCTGTCTTCCCCTTCTCCTTCCGCCTTCCATCCTTCCCCGCATCAGGGTCTTTTCAAATAAGTCAGTTCTTCACATCAAGTGGCCAAAGTACTGGAGTTTCAGCTTTTAGCATCAGTCCTTCCAATGAACATTCAGGACTGATTTCTCTTAGGATGGACTGGTTGGATCTCCTTGCAGTCCAAGGGACTCTCAAGAGTCTTCTCCAACACCACAGATCAAAAGCATCAATTCTTTGATGCTCAGCTTTCTTTAGAGTCCAACTCTCATATCCATACATGACTACTGGAAAAACCATGGCTTTGACTAGACAGACTTTTGTTGGCAAAGTAATGTTTCTGCTTTTTAATATGCTGTCTAGGTAGGTCATAGCTTTTCTTCAAAGGAGCAAGCGTCTTTTAATTTCATTGCTGCAGTCATCATCTGCAGTGATTCTGGAGCCCCCCAAAATAAAATTTTTCACTGTTTCCATTGTTTCTCCATCTATTTGCCAGGAAGTGATGGGACCAGATGCCATGATCTTCATTTTCTGAATGTTCAGTTTTAACCACACTTTTTCTCTCTCCTCTTTCACCTTCACCAAGAGGTTCTTTAGTTCTTCTTTGATTTCTGCCATAAGGGTGGTATCATCTGAATATCTGAGATTATTGATATTTCTTCCAACAACCTTGATTTCAGCTTATGCTTCATTCAGCCCAGCATTTCACATGATGTACTCTGCATATAAGTTAAATAAGCAGGGTGACAATATACAGCCTTGATGTACTCCTTTCCTGATTTGGAACCAGTCTGTTGTTCCATGTCCAGCAGGGCAGGTGGTCTGGTATTCCCATCTTTTGAGGAATTTTGCGCAGTTTCTTATGATCCACACAGTCAAAGGCTCTGGCGTAGTCAATAAAGCAGAAGAAGATGTTTTTCTGGAACTTTCTTGCTTTTTCGATGATCCAGCAGATGTTGGCAATTTGATCTCTGGTTCCTCTACCTTTTCTAAATTCAGCTTGAATGTCTGGAAGTTCATGGTTCACTATGGAGAAGAGTATGGACTAAACATAGAACTACCACATGACCCAGCAATCCCACTGCTGGGCACACACCCTGAAAAAACCATAATTCAAAAAGACACATGTAACCCAATATTCACTGCAGCACTCTTTACAACATCCAGGACATGCAAGGAACCTAACCATCCACTGACAGATGAATGGATAAAGATGTGGAACATATATACAATGGGATATTATTCAGCCATAAATAATTTAAATTGGATCATTTGCAGTGATGTGAATGGACCTAGAGTCTGTCATACAGAATGAAGTAAGTCAGAAAGAGAACCCATCTGTCTTTTGTCAGACCCAGATCTAATGTGGTACCAATTCCCTGATTAAATGAGACCTCACTCTACTGTGCTACTCAATTGATAGGTTCTCTGTTATAAATTCAAGCACTAGGTTCTCTGTTACCAAATCTTCAAACTTTACACATCTATTTACGAATTGCTTCCATTATCCCAAATTATTTAAAGGTAAATGTGGCATTTATCTTTGCTACTACATCAAATCTTTATTAACTGTTGAAAGAATAATAATATAAATTACTTTTTTAGGGCAAAGGCTTTGGGAAGCTCCAGATCAGGGTCTGATTCCCAAGCCTTTTACTAACCTGCAATGAAACCTCTGTGACCTCAGATACATTATATAACTTTTTGACCTTCAGCTTCTATATCTGTTATAAAGAGTTGTGAGTTTGAAATAACAGACTGTAATATTCCTAGCACACCGCCAAATCCATACTGAAAAGCTCAACTCTTTCATGCCACAGTGAACATGTTAACACTAAGCTAAGCAGGTTAATAAAGATTACTAAAAATAGTGCCATATCTCTAAGGTTATCTTCTGTTTGTTTCCAGGACCACACAGATTGACAGGACAGCACCAACACATAACAGAGTCCTTAATAGCTGATTCCATGCTTAATGCAGGAAATGTTTAAGATAATTGTGGGACATCTTGTTATACCAGATAACAAAGGAAGATATCAAAGGCAAGGTTTTCTCTATCTGTATTTTGTTTTACATGAAAATAAATTTCAAAAAGTAAAATGAACAAGAGACTTCTACTCCTAGCTATGATGGAATAGCTTAAGGTAGAATAACTTTTATGTCAAAAATAACCATGAAAACTGGATAAATCTCTTAAAAATCTGAAGATACCAACAGACTGCTGAAGCAAAAAGGGCTTAAGCATCAGATGCTGGGGAATGATGAATCTCAGGTGGGTGAGCCAAAAGACTGATTTCTTTTATCCTTTGACAATTTACTGACCATTTACATGCATCTAGGCATGCAGTAGGAGAAGGCAATGG
Organism: Ovis aries; assembly: GCF_016772045.2. NCBI lineage: Eukaryota > Metazoa > Chordata > Mammalia > Artiodactyla > Bovidae > Ovis > Ovis aries. The sequence continues at coordinate 20,129,038 of NC_056058.1, read as the reverse complement.
CGACCCACTCCAGTACTCTTGCCTGGAAAATCCCATGGACGGAGGAGCCTGGTGGGCTGCAGTCCATGGGGTCACTACGAGTTAGACATGACTGAGCGACTTCACTTTCACTTTTCACTTTCCTGCATTGGGGAAGGAAATGGCAATCCACTCCAGTGTTCTTGCCTGGAGATTCCCAGGGACGGAGGAGCCTGGTGGGCTTCCGTCTATGGGGTCGCACAGAGTTGGACACTACTGAAGCAATTTAGCAGCAGCAGCACCAGCAACATGCATGCAATAAGAGACTGAGGACTCAGATAAGAGGACTCAAGCAATAGGCAACTGCTAAGAGACAGAGAAACCAGCAGAGATCTTAGTGGTCTCAAAGGGCACTAAAAGAGAAAAATTAGACTGTAGTTTTTTAGAATACTAAATAGGAGGGAGGGATGTGGAACTTAGTCAACCACTCACCCTGTTTACCCATTATGACATTTTCTAGATTCTAAAGCTGTGCATAATGGAAGATGAAGAAGCTAATCAGAGAACCTCTGGAAAAAAATGGATTTGGGGGTCAGTGTCACATACTGAGTATACAAGGATTAGAACTGTAGAACTGCCAGTGAGACAGATCCAGGGAACACTCTTGGCAGAGAAGTTGTAACTCTATTATTTTTCAGATTCCCTTATTAGCTGGCTTCCTGTTAGGTTCTGATGGTGGAAGGCACCAGAAGGAGACTGTATGGCACCAGATAGGTAACAGTTGCCCTAGAACCAGTGATTTTTTGCATGAGAGATGCCTTTATAATTGGGCCATTGAGATTTAGGGATTATTTTACTACTCTAGCATAAACCTAGTCTATCCTATTAAAATATGTAAAAAGAATCTTTGTACTTCATATCAGATACAAAAATAAAACCTAGGTGAATTAAAGATATAGATGAAAAAAATGACTATAATGCTTCTAGAAAAGAATATAAGAAATATCTTTATGATCTTGGGATACAGAAGAACTTCTTAAACAAGACATACAAAGTGTAAATCAAAAAGGGAAAGCCTGATAAACTCGAAACAGAAATTAAGAACTTCTGTTCAACAAAAGACAGAACTAGGAGTAAAAAGACAAACTAGAAAAAGATATTTCAAAACATGTAATCAACAAAGAGCTTGTGTCCATAGTATGTTAAAAACTTGTGTGAATTAGTAAGAAAAAGACCTGAATAGACAAATATGAAATCCAAAGGCTAAAAAGCACACAAGAAAGGGTTCAACGCCATTAATAATCATGTTCAGTTCAGTTCAGTTACTCAGTCATGTTTGACTCTTCGTGACCCAATGAATCGCAGCAGGCCAGGCCTCCCTGTCCATCACCAACTCCCGGAGTTCACTCAAACTCACGTCCATCGAGTTGGTGATGCCATCCAGCCATCTCATCCTCTGTCGGCCCCTTCTCCTCCTGCCCCTAGTCCCTCCCAGCATCAGAGTCTTTTCCAATGAGTCAACTCTTCACATGAAGTGGCCAAAGTATTGGAGTTTCAGCTTTAGCATCATCCCTTCCAAAGAAATCCCAGGACTGATCTCCTTTAGGATGGACTGGTTGGATCTCCTTGCAGTCCAAGGGACTCTCAAGAGTCTTCTCCAACACCACAGTTCAAAAGCATCAATTCTTCAGCACTCAGCTTTCTTTACAGTCCAACTCTCACATCCATACATGACCACAGGAAAAACCATAGCCTTGACTAGACAGGCCTTTGTTGGCAAAGTAATGTCTCTGCTTTGGAATATGCCATCTATGTTGGTCATAACTTATCTTCCAAGGAGTAAGTGTCTTTTAATTTCATGGCTTTAGTCACCATCTGCAGTGATTTTGGAGCCCCCCAAAATAAAGTCTGACACTGTTTCCACTGTTTCCCCATCTACTTCCCATGAAGTGATCGGACCAGATGCCATGATCTTTGTCTTCTGAATGTTAAACTTTAAGGCAACTTTTTCACTCTCCTCTTTCACTTTCATCAAGAGGCTTTTTAGTTCCTCTTCACTTTCTGCCATAAGGGTCGTGTCATCTGCATATCTGAGGTTACTGATATTTCTCCTAGCAATCTTGATTCCAGCTTGTGCTTCTTCCAGCCCAGCGTTTCTCATGATGTACTCTTCACAGAAGTTAAATAAGCAGGGTGACAATATACAGCCTTGATGGACTCCTTTTCCTATTTGGAACCAGTCTGTTGTTCCATGTCCAGTTCTAACTGTTGCTTCCTGACCTGCATATAGGCTTCTCAAGAGGCAGGTCAGGTGGTCTGGTATGCCCATCTCTTGAAGAATTTTCTACAGTTTATCGTGATCCACATAGTCAAAGGCTTTGGCATAGTCAATAAAGCAGAAATAGATGTTTTTCTGGAACTCTCTTGCTTTTTCCATGATCCAGCGGGTGTTGGCAATTTGATCTCTGGTTCCTCTGCTTTTTCTAAAACCAGCTTCAACATTTGGAAGTTAACAGTTCACGTATTGCTGAATCCTGGCTTGGAGAATTTTGAGCATTACTTTACTAGCGTGTGAGATGAGTGCAATTGTGTGGTAGTTTGAGCATTCTTTGGCATTGCCTTACTTTGGGATTGGAATGAAAACCGACCTTTTCCAGTTCTGTGGCCACTGTGGAGTTTTCCAAATTTGCTGGCATATTGAGTGCAGCACTTTCACAGCATCATCTTTCAGGATTCGAAATAGCTCAACTGGAATTCCATCACCTCCACTAGCTTTGTTCGTAGTGATGCTTTCTAAGGCCCACTTGACTTCACATTTCAGTATGTCTGGCTCTGGGTGAGTGATCATACCATCGTGATTATCTTGGTCATGAAGATCTTTTTTTGTACAGTTCTGTGTATTTTTGCCACCTCTTCTTAATATCTTCTGCTTCTGTTAGGTCCATACCATTTCTGTCCTTCATCGAGCCCATCTTTGCATGAAATGTTCCCTTGGTATCTCTAATTTCCTTGAAGAGATCTCTAGTATTCCCCATTCTGTTATTTTCCTCTGTCGGCTGCGACGGCGCACAAGCACGGCCAAGAGGAGCTACCCCATGTCCGAGGTCAGGGGCGGTGGCCAAGAAGAGCTACCCCCCGCCTGAGGCCAGGGGTAGCAGCCAGGAGGAGCTACCCAATGCCCGAGGTCAGGGGCAGCGGCCGAGAGGAGCAACGCCAAGTCCAAGGAGCAGTGGCTGCATGGTGCAGGAGGGCCTAGAGGAGCTACTCCACATTCAAGGTCAGGAGGGGTGGCAGTGAGGAGATACCCCTTGTCCAAGGTAAGGAGCAGTGGCTGCGCTTTGCTGGAGCAGCTGTGAAGTGATACCCCAAGTCCAAGGTAAGAGAAACCCAAGTAAGACGGCAGGTGTTGCGAGAGGCATCAGAGGGCAGACACACTGAAACCATACTCACAGAAAACTAGTCAATCTAATCACACTAGGACCACAGCCTTGTCTAACTCAATGAAACTAAGCCATGCCCGTGGGGCCACCCAAGATGGGCGGGTCATGGTGGAGAGGTCTCACAGAATGTGGTCCACTGGAGAAGGGAATGGTAAACCACTTCAGTATTCTTGCCTTGAGAACCCCATGAACAGTATGAAAAGGCAAAATGATAGGATACTCAAAGAGGAACTCTCCAGGTCAGTAGGTGCCCAATGTGCTATTGGACATCAGTGGAGAAATAACTCCAGAAAGAATGAAGGGATGGCGCCAAAGCAATAATCATGTTAAGATAGATAATACTATACATATAATAAATGAGCTAAAATCCAAGTATATGACAAGACAGGATATTGGAGAAAGTTGGGATAACAACTCTTACTCCTAGTAGCAATGAGCTCAACCACTCTATAATATATTATACTAGTAAAGTTGAAGACTCATCTATTGAGATTCAGCATTTCCGCTTCTAGATACATATTCTACATAAATGTGTTTATTTGTACCAGAAATAATATATAAAAATGCAATGACAGCCTATTCATTAAAGACTGAAACCAGCCTAAATGTCTATCAACAGTGTATCAGTATATTATATACTATCCTATGATAGATGCTAACAAAAGTGAACCATACAAATTAACATAAATTACAGCTGCACAACAACATGAATGAAGCCTACAAACAACTATCAAATAAAATAACCCAAACATCTCCCAAAATATACTCTTAATTTCACTACAAAAAGTTCAAAATCAGGGAAAACAAAATAACTAATATTTATTTAGGGATACAGACCTTGATAGTAAAACTGCAAAGAAAAGCAAAGGCATGACTACCACAGATCACTTGACAGTGGTTACTACCGAGGTACTGGGGGCAGGTCAGAGATGTGATCAGAGAGGCTCACAGGGGCTCCTGAGGTATAAGTCTGAAAATAATCTCTTCTCTAACCCAGATAGTGACATGGGTGCTCATGCTCACTCTCATAGTCTTTAAACTGTACATCTATGTATCACAAACAATTCTGGGTGTGTATTTCAAATTTTTAAAGTAAGAAATCTCAAATTACAACAGCATCACAACCATGGGCATACATGATCTCTATATTCTCTGAGATGCAAGAAGACTGACTCCCTCACTTCCCAGAAAGGACATTGATGCTTAGAGGAAAAATAAGTGGGAAACCTTGTCTAGAACCTAACATCAGAGTTTTCCTCTCAAGTATTCATTATGCATATTCTCCTTGAACAGAGAGGATGCATAGGAAATGGTAAACTTGGTAAAAGCTCCCCATATTAAAATATATATAGTCTAAATAAAGCTCTTCAAGGCTTCTGGCAGGGAGGGACATTTTATTTTTTGGTTAAAGCCACATTAATAGAAATTTCATAAAAACAAGCATGTAAACAAGGTATTAGAACTTTGGTTCACTGAAACATCTCACATCTAAAGCATCTGAAGTACAAAGGTAACTTGCTATGTGCCAGACCACCTGACTCTGTTCCAACCCTACCTGAGCAGCCAGAGATAGCACAGGCTGGCCAGAGAGGCTGGGACCAAGGTTACCCAGGACATTCCCCAGTCCACTCTCTACTCCACACAAATATTCATGCCTCCAAAGACCTGCCTGACGGGACTGGAAGATGAGGGGGGTCTCCCACATTGAATCTGAAGACAATATGGGTTGAGGGGCCAGGAAGGCAAAGGGCAGAAAAGGATGACAGTCAACTTCTGTTGATCCACATGGCCTCAAGAATTCCTGCCCTGATTTATAGAACCACTTATTGGAGAATGGACAGAAATAAGTAGATTAGTTCAGCAGCCAAAATGAATGATGCCTTCATGATGACTCCTTCACAGGGTCTGGGAGTCAGAAATGAGTAAGACTTGGTTTTGGGCATCAAGTTGCTTATTAACTGGTGAGGGAAAGAGATAACTGTACAAAAGCCTGTCAGTAGCACAAGATATATGCATGTAGGCTGCCACAGAAATAGAGCTAAAGAGAGTCTAACCATGTTGGGGAAGAGGAAACCCTAGAGCTGGGACAGAAAGCTGAATAGGAGTTATTCAGCAAAGAAAATTGACAGAGCAAGTGGTTCCTATACCAAGAGTGTCTGGGAAGTGGGAACAGGATGAGAAAGAGAGCAGGCATGATCCACGCTGGAGTGTGTGTCAAGGACCCCAAAAAGCTTGATATTGCTGGGATGTGGAGGGTGGAAACTGAGAGATAGGAGATGAAGCTGGAGGTTAAGATTGTGGAAGGCCTAGACATCGACCTCAGGGGCTCTGGCAAGTGGACCAATCTTAGGAAGCAGAGTTGGTGCTAGCATAGTCTATTACTTAAAGCTGTGCCTTAAAGGCTCATGAATCATGATTTCATTTCTCAATATAGATGCATTAATAATGAATTCTAAAAATTGATTTTAATGTATTAATGAAGTCATAATACTTCAAAATATAATTTATAATACTTAATTTTTAAAGCAATACATATACTTTTTTGGAAAAGTCAAACTGTTCCACAAGAATTACAATGTTACACAGCAATCTCCTACTTATCCCTTCTCACCACCAATTCCCACCTCCAGAGGACATTCAACTCCTTTAGCTGTTTCTTCTGATATTTATCTTTATTTTTCTAAATAATATACTTACAGTGCTATTTATTTCAATTTTAGATCTTATATGTTGATAAGTCTACCATGGAAGATGGAGATTTGGAATTTTTTACACTACTCTTCAAATGCCTATTTCACACTCCTATCTCCCAATATAGTTAAATTACAAGTTTAGTTAAATTAATATTTATTGTTCACATTATTATGTCATTTATGTAAATACTGCTCACACCTAAGCCATCTAATAAATAAAACAGGTGATTCTTGAACCACACAGGTCCATTTATATGTGGATATTTTTAAAACAGTTTAAATATTATGGTACTATACAACCCCACAGTCCATTGAATCTACTAATGTAGAAGCACAGATATGACGGAATCATGTACACCAACTATAAATTATATGCAGATTTCCAACTGTGCTGAGGGTCAGTACTCCTAATCCCCACTTTGTTCAAGGCTCAGCTATACTTCTATTTCCTTTCTTGTACAACTTTTTCTTTTTCCTGAGGTCAGCAATTGTCTCATTTTGTTTTTAATTTGCTTAATTTTCCGTGAACCTATCATTACTTATCCCCATAATTCTCTAAGAAGGCTATAAATTTTTCTCTTCGTGATCACTTCCTGTCACAACCTGCTTTGAGCCTCTCCACTGCTCACCACAGCTGCTTCCAGAACAAAGCTCAAATTTCAGCCTCCATGGTTTGGTCCCAGCCTTGAGCTTCATCTCTTGACCCCTGTGCTAAGGCCTCTTTTCGTGCAAGAGACAAAGGCAGCCTGTCTCCACACCTACAATGCTGCTTTTAGCTTGAGCCTTGCTCCATGTAGGCTTTACTTGCCTGAGACACCTCTTCCCATCTCTGATTCAAGTTCTCCCTGACTGCAATCTCAGAACCCTTGCCAGAATCCATTTCTCTTGACAGCCATATTCAAGAAGTCTCCACAAGGTTCCCATAGTATTTTGAGAATGTTCAAGGGAAACTCAAATCAGTTATTTTAATATTCTCAACAAATTAAGTGGGTAGAGAGCTACATGTTGAAAGAAGGCTCTAAAGTAGTTAGTGTAGAAAATTCTATACAAGGAAATTGTCTTGCCTTCATAAGAATATGGCAGCTGTTCACTCCCGGTACAGAGTCTAAGATTGACCACCAAAACCTAGTATGAGGTCACAATGGCTAACCGCACATCTTATATCACTCACCCCACTTGCAGCCCACAAGCACAGGACAGGCAGTATGTTTTGTTAGGTGGTTGCCTTTCCCACTCAGCAGAAGGTTATACCAGAATATGGCTGTTCCCTGGAAAGAGAGGGCTTATCAGAACATATCCTGTTGCTGGTTTTGAGGGAACAAATCAGAAACAGTCTTTGGAAGACACAAATTTTGAACCCAAAAAGAGATGCCACTTGTGATAAGCATATGACTTATTTTTATTCAGGGAAAGTCATCAGCTACCTATATAGCCACCACTCCAATTTCACACAGTCTCTGGGACCTGACCATGGAGTACTTCTGAAACTCCAATCTGAAAGGAAACACTCTCACCAAAGTATAAGGGCACAGAGCTCTAGGACTCCACGGGCATTATGCAGGCAGTACCTACCCCTTATGATGTGGTGAACATCTGGAAACCCACCCGTCCTTGAAGGATCTCCTATACCTTTTCCCAAAGTAGAGGCCAAAAGATTGTAGTCCAGGTAGAAAGTTAGTTCCTGATGCCATCACAGTCACAGTAAAGCAAGCTAAGGAATGAAGCAGGTAATGAACAAGTCCTGTGCCCTGAAGCAACCAGTGACCTACAAAGAACAGAAATTACCTTCTTGGGTGAAATCATAGTCCCCAGATATGGGAAGACAGTGGCACGACCAGCTTCTACATCATTCATCTGTGAAAACAAAGCATAGTAGTTGCCCCTTCTCACTCAAGGCTCTTAGATTCTATATCCTGCTTGATTTGGGAAGGATCCAGAAACAACAAGCTGTTCTTTTTTCCCTACCACCCATGGTCAGTTCAGTTCAGTTCAGATCAGTTCAGTCGCTCAGTCATGTCTGACTCTGCGACCCCATGAATCGCAGCATGCCAGGCCTCCTTGTCCATCACCAAATCCCGGAGTTCACTCACACTCACGCCCATCGAGTCCATGATGCCATCCAGCCATCTCATCCTCTGTCGTCCCCTTCTCCTCCTGCCCCCAATCCCTCCCAGCATCAGGGTCTTTTCCAATGAGTCAATTCTTTGCATGAGGTGGCCAAAGTACTGGAGTTTCAGCTTTAGCATCATCCCTTCCAAAGAAATCCCAGGACCGATCTCCTTTAGAATGGCCTGGTTGGATCTCCTTGTAGTCCAAGGGACTCTCAAGAGTCTTCTCCAACACCACAGTTCAAAAGCATCAATTCTTCGGCACTCAGCCTTCTTCACAGTCGAACTCTCACATCCATACATGATCACAGGAAAAACCATAGCCTTGACTAGACGGACCTTAGTCGGCAAAGTAATGTCTCTGCTTTTGAATATGCTATCTAGGTTGGTCATAACTTTCCTTCCAAGGAGTAAGCATCTTTTAATTTCATGGCTGTAATCACCATCTGCAGTGATTTTGGAGCCCCCAAAAATAAAGTCTGACACTGTTTCCACTGTTTCCCCATCTATTTCCCATGAAGTGATGGGACTGGATGCCATGATCTTCGTTTTCTGAATGTTGAGCTTTAGGCCAACTTTTTCACTCTCCTCTTTCACTTTCATCAAGAGGCTTTTAGTTCCTCTTCACTTTCTGCCATAAGGGTGGTATCATCTGCATATCTGAGGTTATTGATATTTCTCCTGGCAATCTTGGTTTCAGCTTGTGTTTCTTCCAGTCCAGCGTTTCTCATGATGTACTCTTCACAGAAGTTAAATAAGCAGGGTGACAATATACAGCCTTGATGGACTCCTTTTCCTATTTGAAACCAGTCTGTTGTTCTATGTCCACTTCTAACTATTGCTTCCTGACCTGCATACAGATTTCTCAAGAGGCAGGTCAGGTGGTCTGTATTCCCATCTCTCTCAGAATTTTCCACAGTTGATTGTGATCCACATAGTCAAAGGCTTTGGCATAGTCAATAAAGCAGAAATAGATGTTTTTCTGGAACTCTCTTGCTTCTTCCATGATCCAGCGGGTGTTGGCAATTTGATCTCTGGTTCCTCTGCCTTTTCTAAAACCAGCTTGAACATCAGGAAGTTCCTGGTTCACATATTGCTGAATCCTGGCTTGGAGAATTTTGAGCATTACTTTACTAGCGTGTGAGATGAGTGCAATTGTGCGGTAGTTTGAGCATTCTTTGGCATTGCCTTTCTTTGGGATTGGAATGAAAACTGACCTTTTTCAGTCCTGTGGCCACTGATGAGTTTTCCAAATTTGCTGGCATATTGACTGTAGCACTTTCACAGCATCACCTTTCAGGATTTGAAATAGGTCAACTGGAATTCCATCACCTCCACTAGCTTTGTTCGTAGTGATGCTTTCTAAGGCCCACTTGACTTCACATTCCAGGAAGTCTGGCTCTAGATGAGTGATCACACCATCGTGATTATCTGGGTCGTGAAGATCTTTCTTGTACAGTTCTTCTGTGTATTCTTGCCACCTCTTCTCAATATCTTCTGCTTCTGTTAGGTCCATACCATTTCTGTCCTTTATGGAGCCCATCTTTTCTGGACTCAGTAAAGATCAAGTTGGGCAAACATTTCTGTTCACTGACTCTAAGACCTTTCTCTTTCGAGAAAGGGGAACTGTTTCATAGAGCAACAAGTTTGTTTCTATTAACAATTTCTGTGTGGGTCTTTCCCCCAGTCCTGACTCCTCTACTTCTTGAACTCCTCAATCTGGCAAAGGTGCTCATTCTTTTCTCTGCAAGAATTCATAAGCACCTGCTACACAGTAAAAAGATTTTCCAACTCTGGAACAGTGATTTTAAAAAATAGGTGTATATATATCCCCTGCCTCACAGTTGGAGCTCCCAGTTATGTACTGTGGTTCTCAACTTTGCTTCTGCCTGATACATCCCAATGAGTCAACTCTTTGCATGAGGTGGCCAAAGTATTGGAATTTCAGCTTCAGCATCAGTCCTTCCAATGAACACCCAGGACTGATTTCCTTTAGGATGGACTGGTTGGATCTCCTTGCAGTCCAAGGGACTCTCAAGAGTCTTCTCCAACACCACAGTTCAAAAGCATCAATTCTTCAGCACTCAGCTTTCTTCACAGTCCAACTCTCACATCCATACATGATCACAGGAAAACCATAGCCTTGACTAAACGGACCTTTGTTGGCAAAGTAATGTCTCCGCTTTTGAATATGCCATCTATGTTGGTCATACCTTTCCTTCCAAGGAGTAAGTGTCTTAATTTCATGGCTTCAGTCACCATCTGCAGTGATTTTGGAGCCCCCACAAAAATAAAGTCTGACACTGTTTCCACTGTTTCTCCATCTATTTTCCATGAAGTGATGGGACCAGATGCCATGATCTTCGTTTTCTGAATGTTGAGCTTTAAGCCAACTTTTTCACTCTCCTCTTTCACTTTCATCAAGAGGCTTTTTAGTTCCTCTTCACTTTCTGCCATAAGGGTGGTATCATCTGCATATCTGAGGTTATTGATATTTCTCCTAGCAATCTTGATTCCAGCTTGTGCTTCTTCCAGCCCAGTGTTTCTCATGATATACTCTGCATAGAAGTTAAATAAGCCAGGTGACAATATACAGTCTTGACGTACTCCTTTTCCTTTTTGGAACCAGTCTGTTGTTCCATGTCCACTTCTAACTGTTGCTTCCTGACCTGCATATAAGTTTCTCAAGAGGCAGGTCAGGTGGTCTGTATTCCCATTTCTTGAAGAATTTTCCAGTTTTATTGTGATCCACACAGTCAAAGGCTTTGGCATAGTCAATAAAGCAGAAATAGAAGTTTTTCTGAAACAAGAGATTGGGGACAGGAGGAAAAGGGGATGACAGAGGATGAGATGGCTGGATGGCATCACCGACTCGATGGACATGAATTTGAGTGAACTCCAGGAGTTGGTGATGGACAGGGAGGCCAGGCATGCTGCGATTCATGGGGTCGCAAAGAGTCGGACATGACTGAGCGACTGAACTGAACTGACACATCCCATCTGTCAAGAAGGGCTGACTACAGTAGCCATACACTTGGAAGGGGTCATGAAAGAGATTAGGCCAGAGATCAATATTGGGAGTCTTTGATGTCTACTGGAGTCTCTGATGTCTATCAGTCACCAGTCTACTGGTGTCTGATTGAAAGGAGTCAGTAGCAGAGTTCAAGTGGAGGATATTTAAACCAGAGTGCACTCCATACTTCTCAGCGAGCTAATCCAGCCCTTTACTTATTTAAAATGGAAGCACGTTGTTGTGAAAGTAAAAGGCACTCAGTCCGACTCTTTGTGTCCTCATGGATTATACAGTCCATGGACTTCTCCAAGCCAGAATACTAGTGTGGGTAGCCTTTTCCTTCTCTAGGGGATCTTCCCAACCCAGGGAAAGAACCCAGGTCTCCTGCCTTGCAGACGAATTCTTTACCAGCTGAGCCACAAGGTTGTATAATATTATATAAGTTACAGGTGTTCAACAGAGTGAGTCACCATTTTTAAAGGTTATACTCTATTTATAGGTATTATAAGATGTGCCTATATTCCATATGTTGTAACACTTATCCCTGTAGCTTATTCTATACCTAATAGCTTGTACCTCTTACTCCCTTACCCTTTTTCCCCTCTTCCCTTCCCTTTCCCCACTGGTAATCACAAGTTTGTTCTCTATATCTCTAAGTTTGCTTCTTTTCTGTCGTATTGACTAGCTTGTTTTATTTTTAGGTTCCATATGTAAGTGATACCATACACTATTTGTCTTTGTCTGACTTATTTCACTTAGCATACTGTCCTCCAAGTTCATCCATATTGCTACAAATGGCAAACTTCTGCTCTTTTTTGAGTCTGAGTAGTAGTTTATTGTACATGTATACCACATCTTCTTTATCTGTTCATCTGTTTGGGAATTTAGGTTGCTTCCACACCTTGGCAGTTGCAAATAATGTTTCTATAAACTATGAACCAGGGTGTATGTATCTATTTGAATTAGCATTTTTGCTTTTTTCAGATATATACTAAAAAATGGAATTGCTGAGTCACAAGGCAAATAAGTCATAAAAAAAAATTATGATTTTCAGAAATCTCCATTCTGTTTTCCATAGTGGCTGCACCAACTCACATCATACCAACAGCGGGAGGTTCCCGTTTCTCCATATCCTTGCCAATATGTGCTATTTGTGTTATTGATGATGGCTGTTCTGACAGGTGTGAGATAGTATCTCACTGTGGTTTTGATTTGCATTTCCCTGAGGATTAATCACATTGAGCATTTTTTCCATGTCTGCTGGCCATCTTAATTTCCTCTTTGGAAAAATGTCTATTCAGTTCTTCTGCCCACTTTAAAAAGACATTTATTTAATTGGGGGCTAATTACTTTACAATAACGTGGTAGTTTTTGCCATACATGGACATGAATCAGCCACGGGTGTATGTGTGTCCACCATCCCAAACCCCCCTCTCATCTATCTCCCTTCTCATTCCATCCCTCTGGGTTGTGCCAGTGCACCAGCTTTGAGTGCCCTGTTTCATACATCGAATGTGGACTGGTCATCTATTTCACGTATGGTAATATACAGATTTCAATGCTATTCTCTCAAATCATCCCACACTCGAAAGTCTTTCATCTACATCTGTGTCTCTTTTGCTGTCTCGAGTATAGGGTAGTCATTACCGTCTTTCTAAATTCCATATATATGTGTTAATATACTGTATTGGTGTTTTTCTTTCTGACTTATTTCACTCTGTATAACAGGCTCCAGTTTCATCTACCTTATTAGAACTGATTCCAATGTGTTCCTTTTAATAGCTGAGTCATATTCCATTGTGTATATGTACCACAGCTTTCTTATCCATTCGTCTGCAGATGGACATCTAGGTTGCTTCCATGTCCTGGCTATTGTAAACAGTGGCACAATGAACACTGGGGTACACGTGTCTCTTTCAATTCTGGTTTCCTTGGTGTGTATGCTCAGCAGTGGGATTGCCAGGTTGTATGGCAGTTCTATTTCCAGTTTTTTAAGGAATCTCCACACTGTTCTCCATAGTGGCTGTACTAGTTTGCATTCCCACCAACAGTGTAAGAGGCTTCCCTTTTCTCCACACCCTCTCCAGCATTCACTGTTTGTAGACTTTTTGATAGCAGCCATTCTGACTGGCGTAAGTTGGTACCTCATTGTGGTTTCGATTTGCATTTCTCTGATAATGAGTGATGTTGAGCATCTTTTCATGTGTTTGTTAGCCACCTGTATGTCTTCTTTGGAGAAATGTCTGTTTAGTTCTTTGGCCCATTTTTTATTGGCTCATTTATTTTTCTGGTATTGAAATGCATGAGCTGCTTGTATATTTTTGAGATTAATTGTCAGTTGCTTCATTTGTTATTATCTTCTCCCATTCTGAAGGCTGTCTTTTCACCTTGCTTATAGTTTCCTTCGCTGTGCAAAACCTTTTAAGTTTAATTACATCCCACTGGTTTATTTTTGCTTTTATTTCCATTACTCTGGGAGGTGGGTCATAGAGGATCTTGCTGTGATTTATGTCAGAGAGTGTTCTGCCTATGTTTTCCTCTAGGAGTTTTATAGTTTCTGGTCTTACATTTAGATCTTTAATCCATTTTGACTTTATGTTTGTGTACAGTATTAGAAAGTGTTCTAATTTCATTCTTTTACAGGTGGTTGACCAGTTTTCCCAGCACCACTTGTTAAAGAAATTGTCTTTTCTCCACTGTATATTTTTGCCTCCTTTGTCAAAGTTAAGGTGTCCATAGGTGTGTGAATTTATCTCTGGGCTTTCTATTTTGTTCCACTATTCTATATTTCTGTCTTTCTGCCAGTACCATACTGTCTTGATGACCACAGCTTTGTAGTATAGTCTGAAGTCAGGCAGGTTGATTCCTCCAGTTCCCTTCTTCTTTCTTAAGGTTGCTTTGGCTTTTCAAGGTTTTTGTATTTCCATACAAATTGTGAAATTATTTGTACTCAGTTCTGTGAAAAATGCCACTGGTAGCTAGATAGGGATTGCATTGAATCTATAGATCGCTTTGGGTAGTATACTCATTTTTACTATATTGATTCTTCTGATTCATGAACATGGTATATTTCTCCATCTATTTGCGTTATCTTTGATTTCTTTCATCAGTGTTTTATAGTTTTATATATATAGGTCTTTTGTTTCTTTACTACATTTATTCCTAAGTATTTTATTCTTTTCATCACAATGGTGAATGGGATTGTTTCCTAAATTTCTCTGTTTTCTCATTGTTAGTGTATAGCAATGAAAGGGATTTCTGTGTGTTGATTTTATATCCTACAACTTTACCATATTTATTGATTAGCTCTAGTAATTTTCTGGTGGTGTCTTTAGGGTTTCCTATGTAGATGAACATGTCATCTGCAAATAGTGACAGTTTTATGTCTTCTTTTCCAATCTGGATTCTTTTTATTTCTTTTTCTTCTCTGATGGCTGTGGCTAAAACTTCCAAAACTATGTTGACTAGCAGTGGTGAGAGTAGGCAGCTTTGTCTTGTTCCTGACTTTAGGGGAAATGTTTTCATTTTTTGCCATTGAGGATAATGTTTGCTGTGGGTTTATCATATGGCTTCTATTATGTTGAGGTATGTTCCTTCTATGCCTGCTTTCTGGAGTTTTCATCATAAATGGGTGTTGAATTTTGTCAAAGGCTTTCTCTGTATCTATTGAGATAATCATATGGTTTTTATCCTTCAATTTTTTTAATGGGGTATATCACAATGACTGGTTTGCAAATATTGAAGAATACTTGCATTCCTGGAATAAAGCCCACTTGGTCATGATGTATGATCTCTTTAATATGTTGTTGGATTCTGTTTGCTAGAATTTTGTTGATGATTTTTGCATCTATGTTCATCAGTGATATTGGCCTGTAGTTTTCTTCTTTTGTGTGGTATCTTTGTCTGTGGCATTTTTGGTATTAGGATGATGGTGGCCTCATAGAATGAGTTTGGGAATTTACCTTCCTCTGCAGTTTTCTGAAAGGGTTTGAGTAGGATAGGTGTCAGCTCTTCTCTAAATTTTTGGTAAAATTCACCTGTGAAGCCATCTGGTCCTAGGCTTTCATTTGTTAGAAGATTTTTGATTAGTTTCAATTTCCATGCTTGTGATGGGTCTGTTAAGATTTTCTATTTCTTCCTAGTTTATTTTTAGAAGTTATGCTTTTCTAAGAATTAGCCCATTTCTTCCAAGTTGTCCATTTTATTGACATAAAACAGTTCCTGATAGTAGTCTCTTGTGATCCTTTGTACTTCTGTGTTATCTGTTGTGATTTCTCCAGTTTCATTTCCAATTTTGTTGATTTGATTCTTCTCCCTCTTTTTCTTGATGAGTCTGGCTAATTGTCTATTTATCTTCTCAAAGAACCAGCTTTTAGTTTAGTGGCTTTTGCTATAGTCTCCTTTGTTTCATTTATTTCTGCTCTAATTTTAATGATTTCTTTCCTTCTACTAACCCTGGGTTTCTTCATTTCTTCTTTTTCTAGTTGCTTTAAGTGTAAAATTAATGTTATTTATGTGATTTTTCTGTTGTTTCTTGAGGCAATCTTGTATTGCTATGAACCTTCCCCTTAGCGCTGCTTTTACTGAATCCCATAGGTTTTGGGTTGTCGTGTTTCCATTTTCATTTGTTTCTATGCCTATTTTGATCTCCTTTTTCATTTCTTCCATTATTTGTTTGTTATTCAGAAGCATGTTGTTTAGCCTCTATGTGTTTGTATTTTAATAGCTTTTTTCCTGTAATTGACATGTGATTTTACTGCATTGTGATAAGAAAAGATGCTTTGAATGATTTTAATTTTTTTTAATTTATCTAGGCTAGATTTATGGCCCAGGATGTGATCTATCCTGGAGAATGTTCCATGTGCACTTGAGAAAAAGGTGAAATTCATTGTTTTGGGGTGAAATGTCCTATAGATATCAAATTAGGTCTAACTGGTCCATTTAAAGTTTGTGTTTCTTTGCTAATTATCTGTTTGGTTGATCTATCTATAGGTGTGACTAGGGTATTAAAGTCTCCCACTATTATTATGTTACTGTTAATTTTCCCTTTCATACTTGTTAGCATTTGCCTTACATATGGAGGTGCTCCTGTGTTGGGTGCATATATAATTGTTATATCTTCTTCTTGGATTGATCCTTTCATCATTATGTAGTGTCCTTCTTTGTCTCTTTCACTGTCTTTATTTCAAAGTTTATTTTATCTGTTATGAGTATTGCTACTCCTGTTTTCTCTTGGTCTCCATTTGCATGAAATATCTTTTTCCAGCCCTTCACTTTCAGTCTGTATGTGTCCCTTGGTTTGAGGTGGGTCTCTTGTAGACAGCATATATAGTGGTCTTGCTTTTGTATCCATTCAGTCAGTCTTTGTCTTTTGGTTGGGGTATTTAACCCATTTACATTTAAGGTAATTATTGATAAGTATGATCCCATTGCCATTTTCTTTGTTGTTTTGGGTTCAAGTTTATAAACCTTTTCTGTGTTTCCTGTCTAGAGAAGACCCTTTAGCATTTGTTGAAGAGCTGGTTTGGTGGTGCTGAATTCTCTCAGGTTTTGTCTGTAAAGCTTTTGATTTCTCCTTCATATTTGAATGAGATCCTTGCTGGGTATAATCATCTGGGTTGTAGGTTTTTCTCTTTCATCACTTTAAGAACGTCTTGCCATTCCCCTCTGGCCTGAACAGTTTCTATTGAAAGATCAGCTGTTATCCTTATGGGAATCCTCTTGTGTGTTATTTGTTGCTTTTCCTTTGCTGCTTTTAATATTTCCTCTTTGTGTTTGATCTTCATTAATTTGATTAATATGTGTCCTGGGGTATTTTGCCTTGGGTTTATCCTGTTTGGGACTCTCCGGATTTCTGGAACTTGGGTGGCTATTTCCTTCCCCATTTTAGGGAAGATTTCAAATATTATCTCCTCAAGTATTTTCTCATGCCCTTTCATCTTCTTCCAGGACTCCTATGATATGAATGTCAGGGTGCTTAACATTGTCCCAGAGGTCTCTGAGGTTGTCATTTAATTTTTTTTTTCTTTTCTGCTTCATATTATTTCCACCATTCTATCTTCCCCCTCACTTATCCTACTTCTGCCTCAGTTATTCTACTGTTGTTTCTCTACAGACTGTTTTTTATCTCATTTATTGCATTATTCATTATTGATTAACTCTTATTTCTTCTAGGTCCTTGTTAAACGTTTCTTGCATCTTCTCAATCCTTGTCTCTAGTCTATTTATCTGTAACTCCATTTTGCTTTCAAGATTTTGGATCATCTGTACTATCATTATTCTAAATTCTTTGTCAGGTAGACTCCCTATCTCCTCCTCTTTGGTTTGGTTTGGTGGGCATTTATCATGTTCTTTTACCTGCTATTTCTCTGCCTTTTCATTTTGTTTAGATAGCTGTGTTTGGGGTGCCCTTTCCGTAGGCTGGAAATTTGTGATTCCTCTTTATTGTGGAGCCTGCTCCCTGTGGGTGGGGTTAGATTAGTGGCTTGTCAAGGTTTCCTGGTTAGGGGAGCTTGCATCTGTGTTCTGGTGGGTGAAGTTGGATCTCTTCTCTCTGAAGTGCAATTAAGTGTCCAGTAGTGAGTTTTTCAGTATCTATAGGTTTGGCATGGCTTTGGGCAGCCTATCTTTTGATGCTCAGGGCTGTGTTCCTGCTTTGCTGGAGAATTAGCATGGTGTATGTCTTACTCTGGAACTTGTTGGCTCTTGGGTTGAGCTTGGTTTCAATGTAGGTATGGAGGCTTTTGGGTGATCTCTTGTCTATTAACGTGCCCTGGAATCAAGAGTTCTCTGATGTTCTCAAGTTCTGGAGTTAAGCCTCCTGCCTCTGGCTTTCAGTCTTATTCTTACAGTAGCCTCAAGAATTCTCCCTCCATACAGCACAGTGAAAAACATCTAGGTTAATGGTGAAACAATTCTCCAAAGTGAGGGACACCCAGAGAGGTTCACAGAGTTACATGGAGGAGAGGGAAGAGGGAGATAGAGGTGACCAGAAGGAGAAGAGGGAGAGTCAAAAGGGGAGAGACCAGTCTAGCCAGTAATCAGTTTCCTAAGTGTTCCCTAAGTGTTCTTCACAGCCTGAAACACCCAGACAGATTCACAGAGTTAAACAGAGAAAAGAAGGGGGAGGGAGGAGATAGAGGTGACCTGGGAGAGAAAAGGGAGCATCAAAAGGGGAGAGAGAAATCAAGCCAGTAGTCACACCCCTAAGCGAAAATGGATACTGAAGATTAGATTCTTAAAGGTACAAAGTTTCTAACAAATAACAAAAAGTAAAGATTAAAAATCTAGAGTAGAGGTTAGACTCTCAAAAAAACAAAATATTAAAAATATAAAACAAAATCACAAAAATTATAAAATATATATGAAATTGGCTTTAAAAATAGGGTCTTTTTTTGCAAGGTAATAGTAGCTTATAAAAATGAAAATTAAAGGAGCAAAAAAGAACTTAAATTTTAAAAAACTTAAGTAGTGATAATAGTAAAACTATATCTAGGAATTCCTCTGGAGCGGTTGTGGCCGTGTAGCATCAGTTCAGTTTCAGATAGTTCCTTGTTGCAGCTTGTACTTATTCACAAGGTCTGTAAGCCCCCTCCAGTGCTTAGTCAATGTTAATTACAGGGTTTTAATCTGTTGTACCTGTCACTTCCAGAGCGGTTCCCTCTTCCTTGTTTATTTTGGCTTCCTCTTCTTTCAGGTCTCTCCAGTGTCTAATCTCTACCCTGATACAAGAAGGCAAAGGTGGTCACTTATTTAGGGTTACTTGTTCAGTTGTGTTGTGGGGAGTGAGGGACACTGCAAACAAATATCACTGGTGTGTGTGGGGAGTGCTCACAGTATATGGACCACACTGGGTTTGCCCCAGCTCAAGGTAGTATGGGCTTTCCGGGTCTACACTGCTCAGGCTCCAGGGTGCTCTGCAGGGGTACTGTCCAAAGCAAGCCCTGCATTTTGCGCACTTCCCAAGTCTAAACTGCTCAGGTTCTCGGGTACCCCATAAGGGCACAGACTGTTCGGTGTGTGTTTTGTAACTTTCCCAGGTCCAAGCAGCTCAAGCAACCAGGTGCTTGGTGAGCACACTGTTCCAGGAGGGCCACGCATCTTAATGACCTCCCCGGTCTCGGCCACTCATTTTCCCAGGTGTCCCTTGTGTCTCCTCTGGAAAGCTGACCTCAGGCTCTGACCCTCCTGGCAGATGTCAACTGTTCAGGATCCCAGGAAGACATGGTTAGCAACTGGGAGCCTGCTCACAGTTTGGTGGAGGATGCCGGTCTCAGGTCGAGATTGCAACAATCCCTTGCCTTTCAGCTCTGTCACTCACCTGCCTCTCTGCCTCTGGTGGCAGGGGTGGGAGGAGTGGGTCCTGTACGTAGTCAACTAGCTCTCCCTTGGTATTCACTCAATCCTTCGTTCTGTGAGCAGGCCAGGCTGTGCATTAGCCTTTCACGGGAAAGTTCTCTTTTTTCTCTCTCTCTGGCAGTCCCAGTTTGGGCTGCTGTCTCCTGTTAGCTCCCTCAGATTGTCCTCAGGGCATTCAGGCCCGGTCCTTACCCTAAGCACCGATTATGCAGCCCATGCCTCCCTGTCCAGCCCCCCCCAGCTTGTGGCAGAAGTGAGTGTCTGGGCAACTTCTCCGCTGGCAGTTGTGCTTAGGCATGTATTCTGTGGGGATTTTTTCTTTCTCCCGGTTATGTTGCCCTCTGAGATTCCAAAACTTCCCACAGACACACCTGAGAGAGGGTCTCCTACTGTTTGGAAACTTCTCCTCCTTCACAACTCCCTCCCCAGGGTGGGTTTCCATCTCTAACTCTGTTGTCTCTCCTTTTGTCTTTTATATTTTGTCCTACCTCCTTTCAAAGAGAATGGGCTGCCTTTCTGGGTGCCTGGTGTTCTCTGCCAGTGTTCAGAAGTTGTTTTGTGGAAGTTGCTCAGCATTCAAATGATCTTTTGCTGAATTTGTTGGGGAAAAAGTGGTCTCCCCGTCCTATTCCTCCACCATCTTGGGAGTGCTCCTTCCGCCCACTTTTTAATCAAGATTTTTTTAAATGTTGAGTCGCATGAACTGCTTATATATATTGAATATGAATCTCTTATCACTGATATCATTTGCAAATATTTCCCCCTGCTCAGTAGGTCTTTTGTTTTGTTGACAGTTTCCTTTGTTGTGCAAAAGCTTTTGTCCCATTTGTTTAGTTTTATTTCCTTTACTTTAGGAGATGGATTCAAACAAATACTGCTGTAATTTACGTCAGCATGTTCTGACTGTATTTTCCTCTAGAAGTTTTATATATCTAGCATTTTTTTAAACTGTTTTATTTATTTGGCTGTGCCAGGTCTTATTTGGGGCACTCAGGATCATCCATCTTCATTGTAGCACCGTGGGATCTTCTAGTTGTGGCATGCAGGATCTTTGGCTGCGGCATGTGAACTCTCAGTTGCAGCAAGTGAAATATAGTTTCCTGACCAAGGACTGAACTGAGGCCCACTGCATTGGGAGCTCAGAGTCTTAGTCACTGAGACACCAGGGAAGTCCCCTACATACCCAGTTCTACATTTAGTTCTTTAGTCCATTTTGATATTTTTTTTGTACATCCCTTAAAAGAGACATCGCTGGCTAACCCCTACTCAGTCCCCATGGACTTACCGTTCTCAGAATGCACATAAAATCCATCAGTTGCTGTATCACCTGGCCCCTAGCTGTTAAAGCCCTGCTGCTATCCCTTTCTTGTTACCAGTATCTTTGAACTACAACTCATCTCTGCAGCCTCAAGGATAGGCCTCTAGCTTTCTTCCAACTGCCTCTTCTTTGGGGTCCATGAGAAATATTCTGTACAGACTACTTGGCCCAGGTTTCCCCTTCTCTGAGGCTTACAGCAGGAAAACAACACCATGAGAGTCACTGGGCCATACTTTATCTACAACTGCCCAGGAGGAGCTGATCCAACCCTGCCCTGCAAGGACTCCTTGAAAAGAAAGTTTTGACAAATATCAACCTGTGTTCTTTTTCCCCTTGCAATCTAATATTTTTCCCTTTCTCTGCCTCCTTTCAGCCAATCAGCCCAGGGCCCACACTGTAAAGCCTATGGGGCAGACAGTGTGGTGAGCCACCCAGATGCTTCTTTCTGGATTGAGGTATTCATTTCTGAAGCTGTCAGGAGTGTTGCTTGCTGATGATTCACAGCTATGTCCCTCTCTGGATACTGCCCTCATCTGAAAAGAAATGCCTCACCTGTGTTACAACCTCCCTAGGGACAGCCTTCTTCAATGCTGGGCTGATGCCAGAGTAGGAAGGTCTAGGCATCTTGCCTCAATTTAGGGCAATTATAAGGGGTTTTCCAAGTTCCAGACCTTCTCAGAGGGTTGACTCAGGTCTGTTTTGCAGCTGAATCATAGTTCATCTTACTGCACTGCCCAACCCTGTTTCCCCCAATGTCTAATATTATTCTTGAATGCAAATCTCCAGTTCAGAGTCTGTATTTAGAATTGACCTAAAAACTGTTAGTAAACTGAGTGGTTCTAATATATAGATTCTAAAATAAGATTTTGGCAGTCAATTACCTGCTTGGTGGCTAGCAATGAGGACCCTATCATTTGTGGGAGATGTAATATTAATAGTCCCTGGAATGGTGTAGTTGTATATGTGTTCAAACCTTCAGTAACAGCAAATTGGGAAAGGATATTAGTGGAAAAGAACACACTGGTGGTGCAATATCTCAGGTGACTAAAAGATACACGGGTATGGTATACAAACTAAGGTTCCCCTAAAGATGTAGAAAAAAAAAAACATAGTTATCAGAGGGTAAACATATGGCTATCAGAGGGTAAATCAGTGCAGGCAGGAATCAATTAGGAGTTTGGTATTAACGGATACACACGACTATGTATAAATATCTTGCAATAATCTATAATGGAAAAGTTTGAAAAAATATGCTATATATTTAAATAACTGGATTATTTTGGTGTACATGAAAAACATAATATATAGTGTAAAACACTATAAATCAAGTATACTACAATTTTTAAAAATCTGAACTAGAAACCACACACATGAAAAAAGAAGTGAAAGGCCTGCATACTGATAACTACAAAGCACTACTGAGGGAAAGTAAAAAAGACCTAAATAAATAGAAAAACACCCCCATGTTACTGAACTGGAAGTCTATATTGCCAAATGGCAGTACTATCCCAACAATTTATAGGCTCAGTGAAATCCCTATAAAATTCCAACTCCCTTGTTCATATAAATGAAAAAAACCTATCCTAAAGTTCCTGTAGAAATGCAAGGGACCCAGAATAGCCAAAAATCTTGGAAAGGAAAAATAAAGTTGAAGTACACATTCATTGATTTCAGAACTTACAGTAAGGAAAGAACAATCTTTTCAACAAATGGTTCTGGGACAAATGGATATCTAAGTGCACGAGAATGAAGTTGGACCCACAGCTCACCACATGCAAAAATTAACTCGGGAAGTTCCCCGGTGGTTAAGATTCCAGGCTTTCACTGCTGTGGCCTAGGTTCAATCCCTGGTAGGGGAATTGAGATCCCATAAGCTGCATGGCACAGCCAAAAAAGAAGTTGACTCAAAATGTATCAAACTTAAATACAACAGCTAAAATGATAAAAACTCTTAAGAGAAAATACAGGTATAATATTTGTGACCTTGGATCAAGCAATGGTTTCTTAGGTGTGACATATAAATTATAAGTAACCAAAGGGAAAAGAACAGATTAACTGGACTTCATTAAATTTAAAAACTTTTGTGCATCAAAAGACACCATTAAGGAAAGTCACAATGGGAGAAATATTTTCAGGTTATATATCTGATAAAGTTCTAGTATTCTGGATATAAAAGAGAATACATGAAACTCAATAAAAAGACAACCTAATTTTAAAATGGACAATGGATTTAAATATATCTCCAATGAAGATAAAGAACTGGCCAATAAAAACATAAAAAGATGATCAACATCATTAGGCATTATGCAAATGCAAATATAGGCAAAAAGAAGATATATCACTCACCATAGGATGGCTATAAAAATAAAAAGCAGAAAATATAATAAGTGTTGACAAGAGTGTGAAGAAATGGTAACAGTCATACACTGATGATGGGAAAGTAAAACGGTACTGTCACTGGAGGAAGCAGTGTAACAGTTGCTATAAAAGTTAAACACAGTTACCATATGACCCAGTAATTCTACTCCTAGGATAACCAAGAGAATTTAAAATATCTGTTCACACAAAAATTTGTACATAAATCTTTTTGGTAGCATAATTCACAGTAGTTGAAAAGTCAAAACTCAAATGCTCAGCAAATGATAGATAAACAAAATATGCCATATCTATACAATGGCATATTGTTTAGCTCTAAAAATGTATTGAAATACATGCTACAACATGGATGAACCTTGAAAATACTAAGGGAAAGAAAACAGACACAAAAGCCTGTATATGATTTTGTTTGTATGAAATGTTCAGAATAAATAAATCCACACAGGCAGAAAACAGAGTAATGCTTGCCAGGGACTGAGAAGGGAAAAAGAAGGGGAGAATGTGAATTACTGTTAAAAGGACACAGGGTTTGTTTGGGGGGTGATGGAAACATCATGGAATTATATTAATGATTGTTGCATCACCATGTTGTGCAATACACTAAAAATCATCGAATTATATACGTAAAAGGGTGAAATTTATGGTATATAAATTACATCTCAATAAAAATTTTTAAGAGGATAGATTTACCCCATTTACGAACATGGTAGAAAGGTCTCAGCCTTGTAAAACCAGGTGCATATCCCTCAGGATCTACTTTCATTCTCCTTCTGGTCACTATACCAATAACTGAAATCAAGTTACAGCATAACCTAACTAAAGAAGTAGTGGGCCTAATAAGGGAAAAACACACTGTATACTGAAGAAGCTACAGAAACTGAGTTAACATATTCCATCAGGATCTAATTATTGGGTCTGGATTCTAAGGATGTTGGTGGGAGGTAGGGATGGGGCCCGTCACATGTAAAACTGGCACAGGTCTGTGTTTATCTTTACCATGCATCACATCTCTTTTCACACAATGTGAAGCACTCACAGCTGTAATCATTTGGGTGATTTCCAAAACACTGCATTTCAGCACCATTTCTAATAGTAATATATTTTCAGTTTGCACCCACATTTTGAGCTAATTCATTAATGATTGGAAGACTATATGCTAACATGGCAATACTACCCAAATAATCTACTGGTTCAGTACAATTCCTATAAAAATCCCAACTTCCTTGTTCACATGAATGGAAAAGTCTACCATAAAGTTCCTGCTGGGCCAGCCCTATCTTATGACATGGTAGATATGACAGACAAGAACCCAATGGGCAGCTTTGTTGCATAATCACTTCATATTTCAAGCTTAAACACTTAATTTCTACCACAAATACTCCATTTCTAACTTTCCTGCTACAGTATGCACTTAAAGTTGGCCAACTTTCTGTTTTAGCTGTGAACAGACAGAGGCAGATTATGGGATATGCTGCTCTGGACCAACTACTGGATATTTAAAGACAAATGTGGTAGGATCCTGAATTTTCACAGTCTTTAATAGTTATGATCGAATGGTCAGCTGATCCCATCACAGTCTACCACCCCAAAAAATAGTAGCTTGACAGAGTAGAGATCTCTTAAAGATTCCAGTAAGGTGTTAGCTTGAACATTCTAATTATATTCTACGAGGACAAGGTCATCTTTCAGGATACATTCTATATCCCCAAATCAATAACTATAATATGCAGAATACATGGGTCTGGGAACCCTGGGATGAAAATTCGAATGGCTCCACTTCATGCCATTCAGAGTGATTCACCTGGAGAATTTCTGTTTCCTATAGGCTCTATTGATCTCGAGCTACCACTACCAAACAAGGTAACAATTAGCCATGTATATCTGTTTAAATTTTAAAATGTAATTAAAAATTAAGTTCCTTAGTTGTACTAGTCATATTTCAAGTGCTCAACAGCTACATGAGACAGTGGCTACCATAATAAATAGCACAAGCACTATTCATTTCCATTACTGTAGAATGTTCTATTGGATAGCATTACTCTACAGGACCTGATTACCAGAATAGAAAACTTCTACCAGGGGATACAGAGAATCCTACTGAAATTTAAGCTATGGCTATGGCACTGTCCCTTTAAGCACTTCATGCCAAGAGACCAGGAAGAAATAAAAGGAGTCACTTTTCTGACAGGGTCATTGACCCTGATCATCAAGAGGAAATAGTGCTGGGACTTCCCTGGCAGTCCAGTGGTTAAGACTCTGCACTTCTTCAGGGGGTATGGATTCTATCCCTGGTTGGGGCACTAAGAGTCCACATGGGGTGTGGTGTAGCCAAAACATTTTTTCTTTAAAGAAGGTAAGTGTTGCTGTTGCTATTACAGAATGGAAATAAGGAAAAATACGGTGCTCAGGTGATCCACTGGAGGGTTTCTTGGACTTGTCAAATTTTAATAGTAAAGGGACAAATGTTTCATTCATGCCCTCAAAACATAATGGTAAACAAGGCTCAGACATCTCAGGATGAGGGTTTGGGTCAGATTAACTGGTGTGCCACCCATTACAGCAGAGGTACAAGCCTGACACAGGAATAAAGAATACCTTCATATTTCCTGTGTAGTAACACGACAATGACTCAAGGTCCAAATGAGCATGCTCCCAATGCTTTGTTACTATGTACGTGTCTGGAAAACTGAACAACTACCATATCTAAGTGCTGGGAGATCAAGATTGTCTGAAAATGTCAGAAATTGGTGGCTGAAATTGAAAGAGCTACTTTCAAAATATTTCTTTGTGCTAAGTTTTTCTCTGTCTCAGACCTTTGCACTTGTTACACTCATCTTTCAGATCATTCACACAGCTAGCTCATTATTACCCCAATGTAATTTCCTTAAAAGAGATTTTCCCTAATCAACAAAATCTCCCAACATAGCTTATTTTTCTTAATACCACTATAATTAATTCCTTTATAAGACTTCTAAAATGTGCATTCATCTTATTAATAGAGTTTTAATTTTTCATATTTATTGTTAAATTACACCACTTGAATTTAATCTTCATAAGCGTGGACACTTTGGTGATTCTACTCACTGCAACATTCTCAGCACCTAGTAATAATCAATGCCCCCTGTTGGCTCAGACGGTAAAGCACCTGCCTACAATGTGGGAGACCTGGGTTCGATCCCTGGGTCGGGAAGATCCCCTGGAGATGGAAATGGCAACCCACTCCAGTACTCTTGCCTGGAAAATCCCATGGACTGAGAAGCCTGGTAGGCTACAGCCCATGGGGTCGCGAAGAGTTGGACACGACTGAGTGACTTCACTTTCACTTTCACTTTCAGTACACTGTAGGTGCCAATGTGTGCGTGCTAAGTTGCTTCAGTCCTGTCCAACTCGTTGTGACCCTATGGACCGTTAGCCCGACAGACTCCTCTGTCCATAGGATTCTCCAGGCAAGAATACTGAAGTGGGTTGCCATGCCCTCCTCAAGGGGATCTTCCTGACCCAGAGATCAAACCCACATCTCCTGTGGCTCCTGCATTGCAGGCAGATTCTTTACCACTGAGCCACCAGGGGAACTGTAGGTGCTAATACATAGTTTCTTTCTTTTTTGCCAATAAATATTTTCTAATTGACTGTTGCAGAGGCTAACAAAACTGGATTAGAAATTGGGACAGGTTATTTCGATACCTTTAACTAACCAACAAATCAATGGGGATAAAAAACCTAAAAGCAACAACTTGCCAAATATACACAGCTAGTTTCTAGCAGATTCAGCATCAGAACTTTTCAAGATTGCTGGGGGAAATATCAATAACCTCAGATATGCAGATGACACCACCCTTATGGCAGAAAGTGAAGAAGAACTAAAAAGCCTCTTGATGAAAATGAAGGAGGAAAGTGAAAAAGTTACCTTGAAGCTCAACATTCAGAAAACTAACATCATGGCATCTGGTCCCATCACTTCCTGGGAAATAGATGGAGAAACAGTGGAAACAGTGGCAGACTTTATTTTTGGGGGCTCCAAAATCACTGCAGATGGTGACTGCAGCCATGAAATTAAAAGAAACTTACTCCTTGGAATAAAAGTTATGACCAACCTAGATGGCATATTCAAAAGCAGAGACATTACTTTGCCAACAAAGGTCCGTCTAGTCAAGGCTATGGTTTTTCCAATGGTCATGTATGGATGTGAGAGTTGGACTGTGAAGAAAGCTGAGTGCTGAAGAATTGATGCTCTTGAGAGTCCCTTGGACTGCAAGGAGATCCAACCAGTTCATCCTAAAGGAGATCAGTCCTGGGTGTTCATTGGAAGGACTGATGCTGAAGCTGAAACCCCAGTACTTTGGCCACCTGATGTGAAGAGCTGACTCATTGGAAAAGATCCTGATGCTGGGAGGGATCAGGGGCAGGAGGAGAAGGGGATGACAGAGGATAAGATGGGTGGATGGCATCACCGACTCGATGTACATGAGTTTGGGTAAACTCTGGGAGTTGGTGATGAACAGGGAGGCCTGGCGTGCTGCGATTCATGGGGTTGCAAAGAGTTGGACACAACTGAGCGACTGAATTGAACTGAACTGAAAAGGCCCTGCCCTTTCCACTGAATCATCTATATAAAAGTAAACAATAAATACTGCAACTGTTCCAAGAATGTGGCAAGCAGCATATACATAAGGCAAAGAAAGTGAACTATAATTAGTGCTCATGTGCTCAGTCATGACCGACTCTTTGTGACCCCATGGACTGTAGCCCACCAGGTTCCTCTGTCCATGGGATTTTCCAGGCAAGAATATTAGAGTGGGTTGCCATTTCCTTCTCCAGGAACTATAATTAGTATCAACTTTAAATACCATAACTGCCATCTCTTGTCTATTTAACTATGAAAGAAGCAAACAGAATAACTTCCAAATATCTGTGGCAGTAGCAAAGACTGGGAGAGCTAGGAATATAGTTAATTCACAAGAGAACTCAAACTACATTTCTTTACCACCTTCTCTTCTAAATCCTTGACCAATGTTTGTTAACATACCATAAAAGCATTGCTCCACTGTTCATGCTGGAGAAAAGATGTGGGGTAACTGTTCCAAATAATCTGTATCTAGAATATTAGGCCTAAAATGCCTTACACTGATTTTGTAATTAATGATTTTTCTCATTTTATCTTGGCGAAAACAGGAAATTCACACATTGTGACTACTGCCCGTTGGAACTAAAGTACACCACTCATATCCATTTTCTAAGTTATAATCACTCATTGAAACAAATAAAACAAGTCATATTCAAAAAATTCCCGAAAGAACATTCTTTGTCCAAATTAAGCTTTTTTTCTTATTAATAATGATGATTAAAAGAACAGGAAGGATCTTCATGTTGTACCAACCTCAAATTGGGTATGACAGAATTTCAATATTGACAATCATTTCCTTCCAAAAGGAATGAATAAGAATGAGAGAGAAACCTTTCCCCCTGGAAGCCGTCTTTGTTGTTGTTGTTCAGTCGCTAAGACATGTCCGACTCATGGCGACCCTATGGACTGCAGCACACCAGGTTCCCCTCTCCTTCCCTGTCTCCCAGAGTTTGCTCATATTCATGTCCATTGAGTCAGTGATGCTATCTAACTTCCCATTCTCTACCACCCTTCTCTCCTCTTGCCCTCAATCTTTCCCAGAATCAGTCTTTTCAAATGACTTGGTTCTTCACATCAGATGGCCAAATTATCGGAGCTTCAGTTTTAGCATCAGTCCTTTCAATGAATATTCAGGGTAGGTTTCCTTTAGTAGTCATTAGTGATGAGCAAAAGTCTCTGGGATGTCCCTCACAAAAGTGAGGTCTAAATCTGCTATAACTTGGGAACAATTTTTGGAAATTTTAAAAGTAAGTGTGATAATACCAGAGTATTATTTGATATAATATGGGTAGAGAAGGAAAGACAGTAGAAAAATGTCTGTTATACACCTCTAGGAATCCTGAGGGCTTTTTCCCCTCATTGCTTATTTTAAAATTAGCTTAAAAAATTAAACAATTACTTAAAGAAAATGAAAAAATTAGCCCTAGTGCAGAGGAGGAAATCACACCTGACTGTCAAAACAAATGGTTCTAGATCTTCAGCCCTCAATGAAGAGACTGACAATGTTAAGGAGTAACCGAATGACTCCCCCAGGGGATTCTGCATCTCTTCCCTTTCCCTCTTTCCCCCTCTACTTTTAATCACTAAGTGATAGTAGTTCCCTTACAAGGTTGATCATTAGAATCTACTGCAGTGTTTTAAAAAATACAAATTTCTGGATTGAAGTCCTCAATGTTTCGTTCAGTGGTGATGCTTCCAGCTCATGCTTAATGTGTCTAGGGGACAAGTCCATACTGACCATACTTACATAGTTCATGAATGTGGCCACGCGATTCCCCGTCACAATAAATTCCAAAGGGTTACTGTCAAAGTCCTGTGAAATTTATGTAAAAGTGAATAAACAGGTCTTAAGCTTAACTAATTAAGAAAAGAAGCATGAACAATAGTTGCTTTCCCAACCATTATGAGAATGAGAAACTCATCTTAGCCAAATGGAGGTCACCCTGCTCCTCAAGGATGGATACAATCATATAGGCAGGTGAGACTGGAATCCAGACAGAAAGGGCAGATATGGGAACTAAGTGTTACATTCAAAGAACAAACCACTAATCCACTTATTTTTGCATGGTGGAGACAGAAAACTCAACAAAGGAAGTGGGTCAGAAAAGATGACTAAGAAGGAATGCATGCCACTCTAGAAAACATTTGATCCTAGAGCTGGATAAGTCAGGAACATTTCAGAGTGGAATCACAAAGAGGTCTTATCCATCTATAGGAACAGACTGGCTTTTGCTTTCAAGATCTATATCATTTCCTCAGTAAAAGCTATTCCCACAACATCAAGAATATGGTTTCACAGATTCCTGTAACCAGTGGGTCAATCTACACTGTAGAGACAGGTACTTTCAGACTATATTCTGGCAGCAGTGAGAGAGGGCTTTGATTCTAGGGACACCTTCTTATGAAGGGACAGTTTTAAAGGAACAATCTTAGCTTACACCTAAGCTCCCCCAGGAAATCTTTTCTGAACATTTAGACTGAATGCCTGTTCACTGGGTCTCAGGACACTGTGCCCATACCTTCTTTATAGCACTTACTAAGTAACTTAGAAAGTAACTATTCACACGCATGACTTGCAAAAAAATATGCCTCTGTTTGAAAATGGGAATTTTTTTTTCTTTGCCTTCCTATCCCTAGATCGTAGGAGAATAACCAGGATATTAAAAGTGCTGAAGAAACATTTGGTGTTTTGTTTGCTGATTCAGCTTGTCATTCCCAGAGTACAAATACCAATCTTCTCTCAGTGTCTGGTTCAGCCATACAAGGGGCTTATGTGAGGCTGAAGTACTGGCACTCAAAGCAACTGACTCAAGTGCTCCTCCTATCAACAGAGGAATGAGGTCTGCCTGAAGAGACCAAGGAACCTTCTAGCACAAGAGAGGGGACACAGGTATGAGGAAAAGACTATGTAGCTCTCTCTCCATCACTTTCTACCCCAAGAATTCATCTTAAGTCCAGGTGCCTAGTGGAGGCAGCACCACACTAGAAGACAATAAAATCTGTTTTCTCTTCTGTCCAATTTTAAGACAGTCCCCAAAGATTTATCCTTGAGAATTTAGATGACCCTGAGGTAGAAGCCAAACATTCCATGTGAGTTGGTACCTTTTCCTGCCACTCGAAACACAGCCCAAAAGAACGATGTTTTGCTCTTACCAAAAAAGAATCCACATGAGGTTCATAGTGTCCTCCAATGCCATAATCAGCAACCTGGCAGTTAAAAAAAAACAAACATGGTTAGCTGTGGGAAACCTCCAAGCCAGCTCAAGAACTCTGCATTCCCAAGCCTGCTCCTAAATGAAGACTGAAAAGCAGTTTACCTAGCACCTGCATCTGGACCAGGAAACTAAGGATCAGAAAAAATATGGAATTTACCTAAGGTGACACAGACAGAAAGTCACAAAGCTTGAATTCCTACCCAGGCTTTTTGATTCCTGAGGTCCATGCTCTTAAACTCTCCACCATTTTTGCCCAAATGAAAAAACAAGCAACAATCAGGCTGGGTAAGTTTCTGTGGGAAAGGGCATAGACGTGGGGCCCCCAACATTTCAAGACCCATGTCCTCAGGCTGGAGAATGGAAAGCTTTTCAGGGCAGAGATAACTATGGCTCAAGTGCCTGATTAGAAAGGACAAGAAAAGGGGACAGGACAGGACACAGATTTCATAATCAGGTTGACTCAGATACCTCATACCTGGAGAAATTCGGCTGTTTCATCTGACAGCCCAGTGATGAGCTAAATCCTGCGATTCACTTGGCCAATCACAGGGTCTTCTTCTTCTGTTAGAAATACACTGGATGGAGAAAATCAGATAGAAGACAGGGGCATGGGGCAAGGAGAAAAGGGGATCAATGAAAAAAGAGTCAGGAGAAAAAGATGGGGTAGAAAAGGAAGTGGAGAGGACGAAGGGGTTGGAGATCATTCCTCTCACCTCAGGACACTGTCACAGCTGTCATTTCCAGCTCAGAAATGCCATATGGTGATGTTTAGAATCCCTACAATGTCAGCATTCACAGGAGCCTTTTAACTCATCCCTTCCAACCTTCTGATCTCTTAGCAATTATATTGGGACAATACTGAGAGGGTAAACTGGCCAAGTTTATACAGTCAGCAAGGGCAGAGGTAGGACTATAACTCAAGTCATCAAGATTTTAGTCCTGTGCTTTTTTGGTGAGACAACAAGATCTCCCAAAATTTTAAATAAAACTAAAAACTGATCAAACCACGATAAAAATTTGAATATATAATTTAAGTTAGAAAAAAATCATTCTTGGGTCCATGAACAAACACAACCCACATGTATAAACATATGTGCATAGTTGCTCAGTCCTGTCCAACTCTTTGCAACCCCGTGGACTTTAGCCTGCCAGGCTCCTCTGTCCATGCGATTCGCCAGGCAAGAATACTGAATTGGGCTGCTGTTTCTTTCTCCAAGGGATCTTCCTGACACAGGGACCAAAGCTAGGTCTCCTACATTGCAAGCAGATTCTTCACCATGTGTGCCACAAAGGAAACCTCATACACAGATGCACACTTATAAGCCCACATGGAGGTATGCACACAGTCACAGCTAAGGACAGTGTGAGAGACAAACAGTAAACAAAAGGAGAGACATGAAGTGAACACCCAGGTCAGAGAAATCTCACATATATGAGTAGGGTGATTGGGAGAGATGCCAAACCATACTATGCCCAGATTACCTTTGGCTGATTCTTTGTTTGGATGACTGGGGAGAACGTGAAGTGAGGCTAAAGACTCTGGATCATTTCATCTAGGAAATAAAATCTGAGAATGAATTTAGTCTCACTTCACCTCTATCTGCTTATGTCCAAAGACTCTAGACATAGAACTATCATTCATTCATTCATTAATTTATTGTTTTTAAAACTTATTATGAGCTATTTTAAAGCATACAGAGACCTATGAGGAATAATACAGCAGATCCATAGGTACCCTAACTCAGGCCTACCAATTTTTGGCATTGGTCAGAAGATGCAGAAACTACCTACCTACACAATACCTATATAAAAGACTTTCTTTCTTTCTTCACTAATAAGATAATCCTGATTTTATTTAAGATACCAATGTGCCCAGAAAAAAAGATTGTATCTTCTCATCTCACTTGTATTCTGTGAGCATGTGCAAAGTTGCCTCCATTGTGTCCACTTCTGTGTGACCCTATGGACCATAGCTTGCCAGGCTGCCCTGTCCATGGGATTTTCCAGGCAAGAATACTGGAGTGGGTTGCCATGCCCTCCTCCAGGAGATCTTCCTGACCCAGGGATTAAATCCAGGTCTCTTATGCCTCCTGCAAAGAATCACTATCCCCAAATTGTTAGTGCTTATTTACCCTGGAACATATTTTTATATATTTATTATTAATGTATTAAAAGTGAATATAAATAGTATTTTTCCATGTACTTTATATAAATTGTATCATACTAAACATAATCTTCTATAACATGGTTTTTAACTTAGTGTTTGTTTTCTGAGAGATCCATGAGAACAATTTGTTTGTATTTTTTTTTTAATTTACTCATTTCCACTCCAGCTAAGTCATGGGTTGTATGCATAGTTCATGAATTATTCATTTCCCTTTGATGAACATTCAGATTTGTAAAAACCTTTATATTACATCTCCCTGTCCACATGTACAAGTGTTTCACTAGAGTACGTGTACAAGTGTTTCACTAGTGGTCTGTATACCCCTAAAGTATGCAAATTTTAGCAGAAATACACAGGAACTGATTTTCAGATATTCAAGTGCTATATATACACTTAAACAGCTTTGCTATTTCTCTCTCTTTTTAAAAAACATTTATTCATTCATTTAGTTGCAATGTGCAAGATCTAGTCCTGTGACCAGGGATTGGACACAGGTCCCCTGCAGGTCTTAGCTACTGGACCCATCAAGGAAGTCCCTCAATTTTTCCTTTCAAATAGTCCTTCCCTTCACTCTTCAAAAGAAAGGTCTAGTAGTGTTCATGCACATAAAATTTTATAATAGTGTATACGTCCCAAGTGTAAGAACTAGGGCATCAAAAAAAGGAACAACATGAAATACAGCTTCAGTGAAGCCTCCTCTAGGTTAACGAAGACACTCATTAACTCACAGTATGGTTTCCTGTACCTAAGTATCTGGTTAACTGTATAGTATTTAGAAATGGGGTATTTTGGGCCCTTGCTGGGATGCTCTGAATAAAAATGTTTGTAAAGCAGGACACTATAACTGATAAAAATTTGAGTTTCATAATTTGGCCTCTTCTATTCCTTGATTATTTTCAAAGAAGGCTTTCAAGTAGTCTTGTGGGATGAAGGGTCTGGTGAGGTTCTAGTAAAGGTCTAGTAAGGGTCAAGTGAGTAGTGAGAATGAATATTTCTCTGCAAAGTGGTGGCAATTCTTTTCCACTATTCTTAACATTCATCCCTAGTATATGTCACTTATTATAAAGAAAAGGAAATTCAAACACCTAAAAAAGTCCAAAGTCTAGGTTGGTAACATTGATTATTTCAATAGTAAAAGGCTGTCAACAATTATATTCTTCTAAATGCAATTCCTCCCACATAGCTTCCAAAAATCACCAATAAGGAAAGAAAACAAGATCACCCACAATGTAACTTGGAAACAGATACTACAAATTTCAATTTTCTTGTTAATGGGAAAATAAACACCAGATGTCAGCAAAGTGCTCCAAAGACATCTAAGCAAAGAATCCAAGGCAGCAGAAAGAATGAAAAGTACAGTATGGTCTTAATGATGGTGAAACAAATATTAATGGTAAACATCATATAAAGTAATCTAGGGTCTTCTTTCCAGAGGGAGGGGTCGTACTCTGAATAGGGAAATACTGACAGAAAAATATGAAACTTAGTGGATCAAAGGACTGCCTTTTGGATATTTTAAACACAAGAGCTTAGAAACTGTACTGAATCACAGGAAAGGCACTATTACTGGGGTAAAGGCAGTCTCAGAGAGTGAGATGGCTCTCATAGGTTTGGTGGTGAAGAGAAGTGGCTAAAAGTAAGGGACCCATGAAAGTTATAAATTAAGAAATAATCCAGAGTAGACAGACCAAAAATAATACCATTAATTAAACTGAATGCATTTCACTGTAGAAACAGAAGAGTAAACATGTAACATGAGATCAATGGTCCAGGAAAATATAACAAAAATAAACATGAACAAGAAAAAATAAAAAAGAACTCACTACCCATACAAGTTACTGTCAAAAAACATAAAATGAAAATGAAAACTTTTCAGGAGTTGAAAACACAAAATCACCCAGCCCTAGCCAAGAAACAGAAGAAAATTATAACAAAATACTATAACATTAAATATATTTAAGCATCTGTAACTATGAAAGAAAATTACAATTCATAAATTAAAAAGCTCAAATGGATATAGACAACAAAAGAATATATGAATTAGAAATTGATCATATTCAAAAAAGCTACAGAGAAAAAATAAAACAATACTTTGGCCACCTAATGTGAAGAGCCAACTCACTGGAAAAGACCCTGATACTGGGAAAGACTGAGGGCAGGAGGAGAACAGGGAAACAGAGGATGAGACTGTTGGATGGCATTACCAACTCAATGGACATAAGTTTGAGCAAACTCTGAGAGACAGTAAAGGACAGGGAAGCCTGGCGTGCTGTAGTTCATGGGGTGGCAAAGAGTTGGACATGACTAAGCGACTGAACAACAACATACTCCTAACAAACTGACCATTACCCAAGTAACTATAAACTCTGGGAAAAAATATGAAAAATAACTACCGGAAGGCACTGCAGATTAAACAAAAGCAGGCAGATTATGAATGGCAGTCAATCCTTAAAAGGCAAGAATGGTACAGGGTGATTTCCTATTTTTTAAATAGCTGTTAGACTTGGATGACCATAGGTGATACAGAACAGGAGAGCTAAAATTCTGAGAGAAAATCCAAAGTTTTTCTAACCTTAAACACATTACTGCTGCTGCTGCTAAGTCACTTCAGTCATGTCCGACTCTGTGTGACCCCATAGACGGCAGCCCACCAGGCTCCCCCGTCCCTGGGATTCTCCAGGCAAGAACCCTGGAGTGGGTTGCCATTTCCTTCTCCAATGCATGAAAGTGAAAAGTGAAAGGGAAGTCGCTCAGTCGTGTCCAACTCTTCGCGACCCCATGGACCTCAGCCTACCAGGCTCCTCTGTCCATGGGATTTTCCAGGCAAGAGTACTGGAGTGGGGTGCCATTGCCTTCTCCAGAAACACATTACATCAGTGCTTAAAAGTAGACTGAGTCACAACATGAGAGAAAACTGGTGATGGTGGTGGTTTAGTAGCTAAGTTGTGTCCAACTCTTTGCAACCCCATGAATTGTAGACCATCAGGCTCCTCTGTCCATGGGATTTCCCAGGCAAGAATACTGGAGTGGGTTGCTGAGAAAAAGAGAGGAACTTTCAAATACTAGGCATAAGCTCCGCCCAACTCTCACAGATCACCAAACAAAGCATATGTAGGTGAGACTGCAAGCATCCCAGCCAAGAATAAGAACTGAACTGCACAGAAAAGCTTGCAGTTTGTGTCAAACCAAGTTAACTTCCTGTATTAAAAACAAACAAGCTGTCCATTCCAAGATGGTGACACAGGATGCTCCTGAACTCACCTTCTCCCATGGACACACCAAATCTATAGCTACGTATAGAAAATTTTTCTCTGAAAGAAATCCAGAGGATGAGTGACAACTATGCATCAGGTGAACAAGAAAAACTCCACATCAAAAATGGTAAGAGAAGGGGAAATCCCTGGTGGTCCAGTGGTTATTACTCTGCACTCCCATCGTAGGGCGTACAGGTTTGATTTCTGGTCAGGGAACTAAGATTCTGCAAGCTGCATGGTGTGACCAAAAGATAAATAAATAAATAAAAATTTTAAAAATAGTAAATGAGGACAAAATCACAGACAGAGAGAAAAACTAATGGTTATCAATGGGAGAGGGAAGGGGGGGGGCAAAGTAGGGGTAAGGAATTAAGAGGTATTCACCTGAAACAGGTATATTTATATACTTTAAAAGCTGCTGCCAGAGGGTCCAGCTTACAATCAGCCTGCACCCAGAGGCTGACTGATATCCTTTCCTTTGGACACTAACAGCTCTTGGTACACCTTCAAATACTAGAAGCCACTAAGAGCAAATAAGGCTGCTTAGACAATCACAAACATTTGAGAAAAAAAACAAGAGCTAGGTCATGGTTTAATGACAAGGTTCATCTCCTACACAAGACTAAAGTGTAGGAAGTGACCAAATACCTTAAACTGCTAATGGAAAAAAATGAAAACCAAGAATACTCTACCCAGAAAGGTTGTTTTTCAAATTTTAATAAGAAATAAAGAGTTATCCACACAACCAAAAGATGAAGGAAATCATCACAAATATATCAGTATTACAAGAAATGTTAAAGGGAACTCTAAATTGAAATGAAAGGGCACCAAGTAACAAAAAAAATTTGAAGTATAAATCTCACTGGTAAAGGTAAATATAGTTAAATTCAAATAATCTAACACTGTAATGGTGGTGGGTTAATCACTGATAATCTACTGTAAAGATTAAAACACAAAGGTAGTAAACTATAATTATAATAATGTGTCAATGTATACGCAAGATAAAAAGATGTAGATTTTGACATCAAAAAGAGAAATAATGGGTAGGGGAGAGTTAAAATACAGGGCTTTAAAATGCATTCAAACTTATGCTGTTATTAAAACAGACTGTTAGTGTGGAGATTCCTTAAAAAATTGCAAATAGAACTACCTTATGACCCAGCAATCCCACTTCTGGGCATACACACCGAGGAAACCAGAATTGAAAGAGACACATGTACCCCAATGTTCGTCGCAGCACTGTTTATAATAGCCAGGACATGGAAACAACCTAGATGTCCATCAGCAGATGAATGGATAAGAAAGCTGTGGTACATATACACAATGGAGTATTACTCAGCCGTTAAAAAGAATACATTTGAATCAGTTCTGATGAGATGGATGAAACTGGAGCCAATCATACAGAGTGAAGTAAGCCAGAAAGAAAAACACCAATACAGTATACTAACACATATATATGGAATTTAGGAAGATGGCAATGACGACCCTGTATGCAAGACAGCAAAAAAGACACAGATGTGTATAACAGACTTTTGGACTCAGAGGGAGAGGGAGAGGGTGGGATGATTTGGGAGAATGGCATTGTAACATGTATACTATCATGTAAGAATCGAATCACCAGTCTATGTCCGACGCAGGATACAGCATGCTTGGGGCTGGTGCACGGTGATGACCCAGAGAGATGTTATGGGGAGGGAGGTGGGAGGGGGGTTCATGTTTGGGAACGCATGTACACCCGTGATGGATTCATGTCAATGTATGGCAAAACCAATACAGTATTGTAAAGTAAAATAAAGTAAAAATTAAAATTAAAAAATAAATAAATAAAACAGACTGTTATAAACACAAGATGGGGTTTATGTAAGCCTCATGGTAACCACAAAGCAAAAACCTATTGTAAGTATACAAAAAACAAACAAACAAAAAAACCTAGGCATACCACTATTTTAAAAAATCAAGAAGAGTGTAAGAGAAGAATAAAGGAATTCAAAAACAGCCAGAAAACAATTACCAAATGGCAGTAAGTCCATACCCATTGATAATTACTTTATATGTAAATGGACTAAATTCTCCAGTGAAAAGACATGCGATGGATGAATGGATAAAAAAACAAGACCCAGAAATATGCTGCCTACCACAGACTCACTTCACCTTTATGGAAATACACTGACTAAAAGTGAAGGGA
The DNA here is from genome assembly GCF_016772045.2 of Ovis aries. Classification (NCBI taxonomy): domain Eukaryota; kingdom Metazoa; phylum Chordata; class Mammalia; order Artiodactyla; family Bovidae; genus Ovis; species Ovis aries. The sequence goes on along the minus strand of NC_056058.1, from coordinate 20,090,329 downwards.
TATAAAAATACAGTCTATACAATGGAAACCAAAAGAAAGCTGAGAGAGGTATACTTATTCTAGATAAAACAGACTTTAAGACAAAGACTATAATAAGAGACAAAAAGGTCATTGTATTATACAATGATAAAGTGGTCAGCCTAGTAAGAGGACATATCATTTGAAAATACTTATGGACCCAACACCAGGGCTTCCCTGGTGGCTAAGATAGTAAAGAATCTGCCTGCAATGTAGGAGACCCAGGCTTGATCCCTGGGTAGGGAAGATCCCCTGGAGAAGGAAATGGCAACCCACTGCAGTATTCTTGACTAGAGAATCCTATAGACAAAGGAGCCTACCTAGCAGGCTATAGTTCATGAAGTCACAAAGAGTCAGATACAACTCAGTGACTATCACACCATGCACCCAACACAGTAGCATCAAAACATAAAAAGATTTAAAGGGAACTATTGATAACAATACAATAATAACAGTAATTGTTGTTGTTCAATCACTAAGTTGGGTCCAACTCTTGGCAACCCTGTGGGCTGCAGCACTCCAGGCTCCCCTGTCCTTCACTGTCTCCTGGAGTTTGCTCAAATTCATGTCCATTGAGTTGGCAATGCCATGCAACAATCCCATCCTCTGTCGCCCCCTTATCCTCAGTTCTTCCCAGCATTATGGTCTTTTCCAGTGAGTTGGCTCTTTGCATTAAGTGGCCAAAGTATTGGAGCTTCAGCTTTCACATCAGTCCTTCCAACAAATATTCAAGGTTGGTTTCCTTTAGGATTGACTGGTTTGATCTCCTTGCAGTCCAAGGGACTCTCAAGAATCTTCTCTAGATTTAAAAGCATCAATTCTTTGGTGCTCAGCCCTCTTTATGGTCCAACTCTCACATCTGTACATGATCACTGGAAAAACCATAGCTTTGACTACATGGACCTTTGTTGGTAAAGTGACGTCTCTTCTTTTTAATATACTGTCTATGTTGGTCATAGCTTTTATTCCAAGGAGCAAGTTTTTAATTTCATGGTTGCAGTCACCATCTGCAGTGATTTTGGAGCCCAAGAAAAGAAAATCTGCCACCGCTTCAACTTTTTCCCTTTCTATTTGCTATGAGGTGATGTGACTGGATACCATGATCTTAGTTTTTTTAATGCTGAGTTTTAAGACAGTTTTTTCACTCTCTTCTTTCACCCTCATCAAGAGGCTCTTTAGTTCCTCTTTACTTTCTGCCGTTATAGTGATATTATCTGAATATCTGAGGTTGTTGACATTTCTCCCAGAAGTTTTGATTTTAGCTTGTGAGTCATTCAGCCTGGCATTTCACATGATATACTCTGCACAGAAGTTAAATAGTCAGAGTGACAATATACAGTCTTGTCATACTCCTTTCCGAATTATGAACCAGTACATTCTTCCATGTCTGGTTCTAACTGATGCTTACTGACCTACATACAGGTTTCTCAGGAAACAGGTAAGGTGGTCTGGTACTCCCATTTCTTTAAGAATTTCTGTAGTGATCCATAGTTTCTGGATCACTGGAAGGACTGTATCCATAGTTTTTTGGGCTTCCTTGATAACTCAGTTGGTAAAGAATCCGCCTGCAATGCAGGAGACCCTGGTTCAACTCCTGGGTTGGGAAGATCCGCTGGAGAAGGGATAGGCTACCCACTCCAGTATTCTTGGGCTTCTGTTGTGGCTCAGCTGGTAAAGAATCTGCCTGCAATGTGGGAGACCTGAGTTCAATCCCTGGGTAGGGAAGATCCCCTGGAGAAGGAAAAGCCTACCCACTTCAGTATTCTGGCCTGGAGTCCATGGGGTTGCAAAGAGTCAGACACAACTGAGTGACTTTCATAGTTTCTAGTGATCCATATGGTCAAAGGCTTTAGCACAGTCAATGAAGCAGATGTTTTTCTGGAATTCCCTAGCTTTCTCTATGATACAAAAAATGTTGGCAATTTGATTTCTGGTTCCTCTGTCTTTTCTCAACCCAGCTTGCACATCTAGAAGCTCTCTCAGTTCACATAGGCTTTTGAGCATAATCTTACCAGCATGTGAAATAAGCACAAGTATCCAGTAGTTTGAACATTCTTTGGCATTACCCTTTTGGGGGATTAGAATGAAAGTGTGATGCTGTAGAGAACAATAATGCATAGGAACTTGAATCAAGGTAAATTGGGCCTGGTTGAGTAGGAGATAGGAAGAGTGAACATCAACATCTTAGGAATCAGTGAACTAAAATGAACAGAAATGGGTGAGTTTAATTCAGACAACTATTAATATCTACTACTATGGGCAAGAATCCTTTAGGAGAAATGAAGTAGCCCTCATAGACAAAAAAAGAGTCTGAAATGCAATACTTGGGTGCAATCTCAAAAACAACAGAATGATATCAGTTTGTTTCCAAAGCAAACCATTCAAAAATAGTAGTAGTAGCAGACTTTAATACTCTGCTTTCATCATGGGTAGAACACACAGACAGAATCAGTAAGGAAACATTGAACTTACATTACACATTACACCAGAGGAATTTAACAGAACATTTTTAGGCCATTTCATTTAAAAGCAGCAGGATATACATTCTCCTCAAGCATATATGGAACATTCTCCAGTATACATGATATGTGATTCCCTGGTGGCTCAGAGGGTAAAGCGTCTGCGTGCAATGCAGGAGACGTGGGTTTGATCCCTGGGTCAGGAAGACCCCCCGGAGAAGGAAATGGCAAACCACTCCAGTACTCTTGCCTGGAAAATCCCATGGACAGAGAAGCCTGGTAGTAGATACAGTCCATGGGATCGCAAAGAATTGGACACGACTGAGCGACTTCACTTCACTATGCCACAAAACAACTCTTGATAAAGTTAAGAGGACTAAAATCATATCAAGCATCTTTTCCAATCACATTATGAAACTAAAAACTAACAGCAAGAACAAAGCTGGAAAATTCACATATATGGGCAGACTAAGCAACACACTGTTGAATAACCAGTGGGTCAAAGAAGAAGTCAATCAAGAAGATACTGAGAGAAATAAAATTAAAATATAATATATAAAACTTAAGGGATGCAGCAAAAGCAGTTCTAAGAAGAAAGCTCACAGCAATAAATGCCTGAATTAAGAAACAAGAGAACTCAAAATAACCTCATTATACACCTCAAGGAACTAGAAAGAGAAGAACAAATGAAGCCCAAAGCCAGTAGAAGGGAAAAAATAACAAAGCACAGAGTGAAAACAAATGAAACACAGACTAAAAAGACAATAGAAAGGGTCAATAAAACTAAGAGCTTTAAAAAAAAATGTAGACAAAACAGACAAACCTGTAGATAGATTCACCAAGAAAAAGAGAAGACTCAAATAAAATTAGAAAAGAAAGAGGAGGTGTTTCAACTGATACTACAGAAATACAAAGGTCCTTGAGAAATTATGTTGAACAAGAACAAACTGGGACAACCTTGAAGACATGATAAGTCCCTAGAAACATACAACCTACCAGGAATGTATCATGAAGAAATGGAAAATCTGAAAAGATCAATTACTAGTAAGAAGACTGACAATTATTTGAAAATTACCAACAAAAAGTTCAGGACCACAGGGCTTCACTGGTAAATTTGACTAAATACTAAAGAAATACTAATAACAATTCTTCTCAAACTCTCTCAGAATTTTCAGAGGGAATACTTCCAAACTTATTTTACTCTGGCAGCATTACATTGATACCAAAAAACTATAAGAAAAGAAAAATATACACCAATATCCTTGTTGAACAAAGATGTAAAACTCCTCAACAATCTATTCAGTTCAGTTCAGTCACTCAGTCTTGTCCAGCTCTTTGCGGCCTCATGGATCGAAGCACGCCAGGCCTCCCTGTCCATCACCAACTCCCGGAGTTCACTCAGACTTATGCCCATCAAGTCCGTGATGCCATCCAACCATCTCATCCTCTGTCGTCCCCTTCTCCTCCTGCCCCCAATCCCTCCTAGCATCAGAGTCTTTTCCAATGAGTCAACTCTTCACGTGACGTGGCTGAAGTACTAGAGTTTCAGCTTCAGCATCAGTCCTTCCAAAGAAATCCCAGGACTGATCTCCTTCAGAATGGATTGGTTGGATCTCCTTGCAGTCCAAGGGACTCTCAAGAGTCTTCTCCAACACCACAGTTCAAAAGCATCAATTCTTCAGCGCTAAGCCTTCTTCACAGTCCAACTCTCACATCCATACATGACCACAGGAGAAACCATAGCCTTGACTAGACGGACCTTAGTCGGCAAAGTAATGTCTCTGCTTTTGAATATGCTATCTAGGTTGGTCATAACTTTTCTTCCAAGGAGTAAGCATCTTTTAATTTCATGGCTGCAATCACCATCTGCAGTGATTTTGGAGCCCAAAAAATAAAGTCTGACACTGTTTCCACTGTTTCTCCATCTATTTCCCATGAAGTGATAGGACCGGATGCCATGATCTTCGTTTTCTGAATGTCGAGCTTTAGGCCAACTTTTCACTCTCCACTTTCACTTTTATCAAGAAGCTTTTTAGTTCCTCTTCACTTTCTGCCATAAGGATGGTGTCATCTGCATATCTGAGGTTATTGATATTTCTCCTGGCAATCCTGATTCCAGCTTGTGTTTCTTCCAGTCCAGCGTTTCTCATGATGTACTCTGCATATAAATCAAATAAGCAGGGTGACAATATACAGCCTTGATGTACTCCTTTTCCTATTTGGAACCAGTCTATTGTCCCATGGCCAGTTCTAACTGCTGCTTCCTGACCTGCATACAGATTTCTCAAGAGGCAGGTCAGGTGGTCTGGTATTCCCATCAATCTATTAGCAAAACAAATTATACAATACATTAGAAAGATCACACACCATGATCAAGTGGGACTTAACCCTGGAATGCAAGGATGGATAAATACTTGGAAATTAATCAATGTGAATCACATTAACAAAATGAATGGAAAAGTCATATGATCATTTCAATAGATGCAAAAAAACCATCTGACAAAATTCACCATCCATTCATGATCAAAAAAATTTCAGCAAATACAGAGGAAATATGCTCCAACATAAAAAAGGCCATATATGCCACGTCCACAACTAACAGCATACTCAACAGTGAAAATGTCAAAGATCTTCTCTAATCAGGAACAAGACAAGGATACCCACACTCATCATTTTTATTCAATATAGCACTAGAAGTTCTAGACAGAGCAATTAGGCAAGAAGAAGAAAAGAAAGGCAGTTGGAAAGGAAGAAGTAAAACTATCTCTATTTGCAGATACCATGATCTTTTTTTTTCACTGAAGTATAGTTAATTTGGGGGCTTTCTTTGTGGCTCATCTGGAAAAGAATCTGCCTGCAATGTGGGAGACCTGGGTTCAATCCCTAGGTTGGGAAGATCCCTGGAGAAGGGAAAGGCTACCCACTCCAGTTTCTGGCCTGGAGAATTCCACAGACCATATGGTCCATGGGGTCACAAAGAGTCGGACACAACTGAGCGACTTTCTCTTTGGGGCTTCCCTTTTGGCTCAGCTGGTAAAGAATCTGCCTGCAGTGTGGGAGACTTGGATTCAATACCTGGGTTGGAAAGATCTCCTGGAGAAGGGAAAAGCTACCTACTCCAGTATTCTGGCCTGGAGAATTCCATAGACTGTATAATCCACAGGGTCGCAAAGAGTCGAACATGACTGAGCAACTTTCATATAGCTAATTTAAAATGCTGTGTTGGTTTCTGTTGTATAGTGAAGTGAATCAGTTATATATATATTCAGTTATATATGTATACATATATTTTGTCTTTTTCATATTCTTTTCCACTATAGTTTAATATAAGATACTGAATATAGGTCCCTGTGCTATACAGAACCTTTTTGTTTATCTATTTCATATACAGTAATTTCTATCTGCTAATTCCAAACTCCTAATTTACTCCTCCCCCAGTCCCCTTTAGTAACTGTAAATTTGTTTCCTGTTTCTGTTTTATAAATAAGCTCATTTGTATCATACTTTAGATTCTACATTTAAGACATATTATATAATACTGTCTCTAACTTCATGTAGTATGATAATCTCTAGACCCATTCATGTTGTTGCAAATAGCATTATTTTATTCACTTTTACGCTGAGTAGGATTCCACTGTGTGTGCATGTGTGTATGTACACACAAACTACATCTTCTTTATCCATTATCTGCCAGTGAACATTTAGGCTGCTTTATTTCTTGGGTATTGTAAATAGTGCTGATATGAACACTGGGGTGCATGTACCTTTTTGAATTAGAATTTCATCTTTTCCATATATATCTGAAGAAGTGGAATTAATAGATCATCATCTATTTTTAGCTTTTTAAGGAACCTCCATATTGTTCTCCATAGTGGCTGTAGCAATTACATCCCCACAGTGTAGGAAGGTTCCCTTTCTCCACATCCTCCAATCTATTTATAGAGATTTTGATGATGGTCATTTTGATGAGTGTGAAGTGATACCTCACTGTAGTCTTGATTTGCATTTCTCTAATAATTAGTGATGTTGAACATCTTTTAATGTGCCTGTTGGCCATCTGTATGCCTTCTTTGGAAAAATGTCTGTTCAGGTCTGGCCACCTCATGCAAAGAGTTGACTCACTGGAAAAGACTCTGATGCTGGGTGGGATTGGGGGCAGGAGGAAAAGGGGATGACCGAGGATGAGATGGCTGGATGGCATCACAGACTCGATGGACGTGAGTCTGAGTGAACTCCGGGAGATGGTGATGGGCAGGGAGGCCTGGTGTGCTGCGATTCATGGGGTCACAAAGAGTCGGACATGACTGAGCGACTGAACTGAACTGAACTGAACTGAGGTCTTCTGCCCATGTTTTAGATTGGTTTGTCTGGTTTTTGCTGCCATTTTTTGAGCTTTCTGAGCTGTTTGCATATCTTAGAAATTAATCCCTTGCCAGTCACATCATTCGTAAATATTTTTTCTCCTGACCTGTACACTGTCTTTTTGCTTTGCCTCCACTTTGTTCTTTTTCCTTAAGATTGCTTTGGCAGTAGATGCCAGGATTTTATATAGAAAGCTCTAAAAACCCCACCCAAAACTGTGAACTAATAAGCAAGTGGAGTAGTAGTTGCAGGGTAAAAACATCAATATACAACAATAAATTGCATTTCTGTTTACTAATTACAGACTATCAGAAATAGAAATTAGGAAAACAATCCCATTTCCAACTGCATCAAAAAGAACAAAATACATAAGAATAAATTTAACCAAGGAAATGGAAGAAGTATATGCTATAAACTACACAATGAAAGAAACTGAAGACAACACAAATAAATGGAAAGATATTCCAGGCTCACGAACTGGAAGAAGTAATACTGTTAAAATTCTTCATATTACCAAAAGCAATCTACAGATTCAATGCAATTTCTATCAAAGTATCAAAGGTACTTTTCACATAAATAGAACCAAAAATCCTAAAATTTGCATGGAACCACAGAAGACTCCGAATAGGCAAAACAATCTTGAGAAAAAAGAACAAAGCTGAAGGCATCATGCTTCCTGATTTCAAACTATATTATAAACATATAGTCACAAAACAGTTTGGTATTGGCCTAAAAACAGACCCAAAGATCAATGGAACAGAAGAGAGAGCCCAGAAATAAACCTATGCAGATGTGGTCAATTAATTTACAACAAAGGAACCAAGAATATACAATGGAAAAAGGATAACCTCTTCAATAAATGGTACCAGAAAAACTGGACAGCCACACGCAAAAGAATGAAACTGGACCATTATCTCAAGCCATACAAAAAATCAACTCAAAGTGGATTAGATCTGAATGTAAGATCCAAAACCATAAAACTCATAGAAGAAAACAAAGGGTAAGCTCTCTGACACTGATCTAGGCAATGATTTTTTGTATTTGATACCAAAAATGAAAGCAAGAAAAGAAAAAATTAGTGATTGGGACTATATCAAACAAAAAAGTTTCTATACAGCCAAAGAAACCATCACAAAATGAAAAGGCAACCTATGGAATGGGTGAAAATATTTGGAAATCATGTTTCTGATAAGGGGATAATATCGAAATCATATAAAGAACTACTACAATTTAACAGATACAAACAATCCAGCATGGGGATGATCCAGAGAGACGATATTGGGTGGGAGGTGGGAGGGGGGTTCAGGATTGGGAACTCATGTACACCCATGGCTGATTCATGTCAATGTATGGCAAAATCAATACAGTATTGTAGAGCAAAATAAAGTAAAAATAAAAATTTTTTTTAAATGAGAAAGGGATCTGAACAGACATTTTCCCAAAGATGATATAAAAATGAATAGACAAAAATGATATAAAAATAAACAGACATTTTTCCAAACATGATTTAAACATATGAAAAGGTAATGGTAATGGTTTAGTCACTAAGTAATGTCCAACTCTTGTAACCCCATGGACTGTAGCCCAACAGACTCCTTTGTCCATGGAATTCTCCAGGTAAGAATACTAAGAGTGGAATGCCATCTCCTTCTCTAGGGTATCTTCCTGACCCAGAGATTGAACCTGGGTCTCCTGCACTGCAGGCGGATTCTATACTAACTGAGCCATTAGGGAGGTCATGAAAAGGTGCTCGACATCATTAGTCACTGTGAAAACGTAAACCAAAACCACAATGAAATACCACCTCACATCTGCTACAATGGCTAAAAGACAAGAAGCAAATTTTGGTGAGTATGTAGAAACCTGTACACTGTTGGTAAGAATGTAAATTGGTGCAGCCACTGTGGAAAATAGTACGGAGATCCCTCAAAAATTTAAACGTAGAACTATAGATCCTATAATGATACTCTGCATATTTATCCAGCAGAAAAGAAATCACAATCTTGAAAATGCATCTGCAGCCCCATGTTCACTGCAGCATTATTTACAATAGCCAAGACAAGAAAACAATGTAAATGCCCATCAACAGAGGAACAGATAAAGAAAATGGGTATTGCTAGATTTCTAATTTAAAAAAACAGATGTGCAACAAGGGTTTACTGTATAGCACAGGAAACTATAGTCAATATCTTACAATACCTATAATGGAAAATAACTTCAAAAATAATATATGTATGTATGTATAACTAAATCACACAAAAAAGAATTCTACTTTTTGAAATTTAGTAATGTTTATCTTTTTGCTGGTTTTTCTAAATGTCCTATGGACATCTAATAACAACAAGGATGACCCTGTATACAAGACAGCAAAAATGACATAGATGTGTATAGCGGACTTTTGGACTCAGAGGGAGAGGGAGAGGGTGGGATGATTTGGGAGAATGGCATTGAAACATGTATACTATCATGTAAGAATCGAATCACCAGTCTATGTCCGATGCAGGATACAGCATGCTTGGGGCTGGTGCACGGGGATGACCCAGAGGGATGTTATGGGGAGGGAGGTGGGAGGAGGGTTCATGTTTGGGAACGCATGTACACCCGTGGCAGATTCATGTCAATGTATGGCAAAACCAATACAGTATTATAAAGTAAAATAAAGTAAAAATAAAAATTAAAAAAAAATAAAGAAATATTTAATAACAAAAAATTTTTAATATTTTTGTGTAGGATATAAGATTAATAAAATTAATATAAACAGAAATTATTGTATTTAAATTACTAATGACATCATTCAAGATGCTCCTATTTTCTGCACTTGATAAAACATTCTTCAGTTCAGTTCAGTTCCTCAGTCATGTCCAACTCTTTGCAACCCATGTACTGCTGCACAGAAGTCTTCCCTGTCCATCACCAACTCCCAGAGTCTACCCAAACTCATGTCCATTGAGTCGATGATGCCATCCAACCACCTCATCCTCTATTGTCCCCTTCTTCTCCCGCCTTCAATCTTTCCCAGCTTCAGGGTCTTTTCAAATGAGTCAGTTCTTCACATCAGGTGGCCAAAGTATTGGAGTTTCAGCTTCAGCATCAGTCCTTCCAATGAATACGCAGGACGGATTTCCTTTAGGATGGACTGGTTGGATCTGCTTGAAGTTCAAGGGACTCTCAAGAGCCTTCTCCAACACCACAGTTCAAAAGCATCAACTCTTCGGCACTCAGCTTTTTTTATAGTCCAACTCTCACATCTATACATGACTACTGGAAAAAACCGTAGCTTTGTCTAGATGGACCTTTGTTGGCAAAGTAATGTCTCTGCTTTTTAATATGCTGTCTAGGTTGGTCATAGCTTTTCTTCCAAGGAGCAAGCATTTTTTAATTTCATGGCTGCAGTCACCATTTGTACTGATTTTGGAGCCCAAAATATTCTTAGAGAAATGTTAATGTCTTACTATGAGTATATATTTTTTCTTTTCCCTTACATTTTTTATGATTTTTGCTTTATGTATCTATCTTTGTTGTTAGGTATCTAATGATTTACAATGTCTATCTTCTTTGTGAATAGTACCTTTTATCATTAAAAATATTCATCTTTGCTTCATCTAAAATACATAAATTTAATTTAAAAAGGAGAAAAAAGAAAATGTGGTATTCATATACAATGGAATATTATCCAGCCATAAAAAAGAAGGAAGTATTGCCTTTCAAAAATATGGATAGATCTTAAGGTCGTTATGCTAAATGAAATAAAGACAAATGCTGTATTATCTGATCTCACGTATATGTGGACTCTATAAACAAAACAAAAACAGCAACAACAACTGAACTTGAACAAAATACAGATTGACGATTGCCAGAAGTGAAGATTAGGGGTAAGCGAAGGTGCTCAAAAGGCACAAACTTCCAGTTATAAGATAAATAAATCCTGAGGATGTAAGTAACAGCAGTGTATTGTGTATTTAAAAGCTGCTAAGAGAATAAATCTTTAAAGTTCTCATCACAAAAAAAAAATTGTAACTAAGATGATAATGTTAACTAAAGTTATTGAGGTAATCATTTAGTAATACACACATATATTAAATCGTTATACAGCTTAAAACCTCTTACATTGTTGGTGGGAATGCAAACTAGTACAGCCACTATGGAGAACAGTGTGGAGATTCCTTAAAAAACTAGAAATAGAACTGCCTTATGAGCCAGCAATCACACTGCTGGGCATACACACCGAGGAAACCAGAACTGAAAGAGACATGTGTACCCCAATGTTCATCGCAGCACTGTTTATAATAGCCAGGACATGGAAGCAACCTAGATGTCCATCAGCAGATGAATGGATAAGAAAGCTGTGGTACATACACACAATGGAGTATTACTCAGCCATTAAAAAGAATACATCTGAATCAGTTCTAATGAGGTGGATGAAACTGGAGCCAATTATACAGAGTGAAGTAAGCCAGAAAGAAAAACACCAATACAGTATACTAATACATATATATGGAATTTAGAAAGATGGTAATGATAACCCTGTATGCGAGACAGCAAAAGAGACACAGATGTATAGAACAGTCTTTTGGACTCTGTGGGAGAAGGAGAGGATGGGATGATTTGGAAGAATGGCACTGAAACATATAATATCATATAAGAAACGAATCACCAGTCCAGGTTCGATGCAGGGTGCAGGATGTCTGGGGCTGGTGTACTGAGATGACCCGGAGAGATGGTGTTGGGGGGAGGTGGGTGGGGGGTTCAGGATTGGGAACACGTGTACACCCATGGCGGATTCACGTTGATGTGTGGCAAAACCAATACAATATTGTAAAGTAAAAAATAACAATAATTTTTAAAAAACTAATACAATGTTATATGTCAATTATATCTCAATAAAACAACAACAACATTCTTAAAGGACTATAATAGAATCTAGAGTTCCAACATCATTATATTTGCAGAAGACAGGATATAATAAAAAAATTACTTGATATACTAAGAACCAAGAACATGTGACCTATTTTCTAGAGAAAAGTCAGAAACAAAACCAACTCAAAGATGGAACAGATGTTGGAATTAGCAGATAAAGATTTTTAAGCTGTTATTATACTCAAGGATGGAAAGAAAAATAATACTTGTAATTAATGAGAAGAAGAGAAATCTCAGTCAGTAAAGAAACTATTGAAAATTTTAGGACTTCCCTGGTGGTTCCAGTGGTTAAGAATCTGCCTGCCAATACAGGGGACAGCAGCTTGATCCCTGGTTCGGGAAGATGCCACATGCTACAGGGCAACTGAGCCAGTGCAGCACAACTACTGCAGCCCGCACGCCTGGAGCCTGTGCTCTACAGCAAGAAAAGCCGCCGCAATGAGAAGCCTGTGCACCACAATGAAGAGCAGCCCCCACTCACCACAGCTAGAGGAGTCCACGCACAGCAACAAAGACCTAGCACAGCCAAAAATAAATAAATGTAGAAATAAGAGCAGTAGTAAATTTGAAGGAAAGATAAAAAAAGTTTAACAAAAGAGAACCTAGTTGAAATTTTTAGAACTGAGAATTCCCTGGTGGTTCATGGTTAGGACTCTATGCTCTTACTGCTAAGGGCCCAGGGTTGATCCCTGGCTAAGAAACTAAGATTCTGCATGCCCTGTGGCATAGCCAAAACAGAGACAGCAAATTTTAGAACTGCAAAATACAAGATCTGAAATTAAAACTTCACTAGATGCACTTAACATGGAAATGGAGATGACATAGGCAGAACCACTAAGGTTGGAGGTGTATCAACAGATACTATCCAATATGTAGAAAAGAGAAAATATCCAAATAAAATTGACAAGACCTCCTGCTTATATAAAGATTATAACCCTATAAGAATACAAAAAGAAAGAACAAGAATATCCTTTCTAACTACCAAAGGACAACCAATAACTATGATAAACTAGTAAAACTGTTTTTGAAAGAAAAACTGCCTTCACTGAGTTTATCATCTATTATCTAGAATATGAAGAAATAATTCTTTCCCAGATGACAGCAAAAAATGAAAACAAAAAACATACCAGAGATATGAATAACTAAGGATGAATAGGTGATAAATCTTATTCCTGAGGACCTCTAAAGCTGACACAGGGTTTCATGGAAAGAGCAGAAAAGAATTCCTCTGTTTGGTCACAAGTATTATGGCTTTCATCAGTTAAATACTTGCAATCTGCTGCCTATTTCATTTATGTAACCAACTTTTAAAAGTCACATATAATTAAAATAAAACTTTATAGATAAATAAAAAATTTAAACAGGTTTAAAAAAGGATCTCATGGAGACACTAAATTAAAACATAATATATACTGATACACTTCTCTTCGAAAAGGTCTTGGAGGACCAGATTATAAAGAATTTTGCTGAAACAGTCATTAAAAACAAACAAAATACATACAAGAGGAAAACTACCAAAACTCTGAAGAGAGATATCAAAGCAGAACAAAATAAACAGTGATTCCATGTTCATGGATAAGAAGACTTAATACTGTCAAGATGTCAGTTCACCCTAAATTAATCCATAGATTCAATACAATCCTAATTAAATTCTAAAAAGTTATTTTGTGGATATCTACAAAATGATCCTACAGTTTATATGGAAAGACAAAAGAGCCAGCATAGACAATACAATATTAAAGGAGAAGAACAAAGTTGGAGAAATGATACTACTTGACTCCAAAGCTACTACAAAGCTACAGTAATCAAGACAATGTGGTATTAGTGAAAGAACAATCAATCAACAGAACAGAACAGTGAGCCTAGAAACAGACCTCCATAAAAATAATCGACTCATATTTGACAAAGGAGCAAAAGCAATACAATGGAGCAAAAAGAGTCTCTCAAAAAATGGTGATGGAACAAATGGACATACATATGCAAAAAATATAAATCTAGACCTTATATTCTTCACTCAGTATAACTCAAAATGGATCACAGACCTAAATGTTAAACACAAAACTATAAAACTGGAAGACAACATGGGAGAAAATCCTGGTGACCCTGGGCATGGTATTGTCCTTTAAAATAGAACAACAAAGACATGATCCATGAAAGAAATGATTGATAAGGTGGACTTCATTAAAATTAAAAACTCTCCTCCAAGAAAGATAATACAAAGAGAATGAGAAAACGAGTCGCATACTGGAAGAAAATATTTGCAAAAGAGACATTTAAAAGGGACTGTTATCTAAAATATATATAATGAGTTCATAAATACAACTATAAGCAAACAAAAACTCAATTAAAAAATGGACCAAAGCCCTTAACAGACCCCTCAGCAAAGAGATATACAGATGGCAAGTAAACATAAGAAAATATGTTCCATATCATATGTTATCAGGGAACTGTGAATTAAAACAATGAGATATTAATACCGTCACATATCTATTAGAATGACCAAAATCCAAGACACTGACAATCTCAAATGCTGACAAGGATATGGAACAATAGAACTCTCATCCACTGTTAAATGCAAAATAATACAGATACTTGGAAAGACAGTGTGGCTATTTCTTACAAAACTAAACTTACTCTTTATACAAACCAGCAATCACATTCTTTGGTATTTACCCAAAGTAGTTAAAAAGGTAATGTCCACACAAAAATCTGTACATGGATGTTTACAGTATCTTTATCCATAACTGCCAAAATGTTGAAGAAACCAAGATGTCCTTTAGTAGGTAAACAGATGAATAAACTGTAACACATTCAGACAACAAAATATTATTCATGAAATAAGCTATGAAACCATGAAAAACAAGAAGGAACCTCAAATGGATATTAGTAAATAAAAGAAACCGATCTGAGATGGCTACATACTGTATATTCCAACTATATAATACTTGAGAAAAAGCAAAGCTATGGAAACAAAATATCAGTGGCTGCTGTGAAGAGTGGGGGCAAAGATGCACAGTCAGAACACAGAGGATTTTTTGGACAGTGAAATTCTCTGTATTAGATTATAATAATAGATATAGGTCATGAGACATTTGTCTAAACCTATAAATTACAACGTCAAGACTGAACCCTTTACTCATAGGTAAACTAAGGAATCCGGGGGGATTATGATATGTCAATCAATATAGGTTAATCCTGAATGAAAATGTACAATTCTGGTGAGTGATGTTGATAATGAGGGAGGCTATGTATGTGTCAAGACAAGGGGTATATAGGGAATCATTGCACCTCCCTCTCAATTTTATTGTAAACTTAAAACTACTCTAAAAAAATTAAATCTTTTTAAAAAAAGGGCAATCTGCTATCAGCTTTTCCCTTAAATGTCCCCCAAATAATGACAGCACGGTAGGTCCAAGGAGGGAACAGAGGGAAATGTGCTCAGCACCAAAGGAGAACTTACTTTGGGTTTTGCAATCTCCTTGATCTTCCTGATTTCCTTGTCAGACATGACATCGTAGAACCTGACAATGTGTGGGCTGTCCCATTCATCCTCCTCTTTGAAGGGGCGATGACCAGCTGGGGCGTCCTGTTGCCATAATGTAACCTACAGGAAAGCCTCTTCTGCCTCTGCGGTGTCTGGGAAGCACAGAGCAACAAGTCTATTCCAGGCTCCTCAGTCTGCAGGCACTAGCCTCACTCCTTAGGCCCATCTCCTCCCTTTTCCCTCAGAAAGGATAAAAAGCATAATGGAACACAAATCACTCAATATCTTCTCTGTCAGGAATAT
This sequence comes from Ovis aries, assembly GCF_016772045.2. Classification (NCBI taxonomy): domain Eukaryota; kingdom Metazoa; phylum Chordata; class Mammalia; order Artiodactyla; family Bovidae; genus Ovis; species Ovis aries. Next base: position 20,074,786 of record NC_056058.1, on the reverse strand, counting down.
CCTTACTCACATTTACAAGCCCTTAGAGGGAGGTCACTCTTATATTGGACTTAAAAAACAGTGACAATTCACCTTAAATGGGTTTGGGAAAAAAGAGTCTTTTTCTTCTATCCAACTTGCCATAATGTCCAGGGGTGATCAGCTCACTTCTGTGACTGAACCCTTTAATGGTCTGTTCTCTGTAGCCTTCCTACTCGTGCTATGACCCATGGACCAGCATCACTTGGGAGATGGTTAGAAATACAGAATCTCAGGTTCTAACTCAGTATTACTGAATTAGAATCTGCATTTTAACAACATCCCAGGTGATTCCCACGCACCTTAGATTTTGAGACTACTAACAAAATTATCTACCCATGATCCACCTGGCCCTCCATGAGCCTGCCTATATTAAAATTCTGAATATTATAGCTTCTTTTCTCAAATATTATGCTCTACTAATATAAAAAATGTTTACTATCCTATCCAAAACATAGGATAATTTTTCTCACTGTACACTTGTTCATGGTATAGTCTCAGCCTAAAACTTCTTTTATTACATCGTTCACCTGGTAATCTAGTTTAGGAGTCCTTTACCTGTGAACCTTACCACTTTTTGTCCTAGAGTTAATAACCTTTTGTTGTATGTTGCTACCAAATCTTACACATACCACTACTGTACTAAAACTACTTATTTATATTTTAAATTTTCCTTTAGTACACTACATATTTCTGTAACAGGGCCATATATTATTCATTTTTGCTTAATTTCTTCCACATGCATATAATAAAAAATAATATTCATAATAGTCTTAATGCCTAACATCTAATTAGCTATCAATTAAAATAAGTGTTTGATATAATTATAAGAAAAAGACCCAGTGGTGCACTCAAGGGGCAGGTTCAAGAACTAAAACATCTTCTCAACTAAATCTGGCCTTCCAAAGTCAAAAAGTCCCCAGTATTCATATGGCCAGGTGATCTAAAGGTCTCAAAGTACCCTAAGCACCCCTTATAATCCCAATGACTCCCTTTCCCATCTTATGAGTTTGATACCCTATCCGCGGCAGAGGCTTTCATAGCTCTCGAGGGTTTGCTTATAATCAAGAGTATCCTGAGGAGAACTGTTCAGTGTCTCCTGCTTGGTCTCTGATTCTTTATTCCCAAGGTTTCCTGCCCTTTTTTCCTCCAAGAACTTCACAAAGTATTGCAGATTCAGCTGGGCTTGTTTATGAGAGGAGTCTGGACAAAGGAAAGCAAATAGTTAATAATCAGGGAGATCATTCAGAGAAGCTCTGCAATTCTTCTACTTCGAACGACGCTGATAAACCAGTATGGAATTTGAACACTGTCCAGAATTAGAGTTAAGAGAGAAATAAAAACTAGTATGGAGAAAATCCACCCCACTGTGCCTCACTCACCAGTTCCAAGGGACCTAGTACAGACAGGCAACCAGTGGTCCTGCTTCACACTCACAACTGTTTTATGCTGCGCACATCTGCTTCCTAATGCATTTTCATTACAATGTTATATATCATGTGCTGTTATATACATATACAGTTAGAATATAGACTAGAGTTCCAGATAACTTCCACAAGCATCATCATCTCATGGGCCCTCACAATATCCAACACAGAAGGATTTTGGTCCCCATTCCTCAGGTAAGAATACCAAGACACAGAATAAACAAGGAACCTGGGTCAAGATCATATAGAAAAAATAAGCAAATTAGAACTAGAACCCAGATATCTAACTCTATGGCTCTTACCAAAAATACTCAAAAAAATGTACAAGGCTTATCTCATGTAACAGTCATGAAGGACACTCCCATGTTAGCCAGTCAATGAAAGAGTTCTGGCAATAATGTCAACAAAAGAAAGATTTTACGAACCTGAGTCACAGCAGCACAGTCTAGAGTGTGAAATCTTACCAAGCTTATTAATATAAATCAGATGTGGTATGATAATACAAATGCCCTTTTCAAAAGAAAACAAATTACAGTCAAATTAGATATAGCCCTTTGGTCATCCTAGGCTAATTATGAATCCAGAATTGAAATATTTTTCACTTAGCTCTCACAGTGCTGTGATTAGTTATCATGTTATTTTCTACAATCTATTGACTTTATCTGTTAACATGTCTAATCTCCCACTACCATCCCCAAACTACCTTAAGATATTCTGGGAATAGGCCACACATATTAAAGTCTTTTGCCCAGTACAGCATGTAGCATTTAACAGACCTCTGTAAGTTTGCTGAATTTAGTAACAGTAAAACGACTCTGCAATATCCCCACCTGTTGGTAGTCTTTATGCCAAGATATCTCCCTGGAAACAAAGGGGATACACCACCTGTCAAGGAGCTCCTTCCACTTTTTGGCAATTATCTCGAGTTTCTCTTCAAACAGAACCCAAGAGTGTCTGGCTGCATATTCTCATATGATCCAGGGCTAACTCTAAGGGCCACAGAGAACAAAAATAATCAATTCCTCTAATTCTTCAGTTAATCTTTTCTTCCTCCAATAATTCCAATTATTTGTTAAGATTCTGACACTGACTCTAATTTGTGAATTTTCCGACATGACCAAGCAATTCTCTGACAGCTGCTGGGTGTTCTACTATTTAACTCAATTCTGGCACTATCCATCTAAAGATAGGGTCAGATCCCATAAGCTAAGGGTTCAGTCCCACAACACGGTCTCCTACCCCTACCTCTACTTCAGTGGCCAACTGCTGTTCAATTGCTGAGTCATGTCTGACTCTTTGCAACCCCATGGACAGTAGCATGTCAAGCTTCCCTGTCCTTCACTATCTCCTAGAGTTTGCTCAAACTCATGTCCATTGAGTCGGTGATGCCATCCAATAATCTCATCCTCTGTTGCCCCCTTCTCCTCCTGCCCTTAATCTTTTCCCAACATCAGTGTCTTTTCCAATGAGTCAGCTCTTCACATCAGGTGGCCAAAGTATTGGAGTTTCAGTTTTAGCGTCAGTCCTTCCAATGAATATTCAAGGTTGATTTCCTTTAGGATTGACTGGTTTGAACCTCTTGCAGTCCAAGGAACTCTCAAGAGTCTTCTCCAGCACCACAATTCAAAAGCATCAATTCTTTGGCGCTCAGCCCTCTTTATGGTCCAACTTTCACATCTGTACATGACTACTGGAAAAACCACAGCTTTGACTATACGGACCTTTGTTAGCAAAGTGATGTCTCTGCTTTTTAATACACTGTCTAGGTTTGTCACAGCTTTTCTTCCAAGGAGCTTTCCAAGTGTCTTTTAATTTCATGGCTGCAGTCACCGTCTGCAGTGATTTTGGAGTCCCAAAATATAAAATCTGTCACTGTTTCCACTTTTCCCCCATCTATTTGCCATGAAATGATGGGACTGAATATCATGATCTGCTTTTTGAAAGCTGAGTTATAAGCCAGTTTTTTCACCCTCCTCTTTCACTCTCAAGAGGCTCTTTAGTTCTTCTTCACTTTCTGCAATTAGAGTATTATCATGTGCATATCTGAGGTTGTTGATATTTCTCCCAGCAGTAGTGACTCCAGCTTGCAATTCATCCAGTCAGGCCTTTCGCATGATGTACTCTGCATAGAAGTTAAATAATCAGGGTGACAATACAGAGCCTTGTCATACTCCTTTGCCAATTGTGAATCAGTCCATTTTTCCACGCCCGGTTCTAACTGTTGTTTTTTAACCTGCATACAGGTTTCTCAGGAGACAGGTAAGCTGATCTGGTATGCCCATCTCCAGAAGAATTTTGTCCAGTTTGTTGTGATCCACACAGTCAAAGGCTTTAGCATAGTCAATGAAGCAGAAGTACATGTTTTTTCTGGAATCCCCTTGTTTCTTCTACGATCCAACAGATGCTGGTAATTTGAGCTTTGGTTCCTCTGCCGTTTCTAAATCCAGTTTGCACATCTGGAAGTTCTCAATTCACTTACTGCTAAAGCCTAGCTTGAAGGATTTTGATCATTACCTTGATAGCATGTGAAATGAGTGTAACTGTACAGTAGTTTGAACATTCTTTGGCACTGCCCTTCTTTAGGACTGGAATGAAAACTGACCTTTTCCAGTCCTGTGACCACAAATGGGTTTTCCAAATTTGCTGGTGTACTGAGTTCAGCACTTTAACAGCATCATCTTTTAGAATTTAAAACCGTTCAGCTGGAATTCCATCACCTCCACTAGCTTTGTTCATAGTAATGCTTCCTAAGGCCCACTTGACTTCATACTCCAAGATGTCTGGCTCTAGGTGAATGATCACACCATCATGGTTATTCTGGTCATTAGGACCTTTTTTGTACAGTTCTGTGTATTCTTATCACCTCTTCTTATATTCTGCTTCTTTCAGATCCATACCAATTCTGTCCTTTATTGTGCCTGTCTTTGCATGAAATGTTCCCTTGGTATCTACAATTCTAGTCTTTCCCTTTCTGTTGTTTTCCTCTATTTCTTTGCATTGTTCACTTAAGAAGGCTTTCTTACCTCTCCCTGCTATTCTCCAGAACTCTGCACTTAGTTGGATATATCTTTCCTTTCTCCTTTGCCTTTTACTTCTCTTCTTTTCTCAGCTATTTGTAAAGCCTCTTCAACCACTTTACCTTCTTGCGTTTCTTTTTCTTTGAGATAGTTCTAGTCACTACCTCCTGTACAATGTTATGAACCTCCATCCATAGTTCTTCAAGCACTCTGTCTACCAGATCTAGTCCCCTGAATCTATTCATTACCTCCACTGTTGGTGCTTCTGACTACTGGCTGTGGATTAGAGGGTCCAATGACCCTCTCCACAGGTTTGCTTAATTTGTTAGAGCAGCCCAAAGAACTCAGAGAAACATGTTACCAAGTAGATTACCAATTTACAACTTATGAACAGATAAAAGATACGCATAAGGCAAAGTATGTGGCAAGGGGTGTAGAATTTCCACACTCTTTGGTCTTGCCACTCTCTCAGCATCTCCACATGTTCACCAGTCTGCAAGCTCCTTGTGCCCTGTCCTTTGGGTTGTTATGGAGGTGTCATTATATAGGCAGGTTTGATTAAATCATTGGCTATTGTTGGTCAATTTAACCTCTAGTCCCTCTCCTCTTTCTTGGAGGTCAGAAAAATTTCAACTTTCAAATCACAGGGCTTGTTCCCCTGGCAAGCAGCTCTCATCTTTAAGTTACCTGATGTGGAGATTCCTTAAAAAAATTGCAAATAGAACTACCTTATGACGGCACATGGAAACAACCTAGATGTCCATCAGCAGATGAATGGATAAGAAAGCTGTGGTACATATACACAATGGAGTATTACTCAGCCGTTAAAAGAATTCATTTGAATCAGTTCTGATGAGATGGATGAAACTGGAGCCGATTATACAGAGTGAAGTTACAGTATACTAACACATATATATGGAATTTAACAATGACATTCTAACATATGAATTGAATCGCCAGTCTATGTCTGATGCAGCATTTACCTGAAAGTTTTCCAAAAGTCACCTCATTAACATAACAAAGACATCTTTATGCCTCTCATCACTCAGGAAATTTTATTTTTGGAGCTTTGTGCCAGGAACAGGGAGAAACCCAAATACATAGTACTTATTATAAGTCACAATATCACTTTCACTCAATACAGATCAAATTAAGTGTTTAGCACTACCCTTGAGTTTGAAAATGCAAAACTGGAAAAAAAAAGAAAAACTATTATTTCTAAAGTCTTTGCTTTAGAAATAAAATTTGCTTGTCATTGGTAAACAAAGGATATTGTAGCCATCAAGACATTACATTATACCCACCCAAAAGATGAGCCCTGAGGGCACCCAGGATGGAAACAGATTACCTGCCATTTAGGAATCATCAGATTGCAGCTATCCCTGAGGGTGCAGCTTGGGGAAAGTCATGATGAGAAAACATAAGATACTGGCCCCATATAGCTGAGGTTCATATCAAGGAATGATTTCAGTGAGCCCAGACTCTTGCATCTTCCAATATTCAGAAAAGTGCTAAAATCCTTAACTTGAGATATCTGGTTTTCTTTGCTTAACAATAATCTTTTGATGTTTCAACTACTTGACCTCGGTTTTGCTGACTTAAAAAATGCACCAATGTGAGAGTTGGGAGTTAAATTTTATCTGGGGCAAAATGAGGACTATAGTCTGGGAGACAGCATTTCAGATAGCTCTGAGAAACTGCTCCAAAGAGGTAGGGGGAAGGTCAGCATATAGTGATTTGGGAGCAGACATCATCATGAAGAAATGTGGTGCTTTTCTAGACATGAGAAGATGCAACAACTGAGCTCACAGAATCAGTTCCTGAAAATATGTAACTATTTGAAGACCCATTCTGCCAGTTTTTTCAGAGCACGGAATGCCTCTTTCCTGATCTCCTTCCTGAACTCCCTTCAGCAGATGTTGAAGGTCAGCAGCTGCAGCAGCATGTGTGACTTAATCCTTGTAGAGGTAGATAGGAAGTGTACGTGGCAAGTGCCAATTGGTAGTTAACAGTTGCAAAAACTCCTATATATACTGGCTCCCCCTTCTCCTCCTCATAACAGTTTTCTCAGCACTATCTGAGATGCTGTCTCCCAGGCTTGAAGTCATAATAACGTATGCCCAATAAAACTCTCAATTTTTAGGTTGTGCATGAAAAAAAATTTTTTTTAATCTATTTGGCTGCAATGGGTCTTAATTTAAGTAGGCAGTATCTTCAGTCTTCACAGAGACAGGCAGGATCTTTAGGTGTGCCATGTGGGATCTAGTTCCTTGATCAGGGATCGAACCCAGGCCCCCGGAATTGGGAGTTTGGAATCTTAGCCACTGTATTATCATGAGGAAGTCCTTTAGGTTGTGCAATTTTTTTTTTCTGCTGACAGCTTACTGGGGAAAACAATTTAATAAAAGCAATATAGATATAAATGAACTATTAAAACATAATAAACTTCTAAACTTCTATGGTGAAGGGAATTACAGGCTACTATGGAACTTGTAGAAGGGAAGAGGAGAATGTCAGAACAGATTTATCAGAACAGAGAATGCCTCAGTTGTGAGCCCTCTTACTTAAAGACTGATTATGCCTGAGAAATAAAATATTGACTGCTGTGTCAGTAAACAAAGGATGTTTCAGTCATCAGTGATTGTAGTCACCATGGACGGTGAGCCCTGAGGGAGTTCACAATGGAAACAAGGAATACCAGCCATCAGCAACCATTAGACTGCACTCACCCTCCATGCTATAGCCTGAAGAAACTCGGCATGAGGAAACATTGGCCTAGATATCTGATGTGCCTATCAAAGGAATGATTTCAGTGGGCCCAGACTCCCATTTCTCCATTCACAGAAAAGCACTAAATTCCTTAACTTAAAGTATAGACATTTTCACTGTTACACAGAGCTCCTTAGTGAATTTCCACTACCATATGAAGGCTAACTAGTTGTTCATCAACCTACTTCATGCTCCTGGAAACAGAGAAACTTTGTATTTTCCAAGCCTCCCTTGAAATGAAATGGGGGCCATGATAGCTCTGACAAGAGAATGTGAACAGAAGTGATGGATGCCACTTATAGGCCTACCCTATAACATGTATCATGAAATCCTTCACACAGCTAGCATGAAGGAACTCCAAAACAGCAGAGTCACTCTGGAGTAGAAAAATAAAATCTCAATTTCTTTTTTTGGGGGGGGGGGGGCCATGCCACACAGCTTGCGGGATCTTAGTTCCCCCACCAGGCATTGAACTCAGGCCCCCTGCAGTGGAAGTGCAGCATTCTAACCACTAGATTGCCAGGAAATTCCCTAGAAAAAAATCTAAATTCTTGCATCAACATTTAGAAAAGCCACCCAATCTGCAGGAGGACTCTGCATGGAGAAAAGTAAAATTTCATACCTTTCTTGTCTTAAAGATTCAGGAGTTTATTTGTTACCATAGTGTAGTCTTCCCTGACTAACACAACTGAGTCACAAGAACTCTATGGAATATTCCACCTAAGGCGAGGGGAGGTGGGTCAGTTGGTAAGTGGGATGAAGGAGCAGGTCAACATAGAGCAAATTACTTGCTTTCCTAGCTCCCAAGGGTATTACCAAGAGAAAGCAGCTGATGGGTGAAGTCCACTGCCCTGTACAGGTCCCCAAGCCAGAAGCTGATATCACTGAGATGGTCCAGGACTTGAACCTTGGAGATAGTGCTATGCTCCCCTGCATTCAGTTGCTTTAGCGCTTGCTGCATCCAAAGCATTGAATGGTGAAGGTCACTGATGCTGAGGGCTGTCTGGCCCAGCCTGAAGCAATCACCAACACTCAGGGTAGAAGGATACTTGGTTCCTAGAAGCAAGAAGAACAATGATATTCCTGATAAAGGACGCAAAGGGTGATCACTGAGGTCAATAAAGAGATCATTCACCCACTCTATTCCCACTATCCAAATACAACCAGTCTTAAGTTGTTTCCCTTCATATTTTATCTCTAAATACATGCTTCAGAAATGATCAGATTATTTTTATAACTATGTTTGGTTAAGATAAGGGGTTTACCCCATAGAAGACACTGAAATGAGTTCCCATGGACCACCTTATTAGTAGGAACATACTTTTTTTTTTTTGAGGAACTGAATTTTATGTTTATTTAACAAAAAATTTACATTTAAATTTAAACGGTCTTTTAAAAATATTTAAATATAAATTTATTTATTTTAATTGGAGATTAATTACTTTACAATATTGTATTGGTTTTGCCATACATCATAAGGCAGTATGGGGAGAATAAGCATGAATCAGGAGATCTAGGCAGGTTATAATTCAAGATAATATAAGAATGAGACACCAATAAAAGCTATATTTGATGAAGCAATGTAGACTTTTTAAAATATTTACAATCTAGAAGTTGAGAGTTATGTTTTATTCAAAGTTTTAGGACTTAAAGCCCAGGAGGCAGCACTTCCAAGTAACCCCAAGAGAACCCCTCCAAGGAGGAGAGGAAGGGGAGCCAGGTTATATAGCAGTTTTGCAACAGGACATGCATGTCAAAAAAAATTACTTTAACTAAAGGAAAAATAGGTATCTCGAGTTAACGAATTTAGCACTTTTCTATGTATGGGAAGATGCAAGAGTCTGGGCTCACTAAATCATTCCTTTGATATGCACCTCATTTATCTAAGGCCAGTATCCTAGTTTTCAAATCCTGAGTTTCCTCAGGTCTCACTGGCTCATGTTGGAGGGCTGCAATCACTGATGACTGTGACATCTTTGTTTACTGATATGGTAGGAAATATGCCATTTCTCACAAAGTTTTGAAAGTCATCTGCCTATCATACCAAATCCACCCAAGCATAACTGTTCAATTTCTCTTCTACTTCCTAAAATCAGATATCAGTTTCTTAGAACATGAAGTGTTTCTGGTTTTTATCTCCTAAATTCCCATGAAAGGTCCAGAGTTCTCAGAACACCTCACAGCCACATGAAAAAGGCAAAAAGTAGTTTCTTCCTCTGTATTTCTCAAGTCCTACAGGAAAAAAATTCCAAGTTCTAAAGACAAGAAAAGCAGCTCTAAAGCAAATGTTCACAAAGGGAATCCATGCATGTTGCTTACCTGGCAGGACTCCCTTGGAAAGAGTTGTCAGATCCAGTTTGTATGTGTACTGAAGAAGCAGCAGGGCCTTAGCAGGCCCAATTACATCCTCCTCTGTAGGGAAAAACCTGTGCAATGATGTAAGCCTGGAAGAAAACACTTCCACACACCCGAGAGGGAGAAAGTTAAAGGAGAAAGAAAACGAGATCACATGAAATTACTGATAAAAGGAAATGATCCAGTAAAGAACAGACTGAAACTTGTGGGTTCGATTCCTGTCAGGAAGATCCCCTGGAGAAGGAAAGGGCAACTCACTCCAGTATTCTTGCTTGGGAAATTCCATGGACAGAGGAGCCTGCTGGGCGACAGTCCATGGGGCTGTGAAAGAGCCAGACACGACTTAGTGACTAAACAACAACAAAGAACAGACCAGAGCATACTATCAGACCTCAATACTTTACACAAAATTGAAATCATCTGGAAATAGTGGGAATGGGGGTGCTGGGGCAATGACTTTCTAAAACTATCCTCCAACACAGTAACTACTGGCTACATGTGGTTATTAGACTGTAAATTTATTAAAATTAAATAAAATTTAAAATTCAGTCCCTCAATCATACTAATTAAATTACATTTCAAATGCTCAGTAGCCAGATATGGCTAATAACTACCATGTTGGATAGTGCAGATATAGAACACTTCCATCATAAACAGTTTTACTGCACATGCAGTGCTCAGTTGCTAAGTCATATTCAGCTCTTTGTGACCTCCTGGACGTAGCCCATCAGGTTCCTCTGTCCATGAGATTTCCCAGACAAGAATACTGGAGTGAGTTGCCGTTTCCTTCTCTAGGGGACCTTCCTGACCCAGGAATCAAACACGCACTTCCTGCATTGGTAGGCAAATTCTTTACCACTGAGCCACAGAAATGCTCTAAAATAAATCCTGGAATTGAAAACAACGGATAAGATTAATAAATCATTGGTAGTACTGCAAGGTAGCTTATTAATGCAAATGAAAATTGTTTCTAGAGGAACTCACTTTCAAGCAGATTTCAAAGAATAATTTCCACAAGAAGAAGTCCAAGGAAAGCAAATATTAATAGCTCTCAAGAGGAAAAAAAAAAAAGCAGAAACACTCCAAAAAAATTTAAAAATTCAGATGTTAGAATTATATGACATGTAATATGAAAGAATATATTTAATGTATCTGAAGAAATGGAATAGGGACTTGAAATACGATAAAACTGCAAGAAGGTGACAAACACTATCCAAACTGAAATACATAAAAATTGAATTAAAAGTTCAATAGATTTGGGGCTTCTGGTTTCGGCCATGATAAAGTAGCTTACAGTGATGTAACTTTCCCACAAAAAGCAAACATAAAATGTGAACAGAATCAATAAAACAATTATTTGAAGGCACTGGATAGCAATTAATGTAAACTGACTTGGAGGCTACACTCGTAAAAGAAGGAAAATACTAGAGGTAAGCTCTGCACTCAACCTAAATTTTCCAAAAGCCATTTAACTGTATACTTAAAATAAATGAATTTTATGGTATGCAAATAGCTCCTCAACAAAGCTGTTTTAAAAAGTCAGAGTGTTGTTCTATAAGGAATTAAGTATCCCCATGAAAAAAACCAGATACACTGGCATTTTGATGTTTCCTACAGTATGATTAGCAGCCTCCCCAACAGCTAACCCAAATTCTACCAAGATAAACATTCTGCTTACATTTTCAGTATTTTCAGAGGTTTTAAGTTTTCTCCTTCAACTTAACCTCACTGATACCAACCCTCTCTGATATGAACAAATGATTTTTTAAAAATTCACCAAGTATATAATGAAACCCTCCAACATCAGAATCCATGATAATATAAAAATGGAGAAAAAGGGTTCCTGGATAAACACATAATAATGGGAACAGATAAAACTTTCCTTAAAACTGATAAATAACACTTAAGAGATATTTAAGTTGATAGACAATACATCCAAAATACAAATGCAAAACATTTTGTAAAAAGAACAATGATCATAAAAATAAAAAAAGATTTTAGAAGTTCAAAATGACTGTCAAAAAATTAAATTCAAAGTAAAATTGCCAGTTCTAAGAAGTATAAAAAACAGGCAAAGAAATGAAAAATATGAGAAAAACAGGATCAATGCAGGAGATCCCCCATCCAGGTAATGTAAGCTCCAGAAAGAAGAGAGAAAATAGAAGAAATTATGAGAAATACAGTTTTCCAGAACTAAAGAAAAACACAATCTCTTGTATTGAATGCACTCACCAAGTGTCAACCTGAGAAAATGAAACTAACAAACAAAAATCTCCCAAAGTACCATTGTGAAATCTTAGCCCAAGGATAAAGGTAAGACCTTGCAAGAGAGGAAGAAAAAAAAAAAAAAACAAAAAACCAGGTATTCTACAAAGAAGGGAGAATCAGACTGGTATCAGTCTGTCCATTAGTTACACTGGACACTAGAACAACAAAAGTTCTGAGGAAAAATTCCTTCAATTTTTGGCATGCTTGAAATAGGGCTAAAAAATGAATAAATTCTATTTGGAACAGGAAAATAAATGTCTTCAGAAAGATATTTTTAAAGAAACTCATAATAACTCATTTTACTAGACTTAGAAAATCAAAATAATAATATTCTGACTTCTGCTTCTCCCCACAAATATTAAATGCTACAAGACTGTTCTCTTTCACCACGAGCAGCTAGAAAACTGGACAAAATAAATCAAATTGGACAAAAAGCAGAGCAGAGCAGGATTACTCCTTAAGAACAGTAAAAGAGACAATGAGAACCTTATGATAGCCCCATATTTCTGCCTGGAGACAAATTCTTAACATCACTGCTGAGGATGCCAAGGCAGTAAAAAACTGCAAAAGTATCAAAGAATAGGGAAACACACACACAAAAAAAAGGTCCTGAAATCTAAAAATGGGTCTCCTCTATTCTTTGGCTATAATACTATTCTACACTTGCATTAGGCAAAAATCCAAAAAACTAGACAAAGAAATACTGTAGAGGAAAAATAATAATCAAGAATTTTAGATCTAAACAATTCTCATCATTTATATAAGGCAGGAAATCATTTGACTTCCCACTATCAAAATGGGAAACTTTGCTCAATATTCAGAGCACTCACTAGAAATCCCAAAAAAAAATGGGTCTTGCAGGAGAAATTAATCCACAGAATACAGACCACTCTAGATTCACCTTAACAAAAAATAAAAGCAAGCTTCAAAGGGATAAAACTGACCTGTATTTAAATGCTTGCTAGAATAAAAACACTATAAAGAATATCACAAAATTCAAGGTAAAATTCATAATCCTTGCACTCAGTAAAAAAACTACCAGACCTGTTCAGACAGAAGTGGACCAGGCACAACCTTTAGAAGAATAATGCAGCCTGAGAACATGACATGAACTGATTAGAGCCAAAAAGGTCCAAGTCCACATCCACTAGATCTTGAGCCTCAGTGCACACCTCATTATGATAACACATCAGCAAGCTAAATGACATACCCATAGGTGCCATGACAGTCCCAAGGCCAAATATAAAAGTCAAAAAGTGGGTGGTGGTCCAAATCCTGAAAATGTCCATCCCTTGCCACAAAAAAAGAAAACTACAGGCCAATATCACTGATGAACATAGATGCAGAAATCCTTAACAAAATTCTAGCAAACAGAATCCAACAACATATTAAAAAGATCATACATCATGACCAAGTGGGCTTTATCCCAGGGATGCAAGGATTCTTTAATATCCACAAATCAATCAACATGATACACCACCTTAACAAATTGAAAGATAAAAACCATATGATTATCTCAATAGACGCAGAGAAAGCCTTTGACAAACTTCAACATCCATTTATAATTTTAAAAAAAAAAACCCTCCAGAAAGCAGGCATAGAGGGAACATACCTCAACATAATAAAAGCCATATATGACAAACCCACAGCAAACATTATCCTCAATAGTGAAAAATTAAAAGCATTTCCCCTAAAGTCAGGAACAAGACAAGGGTGCCCACTCTCACCACTACTATTCAACATAGTTTTGGAAGTTTTAGCCACAGCCATCAGAGAAAAAAAGAAACAAAAGGAATTCAGATTGGAAAAGAAGAAGTAAAACTCTCACTGTTTGCAGATGACATGATTCTCTACACAGAAAACCCTAGAGACTCCACCAGAAAATTACTAGAGCTAATCAATGAATATAGTAAAGTTGCAGGATATAAAATCAACACACAGAAATCCCTTGCATTCCTATACACTAACAATGAGAAAATAGGAAGAGAAATTAAGGAAACAATTCCATTCACCATTGCAACGGAAAGAATAAAACACTTAGGAATAAATCTATCTAAAGAAACAAAAGACCTATATATAGAAAACTATAAAACACTGATGAAAGTAATCAAAGATGACACAAATAGATGTAGAAATATACCATGTTCGTGGATCAGAAGAATCAATATAGTGAAAATGAGTATACTACCCAAAGCAATCTACAGATTCAATGCAATCCCTATCAAGCTATCAACGGTATTTTTTAGAGAACTAGAACAAATAATTTCACAATTTGTATGGAAATACAAAAAACCTCAAAGAGCCAAAGCAATCTTGAGAAAGAAGAATGGACCTGGAGGAATCAACCTGCCTGACTTCAGGTTATACTACAAAGCTACAGTCATCAAGACAGTATGGTACAGGCACAAAGACAGAAATATAGATCAACGGAACAAAATAGAAAGCCCAGAGATAAATCCACACACCTATGGACACCTTATCTTTGACAAAGGAGGCAAAAATATACAATGGAGAAAAGACAATCTCTCTAACAGGCAATGCTGGGGAAACTGGTCAACCACTTGTAAAAGAATGAAACTAGAACACTTTCTAACACCAACACAAAAATAAACTCAAGATGGATTAAAGATTTAAACATAAGACCAGAAACTATAAAACTCCTAGAGGAAAACATAGGAAAACACTCTCTGACATAAATCACAGCAGGATGCTCTATGACCCACCTCCCAGAGTAATGGAAATAAAGCAAAAATAAACAAATGGGACCTAATTAAACTTAAAAGCTTTTGCACAACAAAGGAAACCATACGCAAGGTGAAAAGACAGCCTTCAGAATGGGAGAAAATAATAGCAAATGAAGCAACTGACAAAGAATTAATCTCAAAAATATACAAGCAAGAGAAAAATAAATGACCCAATCAAAAAATGGGCTGAAGAACTAAACAGACATTTCTCCAAAGAAGACATACAGATGTTTAACAAACACATGCAAAGATGCTCAACATCACTCATTATCAGAGAAATGCAAATCAAAACCACAATGAGGTACCATCTCACGCCAGTCAGAATGGCTGCTATCCAAGAGTCTACAAACAATGAATGCTGGAAAGGGTGTGGAGAAAAGGGAAGCCTCTTACACTGTTTGTGGGAATGCAAACTAGTACAGCCACTATGGAGAACAGTGTGGAAATTCCTTAAAAACTGGAAACAGAACTGCCATATGACTAAGGAATCCCACTGATGGGCATACACACTGAGAAAACCAGAATTGAAAGAGACACATGTACCCCAATGTTCATCGTAGTATTGTTTATAATAGCCAGGACATGGAAGCAACCTAGATGTCCATCAGCAGACGAATCGATAAGAAAACTGTGGTACATATATACAATGGAATATTACTCTGCCATTAAAAATAATGCATTTGGATCAGTTCTCATGAGGTGGATGAAACTGGAGCCTATTATACAGAGTGAAGTAAGTCAGAAAGAAAAACACCAATACAGTATACTAATGCATATATATGGAATTTAGAAAGATGGTAACAATGACCCTATATGCGAGACAGCCAAAAAGACAGAGATATAAAGAACAGTCTTTTGGAATCTGTGGGAAAAGGTGAGGATGGGATGATTTGAGAGAATAGCATTGAAACATGTATATTATCAAATGTGAAACAGATTGCCAGTCCAGGTTCGATACATGAGACAGGGTGCTCAGGGGTGGTGCACTGGGAAGACCCTGAGGGATGGGATGCGGAGGAACGTGGGCGGGGTATTCAGGATGGGGAACACATGTACACCCATGGCTGATTCATGTCAATGTATGGCAAAACCCACTATAATATTGTAAAGTAATTAGCCTCCAATTTAAATTAATAAATTAATTTAATTTAAACAATAAAAAACTAAAAAAAAAAAAAAAGAAAATGCCCATCCCTTCACCAAAATAGCTGGAATACTCCTCCCATTCATTAGCCAATGAAATTACCTACCTACCCCTATAAAAACTGACAACCCCATACCCTGATGCCTCTCTCACCTTCTGAGATGGCCCATACTCTATTTATAAAGTGTATATATCCCTGAATAAACCTTTCACTTTGCTATGCTCACTCTTGAATTCTTTCCTGAGCTAAACCAAGAACCTACACTTGATGGCCATCCTATTTAATCCATTTTATCTGCACCATTGGTTTATTAGCTGTCATTTAAAAAAAATTTGTAATGGTTGCTATGGAGTTCACAATATGCATACTTAACTTACTGTGAAAGGCCTTTATATATTATTATGTCTCCTTACTAAATGTAAATACTTTATAACACTATGCCTCCATTTTCTGAGAGCTGGGACATGGCTATCCGCTCTGGCCCCATTTCTTTCCTATAACAATGTGAAGAGATCAGGAAAATATAAATCATAACCAGGAAAAAATCAATCAACAGAAAAGGACCCAACAATGATAGATTATAAACTACTAAACCAGAACTTTTAGATAGTTATTATAAATATTATGAATAAACACAAAGATATAAAGAAAAATTTGAACATAATGAGAAGCAAATATTATTTTAAAAGAACTAAGCAGGGACTTCCCTAGTGGTCTGTTGTTCAGTCGCTCAGTCGTGACCAACTCTTTGTGATTCCATGGATTGCAGCACAGCAGGCTTCCCTATCCTTCACTATCTTCCCGAGTTTGCTCAAACTTATGTCCACTGAGTCAACCATCCAGTCATCTTATCCTCTGTTGCTCCCTTCTTCTCCTGCCCTGAATCTTTCCCAGCATCAGGGCAGTCTGTCGTTTAATTGGTGAACTTTTTCTTCTGAGCTAAAGGCTTTATTTCCTTTTTGAATAGTTATTTATTTTATTATTTATTTGGCTGTGTAAGGTCTTTGCTGCATCATGGGGGGAACTTTTTGCACCGCACAGATCTTTCATTGCACTACACACACTCTCTAGTTGTGGTGCTTGGACTCCATAGCTCTGCAGCATGTGGGATTTTAATCCCATGACCAGAGACTGAACCCAGTCCTCTGCATTGCAAGACAAATTCTTAACCACTAGACCACCAGGGAAGTCCCTAATTGGAGAATTTTGACCGTTCACATTTAAAGTAATTATTAATATAGCTGAATTCAGTTCAGTTCAGTCACTCAGTCATGTCCAACTCTTCATGACCCCATGGACCACAAAGCATGATAGGCCTCCCTGTCCATCACCAACTCCTGGAATTTACTCAAACTCATCTCCCCTGAGTCGGTGATGCCATCCAACCATCTCATACTCTGTCATCCCCTTCTCCTGCCTTCAATCTTCCCCAGCATCAGGGTTTTTTCAAATGAGTCAGCTCTTCACATCAGGTGACCAAAGTATTAGAGCTTCAGCTTCAGCATCAGTCCTTCCAATGAACACTCAGGACGGATTTCCTTTAGGATGGACTGGTTGGATCTCCTTGCTGTCCAATGGACTCTGAAAAGTCTTCTCCAACAACACAGTTCAAAAGCATCAATTCTTTAGCGCTCAGCTTTCTTTATAGTCCAACTCTCACATCCATACATGACTACTGGAAAAAACATTGCCTTGACGAGACGGATCTTTCTGGCAAACTAATGTCTCTGGTTTTTAATATGCTGTCTAGGTAGGTCATAGCTTTTCTTCAAAGGAGCGTCTTTTAATTTCATGGCTGCAGTCACCATCTGCAGTGATTTTGGAGCCCCCAAAAATAAAGTCTGACACTGTTTCCACTGTTTTCCCATCTACTTGCCATAAAGTGATGGAACCAGATGCCATGATCTCAGTTTTCTGAACGTTGAGCTTTAAGCCAACTTTTTTACTCTCCTCTTTCACTTTCATCAAGAGGCTTTTAGTTCTTCTTCACTTTCTGCCATAAGGGTGGTATCATCTGCATATCTGAGTTTATTGATACTTCTCCCAGCAATCTTGTTTCCAGGTTGTGCTTCTTTCAGCCCAGTGTTTCTCATGATATACTCTGCACAGAAGTTAAATAAGCAGGGTGACAATATATAGCCCTGACATACTCCTTTTCCTATTTGGAACCAGTCTGTTTTTTTATCCCTGTTCTAACTGTTGCTTCCTAACCTGCATACAGATTTCTCAAGAGGCAGGTCAGGTGGTCTGGTATTCCCATCTCTTTCAGAATTTATATTTTAAAAAATAAAATAAAATACATAGACGTCTCTCTAGAAAAAAAAAAAAAAGAATTTTCCAATTTATTGTGATCCACACAGTCAAAGGCTTTGGCATAGTCAATAAAGCAGAAATAGATGTTTTTCTGGAACTCTCTTGCGATGATCCAGCGGGCGTTGGCAATCTGATCTCTGGTTCCTCTGCCTTTTCTAAAACCAGCTTGAACATCAGGAAGTTCACAGTTCATGTATTGCTGAAGCCTGGCTTGGAGAATTTTGAGCATTACTTTACTAGCATGTGAGATGAGTGCAATTGTGTGGTAGTTGGAGCATTCTTTGGCATTGCGTTTCTTAGGGATTGAAATGAAAATTGACCTTTTCCAGTCCTGTGGCCACTGCTGAGTTTTCCAAATTTGCTGGCATATTGAGTGCAGCACTTTCACAGCATCATCTTTTAGGATTTGAAATAGCTCAACTGGAATTCCACCACCTCCACTAGCTTTATTCATAGTGATGCTTCCTAAGGCCTACTTGACTTCACATTCCAGGACGTCTAGCTCTAGCTGAGTGCTTATCTGATTCACCATCACCATCACCATCATGATTATCTGGGTTGTGAAGATCTTTTTGTACAGTTCTTCTGTGTATTCTTGCCACCTCTTCTTAATATCTTCTGCTTCTGTGAGGTCCATACCATTTCTGTCCTTTATTGAGCCCATTTTTGCATGAAATGTTCCCTTGGTATCTTTAATTTTCTTGAAGAGATCTCTAGCCTTTCCCATTCTGTTGCTTTCCTCTATTTCTTTGCACTGATCACTGAGGAAGGCTTTCTTATCTCTCCTTGCTATTCTTTGGAACTCTGCATTCAAATGGGTATATCTTGCCTTTTCTCCTTTGCTTTTCACTTCTCTTCTTTTCACAGCTATTTGTAAGGCCTCCTCAGACAGCCATTTTGCTTTTTTGCATTTCTTTTTCTTGGGGATGGTCTTGCTCCCTGCCTCCTGTACAATGTCACAAACCTCCGTCCATAGTTCATCAGGCACTCTGTCTATCAGACCTAGGCCCTTAAATCTATTTCCCACTTCCACTGTATAATCATAAGGGATTTGATAGCTAGATTAAGATGTATCATATTTGTTATTCTACTCACTGCCCTTGTTCTTTGTTTCTTTGTCCTCTACTCTTTCTTCCTTCTCTGGTTTTAATTAATAATTTTATATAATTTTCTATTCCATAATTAGAATATCAACTTCTTAAAAACTTAAAGTAGTTGCCCTAGAGTTTTCAATATGTTTACTTATATATTAAGACTGTACTGTTTTTTGGTTATTGCATATACCTTATAAGAGTATTCTCAATTTTTCCTCCAATTCCTTGTAAGACCGTTCTCATTTATTTGATTTGTATGTTAACTGTAATCATTTAATATATTTTTTCCATTATTATTGAACAAACTAATATCTTCTTTATTATTTATTGAACTATTCCTTTACATACAGACCCAAGTTTCTGACACATACCATTTTACTTCTCTCTGAACAACTCTTTTTAATATTTCTTCCAAGGTATGTCTACCAGCCACAAATTCCCTCAATTTTTATCTGAGAAAGTCTTTATTTTACTTCCCTTTGGAAGGTTAATTTCACTCGATACAGCATTATAGGTCAATGGGTTTTTTTTCAACACTTTAAATATTTCACCACTATCTTCTTGCTTGCATGACTCTGAACAAAGGCCTGATATAACTCTTATCCTTGTTCTTCAACAAGTGAAATAGTTTTGCCTTATGTTTTCCTTCAAAATTTTTTTCTTTTTCTTTGTTTGTGCAGTTTGGTGTAGACTTTCGGGTATTTTTCCTGCATCATGTACTCTGAGTTGTTGGATCTGTGGTTTGGTGTTTGTCACTAATTTTGGAAAATTCTAAGCCATGCTTACCTTAAATATTTCTTCTATTCCTTTCTCTCTTTTCCTTTTGGTATTTCCATTATACATATGATACCTCGTTTGTAATTTTCTCATAATTTTTGGATATCCTGTTCTAACATTATTTTTCTCTTCTTTTCAGCCTAAGAAGTTTCTGTTAACATATCTTCAAGTCACTGTTTCTTTCCTCTTTCCTGTCCAGCTGATAAGCCCATCAAAGGTAGTCTTCATTTCTGTTACATAAGTTTTAAAATTTCTAACATTTCATTTATTTAAATTAATTTTTATTGGAGTATAGCTGATTAACAATGTTGTGCTAGTTTCTGCTATACAGCAAAGTGAATCAACTATACATATACATATATCCACTATTTTTTAGATTTTATCAACCATATAAAGTATTGAGCAGAGTTCCTGTGCTATTCAGTAGGTTCTTATTAGTTATCTAATTTACATATAGTAGTGTGTATATGTCAATCCCAATCTCCAAATTTACCTCCTCCCCTCAAGCATTCCCTTTTAAAACTTAAGAGTTTCCATCCCTCTGCTTACATTACCCATCTGTTCCTTCATGTTGTCCACTTTCCCATCAGAGCCCTTAGCATAAAGGAAAAACTGGGGAATAAGATGTCCACAGAGAGCTTTGAAAAGCTCTGACACAATTTCAGGACTCTAGAATGTCACTCACGTGTACAGTGCACTGTACATTCCTAGGAAAGACCTAAGAAGGCCCTGATCTCTCATTTCCCTCTGTCTTTGAGTCTCTGTACCAGCAGGATATGAAAGATAAGACACAGTTGTAAACTCTCTGCCTGAGTATTGAAAGTATGCCCTGACATCCACACAGAGTCCCTCAGCAAACGCTGAGAAACTTTTGTGGCAAGATAACTAAGAAAATCTTTGTTCAAAAATTAGCTGACCAACTAACAAAGCAGAGACTTAAGAGGCTACACAAAGAACATATACACGACACAACAGAATTACAGTGTATAAGTCATTAAACAAACAGGATCAACAACAAGAAAACCTGGGAGTAAGATGAAGGGGAATCTGATTTCCAGAGTTCCCATGTTATATTACTAAAATGTCCAGTTTTCATACCTCAAAAATATAAGACATGCAAAGAAACTGGAAAGTACAGTTTTTATACAGAAGAAAAGCAATCTGGAAACCCATATCTTAGATTTACTAAGTAAGACTTTAAATCAACTATTATAAATATTTTCCAAGAATTAAGGACAATTATGTCTAAAAAATGTTAAAAGAATAATCATGATGTCTCATCAAAGAGAGAATACTATAAAGAGAGTAAAGTATAAAAAAGAACCAAATAGAAATTCTGGGCTTGAAAAACACAAGAAATGTAACACAAAATTTACTAGAAGGGCTCACCAACAGATGTGAACTGGCACGTAAGTCAAATGAGGTTACTCAGTGTGAGGAACAAAGAGGAAAAAGGAATGAAACAAAGCAAACAGAGCCTGGAGTTATATCAGGGAATACAGCAGGGTAAGAATAGCCAAGAATCTCTCTCTGTGTAGCTAGACAATAATTGCAGGGTCATAAATGTCTAAACTGACTGTTATGGAACGCCAGAGTACACTTGAGAGTTTGCGGCTGCTAAGGGAATGCTTGGCTGGTAAACTGCAGTTGATATCATTTGATTTCAGAACTCAATAGAATTCCAACTATTCACCCCTATGTCAGGTGGCAACAGGGATAGCAACCCACATTTCTGGCATGGCTAAAGCCACAGTGGATAATAAAAACCTTGTCCTCCAGGTACAGAGGCTAGCTGCATTGTTCTAATCTCCACCAGCTAAAGCAGCTTCCAGGACATTTAAAGGAACCACATCTATCTTTATGGACATCCAAAAATAATCACAGATATGGTGGAATTTAGAAAGCCAACTGTGAATGCCCAGGGAAAGATGTAGGCTGAGAAAAGACAATGAGAACTTAAGCTTTCATCTTGGGCTACTCCCCAGCAAAGACATACCCTACAATAATAACAACAACAAAATCTGCTAACTCTAGGGAAGATGGAGAATACTTATATCCAGAATTACCAAAGTATAAAATTCAAATACCCAATTTTGAGCAGGGGAAAAAGATTACAAGGCATACAAAGAAACAGGAAAGTATAGCCCATACAAAAGAACAAAACAAATCAACAGAAATTATACCTGAGTAAATCCAGATATCAGACTCACTAGACTAAAACGCTTTAATAGGCTTAAAGAGCTAAAGAAAGACATGAACAAAATAAGAAATGCTGTATGAACAAAAAGAGAGTAACAATGGAGAGAGATATTATATAAAGGAGCCAAAAAGAAATTATGGAGTTGAAAAGTACAATAGCTGAAATGAAAAAAAAGTATACTACAAGGGTTAAAAGCAGACTTAAGCAAGCAGAAAAAAATAGACTTTAAATCCACAAAGGTTAGAACAGACTAACAAGGATATTATATATAAATAAAATGGTCAATACAGCAAGAAGATGTAACAATTATAGACTTTTACATACACCATAAAGAAGGCTGAGCACTGAAGGATTGGCACTCCGAACTGCAGTGCTGCGGACTTTTGAAAGTCCCTTGGGTTGTAAGGTGATCAAATCAGTCAATCCTAAAGGAAATCAACTTTGAATATTCGTTGCAAGCACTGATGCTGAAACCAAAGGTCCAATACTTTGGCCACCTGATGCAAAGAACTGACTCACTGGAAAAGACCTTGATGCTGGGAAAGATTGAGGGTAGGAGGAAAAGGTGGTGACAGGGGATGAGATTGTTGGATGGCATCATCAATTCAATGGACATGAGTTTGAGCAAACTCTGGAAGATAGTAAAGGACAGGGAAGCCTAGCATGCTGCAGCAGTCCCTGGATTGCAAAAGAGTCAGACATGACTGAGCAACTAAACAAAAACACACACCTTATAACAGATTCTCAAAATACAGGAAGTAAAAATTCACAAAACAGAAGGGCAAAATAGATACTTCTACAGAAATAGTTGGAGATTTCAATATTCTACTTTCAATAATGAATAGATTAACCAGACAAAAGATGAAAAAGGAAACAGAGCCCTTGAGAAACACAATAAAGCAACTAGACCTAAGAGATATGAAGAACACTCCATCCAACAATAGAATATATTTTTCAAGTGCATGTCTTCTCAAGTGTACATTGGACATTCTCTAAGCTACCTCATATGCTAGGCCACAAAATAAGTCACAACATAGTTTTAAAGATATATATCATACAAAGCATCTTCTCTGACTAGAAGTTGAAGCTCACAAATATGGAGAATTTAACCAATTGGTTAAGAACAAAACAGACTGGTCCCAAATAGGAAAAAGAGTACGTCAAGGCTGCATATTGTCACCCTGCTTATTCAACTTATATGCAGAGTACATCATGAGAAATGCTGGGCTGGAAGAAGCACAAGCTGGAACCAAGATTGCCGGGAGAAATATCAATAACCTCAGATATGCAGATGACACCACCCTTATGGCAGAAAGTGAAGAGGAACTAAAAAGCCTCTTGATGAAAGTGAAGGAGGAGAGTGAAAAAGTCGGCTTAAAGCTCAACATCCAGAAAACGAAGATCATGGCATCCGGTCCCATCATTCCATGGGAAATAGATGGGAAACAGTGGAAACAGTGTCAGACTTTATTTGGGGGGCTCCAAAATCACTGCAGATGGTGATTACAGCCATGAAATTAAAAGATGCTTACTCCTTGGAAGGAAAGTTATGACCAACCTATATAGCACATTGAAAAGCAGAGATATTAGTTTGCCGACTAAGGTCCGTCTAGTCAAGGCTATGGTTTTTCCAGTAGTCATGCATGGATATGAGAGTTGGACAGTGAAGAAGGCTGAGCGCCGAAGAATTGATGCTTCTGAAGTGTGGTGTTGGAGAAGACTCTTGAGAGTCCCTTGGACTACAAGGAGATCCAACCAGTCCATTCTGAAGGAGATCAGTCCTGGGATTTCTTTGGAAGGACTGATGCTAAAGCTGAAACTCCAGTACTTTGGCCACCTCATGCAAAGAGTTGACTCATTGGAAAAGACTTTGATGCTGGGAGGGATTGGGGAGAGGAGAAGAAGGGGATGACCAAGGATAAGATGGCTGGATGGCATCACTAACTCGATGGATGCGAGTCTGAGTGAACTCCAGGAGTTGGTGATGGACAGGGAGGCCTGGCGTGCTGCGATTCATGGGGTTGCAAAGAGTCGGACACGACTAAGCGACTGAACTGAACTGAAAAGAGAAATTAACCAATTGGTTAAGAACAAATCAAAAGAGAAATTAGAAAACACTCAGTGACAAATGAAAATAAAAATACAACATACCAAAACTTGTGGGATTCAGTAAAAGCAATGGTAAGAGGGAAATTTTATAGCTGTAAATGCTTACATAAGAAAAAGAAGAAAGATTTCAAATTAACTTTACAACTTAAGGAACTGGAAGAAAAAAAAGAACAAACTAAACCCAAAGATGGTAGAAAGACGGACTAATAAAGATAGACCAGGGATAGACAAAACAGATAACAGAAAAACAACAGAGAAAATTAATAAAACCAAAGTTGGGTCTTTGAAATGATTAACAGAACTGACAAATCTTCAGATAGGTTGACAATGAAAATAAGAGACAGAAGATAAACTACCAAAATCAGAAATGAATGTGGGGACATCAATACAAACTTTCAGCAATAAGAATATAAGAGGATTCTATGACCAACTGTATACCAACAAATTAGACAGCTTAGAAGAAAGGGACAAATATATAAATTAACTAAACTGACTCAAGAAGAAATAGAAAATCTCAGCAGATCAATAACAAGCAAAAAGACTGAAGCGGTAATCAAAAACCTTCCAAAGAACTAAAGTCCTGGACCAAATAGCTTCACTGGTGAATTTTACCAAATATTTTTAAAAGCATTAATACTAATTCTTTTCAACTTCATCCAAAAAATTGAAGGGAAGGGAACAGTTCCTATCTCATTCTATGAAGCCATTGCCCTGGCAACTACTGCCTAAAATCAAAGTCAGATAAAAGCATTACAAGAGGAAAATTAAAGGCCAATATCCTTTATAAATGTAAAAAACTCAACAAAATATTAGCAAATAAAATCTAACAGCATATTAAAAGAATTATGCACCATGACCAAGTGGGATTTAGCTCCTGAATGCAAATATAGTTCAACCTAAGAAAGTGGATCAATGCAATATATTACATTAATAGAGCAAAGGGGGAAAAAAACACTTGATCATCTCAATTGATACAGGATTCTTATTAGACATAATCCCATACCCTTTTATGATAAAAAAAAAATCTCATAAAGCTAGGAATAGAGGGGAAATTCCTCAACACAATAAAGAGTATTCCTGAAAAACTCACAGTTAGCATAATACTCATTGGCAAAAGACTGAAAGCTTTCCCCTGAAGATCCAGAAAAAGACAAGGATTTCCACTTTGACCACTACTATCCAACGCTGTTACTGAAAGTGATAGCCAGAACCATTAGACAACAAACGAAATAAAAAGGCATCCATATAGGAAAGGAAGAAGTAAAATGGTCTCTACTCACAGACAATATGAGTCTATACAAAGAAAATCTCAAAAAATCCACAAGAAAGCTACTTGTGCTAACAAACCAAACCCCAAGTTCCTGGGTAAAGTATAAACACACAAAAAGCTGTGTTTCTGTACACCAGCAATAAACAATCAGCAAAGAATATTAAGAAAGCGATTTCTTTTATAATAGCATATAAAAGAATTAAATACTTAGGTATAAATCTAGCCAAGGAGGTGAAAGACTTGTACAATGAAAACTACAAAGAATTACTGAAGGAAATTTGGAAACGAGAGGAAGACTTAAGTCACTGGTCATCTGTTGCTGCTAAGTCGCTTCAGTCGTGTCCAACTCTGTGCGACCCCATAGATGGCAGCCCACCCGTCTCCCCCATCCCTGGGATTCTCCAGGCAAGAACACTGGAGTGGGTTGCCATTTCCTTCTCTAACACATGAAGGTGAAAAGTGAAAGTGAAGTCGCTCAGTGGTGTCCGACTCTTAGTGACCCCATGGACCTCAGCCTACCAGCCTTCTCCATCCATGGGATTTTCCAGGCAAGAGTACTGGAGTGGGGTGCCATTGCCTTCTCCAAGGTCATCTGTTAATACTACCCAAAACAATTTATAGGTTAAATGCAATTCCTATCAAAATTCCTAGAGCCTTTTTGGCAGAAATGGAAAAGTTGATGCTCAGATTCATCTAGAAGTGTAAGGGATGCCAAACAGCTAAACAATCTTGAAAAAAAGAATAAAGTTGGGAGGACTCACATTCTCTGACTTCAAAACTTACTACAAAACCACTGCAGCAATTAAAGAGTATGAATGAACAACAACCAAAAAAACCTAAGCCTTAAAAATGAGCGAAGGGTTCGAACAGACATTTGCCCAGAGAGGATATGCAAATAGCTAATAAGCAGATGAAAAGATTCTCAATATCACTAATTACTAAGGAAATGCAAACCAAAACCACAATGAGATACCACCGTATACCCATTAGGATGGCTGCTATTAAAAAACCAAAACCAAAAACCTAGTTATGATGAGGATTTGGAGATACTAAAACTTGTGTACTGTTGGGGGAATGTAAAATAGTGTAATAAATATGGAAAAAAGGACAGAAGTTTTAAAAAACAGAATTGCCATATGACCCAGCAAGTCCAGTTCTGGATATATATACCCTAACGAACTGAAGGCAGGGTCTTGAAGAGTTATTTGTATACTTATATTCATAGCAGCATTAATCACAAAAGTCAAAATTTAAAAGCAATCCAAGTATTCAAAGACAGATGAATGAGTAAACACAATATCCAAATGATATGTTATATATATATAATGTAATATTATTCAGCTTTAGAAAAGATGGAAATTTTGACATATGCTACAATGTGAATGAACTTTGAGGATAACTGTTAAGTAAAATAAGCCAGTTAAGAAAAAAGGCTAATAACTTCATAGAGACCTACAGTAGAAGAATGGTTGCCAGGGGGAAGTAGGAAATAGAAGTTGGAGTTTCATTTTTACAAAACAAACATATTTCTAGAGATTGGCTGAACAGATGTGAAATGTATGTAATGCTATTGAACTGTACGTTAAAAAAATGGTTAGATGGCAAAATATTTTATGTTATATATATTTAAACACCATTAAAAAAATTTTAAGTATGTAACTGGCCTAAAGACACACATAAACCAAGAGAATAGTATAGAAAGCCCAGAAATAAACTGAATTGTACATTCACAAGTGGTTAAAATGATATCATGTTATGCACATTTTACATTAAAGAACAGTAAAAATAAAACCAAATCTGATTCTTTAAAAATATTTTATATAGTCAAAATGGTCAAGAACAAAAGACATGAGTTAAACAGTGAGATAAGAATAAAAATAATTCACAATGCAAAAGATATCTAATATTATAAAAGAATAAATATGAACAAATATAGACCAATAAATTCCAAAACCTAGAAAAGACAAAATGATAAAAGTGGGTACAAGAAGGATTACAAAGGCTAAATAGACCAATAAATATTTAAGAAATAAAAATACATCAAATACTTATCTGTAAAATATTCCCCAGGCTTTAATAGTTTTATTTGTAAGATCTATTAAACTTTCAAGGAACACACTCTCGAGTACTCTCACAAGCTCAGAAAGAGATTCAGAAACATGAGGAAAAGCTCACAGACATATAGGTATATACCCACATGTGCACGTGCACATGTAACACCCACAAAGCTAGCTTACCAGCGGATGGGTCCTGAAGGGCGGAGCTCTCCACTAATGACCAATCTCTATTTAGATGCTTCAGTTCCTTGTACACATCCATTATTTTTTCCAAATCTTCCTTGTCTTCAGGGATTACAAGGTTCAGTGCATCTCTTTTTTCAGCCCAGCTATAGAATGTATTGGGTGGAAAAATGAGAAGATAAGAATAACGAATCAAATTTA
Source organism: Ovis aries (assembly GCF_016772045.2). Taxonomy (NCBI): domain Eukaryota; kingdom Metazoa; phylum Chordata; class Mammalia; order Artiodactyla; family Bovidae; genus Ovis; species Ovis aries. Next base: position 20,046,839 of record NC_056058.1, on the reverse strand, counting down.
AGAGATTTTATCTTAACAAGTTTAAAATGCATCTCCCAAACACTATGACTTTACTATGTACCGGGTCCCAGAATAAGGAATTAAAAAATTAACTCAACTATCTTTCCAACTATCCCATATATCAAGTATTAACACCTCCCCTACCCAAAGATAGATAAAACCAGCTCAGAAAAGTTAAGTTATATGATTTCCCAAAGTCATACAATTGATAAATTATTAACAGAGTCAGGATATAAGCCCAGATAGGTGTAACTCCCAGACCAATGCTTTTAATCACTAAGCTATAACTGCCTCACAGATCAACAAACATACCAGTAGTATCTGCCTGAACAGGTTAGGAATGATGCTAAATACATCCACAGTCAATTTGATATAATCTTTCTGAAGGACAACCCTACAAGTCTAGGATTCAGCAATTCCATTTGTATGACAACACAATGAGGAAGTGTGCAAAGATAGAATAACAAACACTGAAGTGTTTTTCCAGATATTCAAAATGTTCAATAGGAAGAACACTGTTAAATTAATTATGATGCAGCTGCAAAATATAGAATACAGCACCATTTAAATGATAATAAAATCCATATTTACTAATAGAAACACATTAGCTAGCAAACCATGTTACATAGTAAATATTATGATCCATACTGGTTAAAATTTAACTAAATTTGGTTAAAAGAAATACAGGCATACCTTATTTTATTGTGTTTTGCTTTTCTTCATTCAACTGTTTTTGCAAATTTAAAATCTGTGGCAACTCTGCTGTCATGATGGTTAATACCTTTCAGCAATAAAGCAGTTTTTCATTAAGGTATGTACTTTGCTTTTTTAGATATAACGCCATTGTGTACTTGTGGCTCAGTGGTAAAGAATCTGCCTGTAATATAGGAGACACCAGGTTCAATCCCTGGGTCAGGAAGATCCCCAGGAGGAGGGCATGGCAATCTACTCCAGTATTCTTGCCTGGAGAATCTCATAGACAGAGAAGCCTGGAGGTCTACAGAGGTTGCAAAGAGTTGGACACGGCTGAAGTGACTGACCATGCACACACACACACACATACACACACACACATACACACACACACACTGTATACTTAACAGACTACAGTATAGTATAAACATAACTTTTATATGTACTAGAATACCAAAAAATTCATGTGACTCACTTTATTGCAATATTTGCTTCACTGCAGTAGTCTGGAACTGAACCCACCTGTAGTATCTCTGAACTACACCTGTATAAATTTTATGCCAGTGTATTTCAGTTCAGTCGCTCTCGTGTCCGACTCTTTGTGACCCCATGAACCGCAGCATACCAGGCCTCCTTGTCCATCACCAACTCCCAGAGTCCACCCAAATCCATGTCCATTGAGTCTGTGATGCTATCCAACCATCTCATCCTCTGTCATCCCATTCTCCTCCTGCCCTCAATCTTTCCCACCATCAGGGTCTTTTCAAATGAGTCAGCTCTTTGCATCAGGTGGCCAAAGTATTGGAGTTTCGGCTTCAACATCAGTCCTCCCAACGAACACCCAGGACTGATTTCGTTTAGGATGGACCATCCTAAAGGATTTCCTTACTGTCCAAGGGACTCTCAAGAGTTTTCTCCAATACCACAGTTCAAAAGCATCAATTCTTCAGTGCTCAGCTTTCTTTATAGTCCAACTCTCACATCCATACATGACCACTGGAAAAACCACAGCCTTGACTAGATGGACCTTTGTTGACAAAGTAATGTCTCTGCTTTTCAATATGCTGTCTAGGTTGGTCATAACTTTCCTTTCAAGGAGTAAGCGTATTTAAGGAGGGAAAAAAAGCCTGTAAATGTACAGACATCATGGTTACTTTATCGGGTAGATTAGAGGTGGATTTTACGTCTTTATTACTACAAGAGTCAGGCTGATTGTCAACTCTGCTGTCATGTTGATAATCTTCTAGTTTCCCATGAAAATAACTGTTATTTTCAGATATCCAACCCCCTCCACGTAGAAAAATGCTTCAAGGAAAGCTAGGGGCATCTACTGATCATGCACTGACTAGTCTAAGTTAATCACAGAAGTCCTGTTCCCCTTGTTAGTGATCTGCCTCAGCACAGGCAACTAATGCAATTTAAGCTAATGAGACATAAGTTTAGTGGGAGACGTCAGAAAAAATTTCTTCAGTGTTATATTAATAAATAAAAAAAGAAACAGCTCTTTAGCCAGTTATTGTGCTGTCTCTAAATATGATACCTAAAACTATTAGACATTTTAATCAGAGAAAGCTAAACCGAGGAGAAGCAGATACATCATTAGCAGAAGAGATGAAAAGAATCTGAGTTCATAACATGGTTGAGCCTCTCAATCAAGCAGCCTTAAAACTGCCTAATCTTAGGATTTCTTTTTATACGTAATATTACATTTTCCTCATTGCTTAAGCTATTATTGTCTGCCAAAAGTATCTCTAATTAAATTTTTGTATAATCTTAATTTTGTTTATAATGTTAATGTATGATTTTGACATCCCTACTTAGAAGCATAATAGATAATTCAAATTTAACTGCCGATCTTTGCCCTCAAACATGCTCCACCCACTCACTTCCCCATGTCAGTTAACAACTCTATTTTTCTGACTCTTAAGGCTAAATCCCAGATTTGCTCTCATTTTTTGTCTTTCTTTCCCTCTCTACTCCAGCATGAAATAACAATGGTTCTACCTTCAAAACTACACTACAGTATGACATCGTCTCACCAACTCTGTCATGACCACTCTAGTCCAAGCTACCACATTTTCTGTTAAGATTTTTCCAATACTTTCCTAACAGAGAACTCTATTCCCAATATAGATCTAGAGAGATCCTTTCCAAATAAGAGCAGAAGGATGTGGAGAAAAGGGAACCCAACTGCATTGTTGGTAGGAATGTAAATTGGTATAGCCACTATGGAGAACAGTATGGAGATTCCTTAACAAACTAGGAATAAAACTACCATATGACCTAGCATACTAGGCATTTAGCATACTAGGCAAATAACTGAGAAAACCACAATTCAAAAAGACACATGCACCCCAGTGTTCACTGCAGCACTATTTACAATAGCCAGGACATGGAAGCAACCTAGATGTTCATTAACTTATGAATGGATAAATAAGTTGTACATATACACAATGGAGGAGAAGGCAATGGCACCCCACTCCAGTACCCTTGCCTGGAAAATCCCATGGACGGAGGAGCCTGGTAGGCTGCAGTCCATGGGGTCGTGAAGAGTCGGACACGACTGAGCAACTTCACTTTCACTTTTCACTTTCATGCACTGGAGAAGGAAATGGCACCCCACTCCAGTGTTCTTGCCTGGAGAACCCCAGGGACAGGGGAGCCTGGTGGGCTGCCGTCTATGGGGTCGCACAGAGTCGGACCCAACTGAAGTGACTTAGCATACACAATGGAATATTACTCAGCCATTAAAAGGAACCATTTGAGTAGTAATAGTGAGGTGGATGAACCTAGAGCCTGTTATACAGAGTGAATTAAGTCAGAAAGAGAAAAACAAATATCTCATATTAACACATATATATGGAATCTAGAAAGATGGTACTGATTAACTTATTTGCAGGGCAGCGATGGAGACGCAAAAGTAGAGAAGTCTCATAGACACAGCAGGATAAGAAGACGGTAGGACAAACTGAGGATAGTAGCATTTACGTATATTATACACACACACACACACACACACACACACACACACATACCCTAAAAAGTGTAAAACATAAAGAGCAGTAGAGCAGGAAACTGCTTGTAACACAGGGAGCCCAGACACACACACACACCCGTAACAAGTGTAAAACAGATAAAGAGCAGGAAACTGCTTGTAACACAGGGAGCCCCCCCCCCCCACACACACACACACACACACACACCCCTAACAAGTGTAAAGCAGATAAAGAGCAGGAAACTGCTTGTAACACAGGGAGCCCACACACACACACACACACACACACACACACACACACACCCCTAACAAGTGTAAAACAGATAAAGAGCAGGAAACTGCTTGTAACACAGGGAGCACACACACACACACACACACACACACACACCCCTAACAAGTGTAAAACAGATAAAGAGCAGGAAACTGCTTGTAACACAGGGAGCCCAGCCTGGTGCTCTGTGACAACTTGGAGGGTGGAAAATGGGGAAGTTTGGGGGGAGGCTACAAAAAAGATGATATATATATATATAATTATGACTGATTTGCACTGATATATGGCAGAGACCACCACAACACTGTAAAGCAATTATCATCCAGTAAAAAAAAAAAAAAAAATTACGTAAGAGCAAACCATACTACTCTTGGGCTTCCCAGGTGGCTCAGTAGGTAAAGAAGCTGCCTGCAATGCAAGAGACATCAGAGACATGGGTTCGATTCCCAGGTTGCAAAGATCCCCTGAAGGAGGGCACGGCAACCCACTCCAGTAGTCTTGCCTGGAGAATCCCACAGACAGAGGAGCCTGGCAGGCTACAGTCCATAGGTCGCAGAGTCAGATACAACTGAAACAACTTAGCATGCATACACATGCTACTCCTCTGATCAAAATCTTTCCCAAACTGCCAGTATCACTCACTAAAAATTAGCCTCCATGGTTCACAAGGTCCTAAATAATCTGGCCCTTCACTGTCTTGCTGACCTCATCTTCTACTACTCTCCCTCCTGCTCACTCTGCCTTCCTCATTCTTGCTTTCCACTACTCCTTAAACCCACCAAACTCCTCCTTTAGGACCTTCACTGTAGATGCTGCTATTTGGCTATCTTCTTCACATCACTATATGGCTAAAATATCACTTCCCTGATGAGGATTATATTGACCATCCTATTTCATTTCAGTTCAGTTGCTCAGTCGTGTCCATCCGACTCTTTGCGACCGCAAGAACAGCAGCACACCAGGCCTCCCTGTCCATCACCAACTCCCGGAGTCCACCCAAAGTCATGTCCATTGAGTTGGTGATGTCATCCAGCCATCTCATCCTCTGTCATCCCCTTCTCCTGCCCTCAATCTTTTCCACCATCAGGGTCTTTTCAAATGAGTCAGCTATTCGCATGAGGTGGCCAAAGTATTGGAGTTTCAGCTTCAACATCAGTCCTTCCAATGAACATCCAGGACTGATCTCCTTTAGGATGGACAGGTTGGATCTCCTTGCAGTCCAAGGGACTCTCAAGAGTCTTCTCCAACACCACACTTCAAAAGCATCAATTCTTCAGCGCCAAGCCTTCTTCACAGTCCAACTCTCACATCCATACATGACCACAGGAAAAACCATAGCCTTGACTAGATGGACCTTTGTTGACAAAGTAATGTCTCTGCTTTTTAAAATGCTGTCTAGGTTGGTCATAACTTTCCTGCCAAGGAGTAAGCGTCTTTTAATTTCATGGCTGCAATCACCATCTGCAGTGGTTTTGGAGCCCCCCAAAATAAAATCAGCCACTGTTTCCACTGTTTCCCATCTTATTGCCATGAAGTGATGGGACAGGATGCCATGATCTCAGTTTTCTGAATGTTGAGCTTAAGCTAACTTTTTCACTCTCCTCTTTCACTTTCATCAAGAGGCGCTTTAGTTCTTCACTTTCTTCCGTAAGGGTGGTGTCATCTGCATACCTGATTTAGTAGCACAAATAGTCCCTGCTTCTAGAAGTCCAGATCCCCTTTAGCCGGCTCTACTTTTCTTTTTTCCCATGATTTTGGACACTTTCTACAATATAATTTACTTATATGTTAAGTTTATGGTCTCCCCATGCTACTGGGGCTAGAATTATTTTTTGTTTGGTGGTGTTTTTTTTTTTCCTTCATGTATGTACTGGGTCTCCATTGCTGTGCATGGGCTTTCTCTAGTTGCCATGAGCAGGGGCTACTCTCTACTTGCGTTGTATAGGCTTCTCATTGTGGTGGCTTCTCTTACTGAACAGCACAGGCTCTAGGCACATGGGCTTCAGTATTTGCAGGTTGCAGGCTTAGTGGCCTCGCTGCATGTGGAATCTTTCTGGACCAGGGATCGAACCTGTGTCCCCTGCATTGGCAGTCAGATTCCCAAGCAGTAAACCACCAGGGAAGTCCTGTTTGCTGGTTTTTAACTGCTGTAGTCTAGCTCCAAAAACAATGTTTGGCACGTGATACACACTAAATATTTGTTATATGTAGAATACATGAATAAATGGAGGAGAGGTGATGAAACCACTGTCATCATTCCAAAAATACCTCTCAATCTTATCTGAGAAACAAGAAACTTAAGATATCCATGAAAATATTCACACATATTAATAAATCAGACAGCTAAGTATACAGTTCAGGAAGAGTGCTGTGAACTGGCCTTCCAGGGTATAATCAGAACCCTAGAGAAGCAACAAGCAGACATAGAGCCCAGAAGGGAGTGTGGTCATCAGCAGCTTAGCTGAAGAGGTGAGCATTCTTAACAGAGCAACCATCTCCTTCTCCAATCTCAAGAACCCTGGATTCACACCCCAACTATCCAGGTATCATCCATGACACCAAAGGTAATATATCAAACAGGTGGTAATAGGTAAAGTCCAAAACAGGACAGGGCAAAATGGGCAATTTCAAAGTAAGCATGTGAAATGTCAAATCCATACTTTTGGAGCATGAACCCTCAAGCGCTGGCTAGTAAGGACAGCCTCCTGGAGTCTTATCAAGTCCTTTGATCAGCTAAGATTTTAAATGAACCCTAACAATGGATAACCAGAGAAGGCAATGGCACCGCACTCCAGTACTCTTGCCTGGACAATCCCATGGATGGAGGAACCTGGAAGGCTGCAGTCCATGGGGTCACTGAGGGTTGGCCACGACTGAGCGACTTCACTTTCACTTTTCACTTTCATGCATTGGAGAAGGAAATGGCAACCCACTCTAGGGTTCTTGCCTGGAGAATCCCAGGGACAGGGGAGCCTGGTGGGCTGCCGTCTATGGGGTCGCACAGAGTCGGACACAACTGAAACGACTTAGCAGCAGTAGCAACAGTGGATAACAGAAAAAATAAATGAAATGGAAACTTTCCAAGAGGAAACTATATCATTTCAAAATAGAGACCAAGGAAAGACTAAAGAGATTAGACCAACTAATGCAGAGGGTTGGTATAAGCAATGGAATTTAAAGCTCCAAAAGTAGCTAGGGGACACATAAGAGAAGGGACACAGGCTCCAATGCACTGACCCACGAACTCTTCCTTCACTGCTCTCACTAGCAGAGATAAGAAGGGCTAAAAGAAGAATGTGGGAACCAAAGCAACAATGGTTTTATCTTTGGGGGGCAGTATTAAGCTTCAGAATTAATGTCTTTAATAATCATAGGTCTACTCATGTTTTCAGTTTTGGTAATTTATATTTTTCTAAGATACTGCCTACTTCACTCTAACTTTTCAAAATTATTAGCATACAGTTGTTCATAATCTTAAAATTAATATTAATTAAAAGTTTAAATGCTGCTAAAATACTTACAAAATTTACCATCTTAACCATTTAAAAATTTTTTAATCTACTTATTTATTTTTGGCTGCACTGCGTCTTTGTTGCTTTTGCTCGGGCTTTCTCTAGTTGCAGCAAGAGGGGGGTTATTCTTCATTGGGTGCACAGTCTTCTCACTGCAGTGGCTTCTCTTGTTGTAGAGCACAGGTTCTAAGCACAAGGGCTTTGGTAGCTGCAGCACACAGGCTCAGTAGTTGTGCATGAGCTTAGTTCCTCCATGGCATGTGGGATCTTCCCAGACCAGGGATCAAGTCCCCTGCATTGGCAGGCAGATTCATATCCACTGCACAACCAGGGAAGTCCACCATCTTAAGCATTTTCAACTGTACAGTTCAGCAATGTTAAATATATTCACACTGCTGCACAACCAATGTCGAGAACTTCTACATCTTGCAAAACTTAAAACTCTTTACCCACTAACCAACAACTCATTTTACTCTTTCCCTGCAGTCCCCTCAACCATCATTCTGCTTTCTGCTTCTGTGAGTTTAACTACTGTAAAAAATACCTAATATAAATGGAATCATACAGTATTAGTTTTTTTATGATTGGCTCACTTTACTTAGCACAATATTCTTAAGGTTCATCCATGCTGCAGATGTACCAGAATTTCCTTCTTCTTCAAGGCAGAATAAAATTCCATCATATGTCTATACCAAACTGTGTTTATCCATTCACCTGTAGATAGACATTTGGCTTCCTTAACTTGTTAACTACTGTGAATAATATTATTATAAACATAGATATAAGTCCTGGAGACTCTTCCTCCAATTCTTTTGGGTATATCAGAAGTGGAATTACTAGACCATATGGTAATTCTATTTAAAATTTTTTGATGCATCGTCATACTGTTTTCCATAGGGACAGCATCATTTTGCATTCCCAACAACAGTGCACAAGGATCCCAATTTCTTCACATTCTTGCCAATATTTGCTATTTTCTGCCTTTGTTTTTTTATAGCACCCATCCGAACAGATGTGACGTGGTATCTCACTGTAGTTTTGATTAGCATTTCCTTAATGACTTGTAATGCTGGTCACATCTTCAGATGTGACTTGGCCATTTGAGTATCTTTTTTGCAGAAATGTCTATTCAACTCCTTTACCCATTTTTTAATCCTGTGACTCACACTATGCATCTATTTTTAACCTCACTGTATGTATAGCTATGTATCAGTTTTTACTTCTAATATTGTTTATTTGTTTTCCTTTCTTTTTTTCTTGACCATCCCAGTCAGAGGACTGATTATCTTGCTAACATTTCCAAATATTACCAACTTCCGGTTTTGATGATTCTCTAAACTGCATCTTTTATTTTTCTGACTTCACTAATTTCTACTTTATCAGAATGGTTTCCTTTCTTCTACTTTCTTGGGGTTTTCTCTGTCATTCTTCTAACTCTTTTACTGGCTCACTGTGGAAATAGAAAACTGTAAACCTTATAGTGGCTAACTCAATTTGTGTCAGTTCAGTCACTCAGTAGTGTCCGACTCTGTGATCCCATGGACTACAGCACGCCAGGCCTCCCTGTCCATTGTCAACTCCTGGAGTTTACCCAAACTCATGTCCATTGAGTCAGTGATGCCATCCAACCATCTCATCCTGTTGTCCCCTTCTTCTCCCATCTTCAATCTTTCCCAGCATCAGGGCCTTTTCCAATGAGTCAGCTCTTTGCATCAGGTGACCAAAGTATTGAAGCTTCAGCTTCAGCATCATTCCTTCCAGTGAACACTCAAGATTGATCTCCTTTAGGATGGACAGGTTGGATCTCCTTGCAGTCCAAGGGACTCTCAAGTCTTCTCCAACAACACAGTTCAAAAGCATCAATTCTACAGTGCTCAGCTTTCTTTATAGTCCAACTCTCACATCCATACATGATTACTAGAAAAACCATAGCCTTGACTAGACAGACCTTTGTTGACAAAGTAATGTCTCTGCTTTTTAATATGCTGTCTAGGTTGGTCATAACTTCCTGCCAAGGAGTAAGCATCTTTTAATGTCATGGTTGCAGTTACCATCTGCAGTGATTTTGGAGCCCAAAAAATTGTCTTTCACCATTTCCACTGTTTCCCCATCTATTTGCCATGAAGTGATGGGACCAGATGCCATGATCTTAGTTTTCTGAATGTTGAGCTTTAAGCCAACTTTTTCACTCTCCTCTTTCACTTTCATCAAGAGGCTCTTTAGCTCTTCTTCACTCTCTGCCATAAGGGTGGTGTCATCTGCATATCTGAGGTTATTGATATTTCTCCCAGCAATATTGATTCCAGCTTGTGCTTCTTCCAGCCCAGCATTTCTCATGATATACTCTGCATATAAGTTAAATAAGCAGGGTGATATATAAAGCCTTGACTTACTCTTTTCCTGATTTGGAACCAGTCTGTTGTTCCATGTCCAGTTCTAACTTTTGCTCCCTGACCTGCATACAGATTTCTCAAGAGGCAGGTCAGGTGATCTGGTGTGCCCATCTCTTTCAGAATTTTTCACAGTTGATTGTGATCCACACAGTCAAAGGCTTTGGCATAGTCAATAAAGCAGAAATAGATGTTTTTCTGGAACTCTTTTGCTTTGTCGATGATCCAGTGGATGTTGGCAATTTGATCTCTGGTTCCTCTGCCTTTTCTAAAACCAGCTTGAACATCAGGAAGTTCACGGTTCACATATTGCTGAAGCCTGGCTTGGAGAATTTTGAGCATTACTTTACTAGCATGTGAGATGAGTACAACTGTGCACTAGTTTGAGCATTCTTTGGCATTGCCTTTCTTTGGGACTGGAATGAAAACTGACCTTTTCCAGTCCTGTGGCCACTGCTGAGTTTTCCAAATTTGTGTAGGAAAGTTTAAATGGAGTCAGGGGTTGGAAACCTACAGTTCTGAATAAACTTTGAAAACACAGCAGACTCTTAAAAGTATTCTGAAAATATAAGTCATGTTACAATCACAACTAGTGTGATCAAAATGAAAAGGTTTACCAAATCTTTAATGTCTATTTTTACAAAATTTAACTTACATGTATATGTATTGTTTATCTTGTCATTATATATTGAAAGGTTTGTTTCAATAACTCCAAAGTATGTTTAATTTATAATTTTGGGACTAGAACGGTTTGCTACAGGAAAGGAAGATTTTAAAAATAATTGCTGTAGAAAAGGTATATGCTCATTAAAGATGTAAACTATAATTGTCACACATTGGTTATCTTCCTGATAATCAAGGCATTATGTCTTCATATGCTAATCAACAAAACTATCTATAAAGATTCTCTTAACATTCAGAACATAAATGAGATTTTCATCCTTGTAAAACCAGTTTTTACAATTAAAAAATAAAATGACTGCAGTTTCTTTTTTTAATTTAAATTTATTTATTTTAATTGAAGGTCAATTACTTTACAATACTGTATTGGTTTTGAACCTTAAAATACTATGCAGAATTTTCATTTACTTTCATAAAATTTACCTTATTAATTTCAGCCTTTCTCCCTTTGGAATTTAGGCTATAAATATCCCTCCAAGACAATATAGATGCATTCCTCAAGATTTGATACATGAAATTTTTATTAGTCATTCCACTCTAAATGTTTTCTAATTTCTACGATGATATCATTACTATTACATATATATATATATACACACACACACACACACATATATATATATATATATACACTACACACACACACACACATATATCTTTTTAAACATGAACTTTTAAAAGTTATTTTTGTTGCTTTCTAATTTCATGGAATGGTGATTGGAAAACAGTCTGTCGATACATATTCTTAAAAGTGAAGTATGACCTAGTGTGTATGGAGCTTTTTATATGTTCTATGTGCACTTGAAATGAGCAAGGAAGGTTCTACATGCGCTCAGTATACCAAGCTTTTTTATTGTGCTATTCAAATCATCTACTACTTTTAATGTGTTTTCATTTGCTTGATCTATCAATGACTGTGTGCATATGTTAAAATATCTCACAATAATTATGGCTTTACAATTCTTCCTAGAAAGTTTATACTTTAGTACTTGTATGGCATACACCCAAACAAATTTAGTATCCCTAATATCATTTTTTGCTTTAAAGATCATTTTGTCTGATATCAACTTGCCATACTGGTTTTAATAACTGCCTGGAGAGCTTCCCTGGTGGTCCAGTGGTTCTGACAATGCAGGGGATAATCATTGGTCTGTGAGGATTCCACATGCCAAGCAGCAACTACAACCGCGTGCTCCAACTACTAAGCCCACACTCTAGAGTCTGAGAGTTGCAACTAGTGAGCTCACATGCCACACTGAAGCCTGCATGCCCTAGAGTCTGTGCTCTGCAATAAGAGAAGGACCTGCAGTAAGAAACCTGTGTACCACAGCTAGAGAAAGCTCACGCGCAGCAACAAATACCCAGCACAGCCAAAAATAAATAAATAAACACAAATTTAAAAACAACTGCCTGAGGAATAGAAGGAACATACCTCAACATAATAAAAGCTATCTATGACAAACCCACAGCAAACATTATTCTCAATGGTGAAAAATTGAAAGCATTTCCCCTAAAGTCAGGAACAAGACAAGGGTGTCCACTTTCACCGCTACTATTCAACATAGTTCTGGAAGTTTTGGTCACAGCAATCAGAGCAGAAAAAGAAATAAAAGGAATCCAAATTGGAAAAGAAGAAGTAACACTCTCACTGTTTGCAGATGACATGATCCTCTACATGGAAAACCCTAAAGACTCCACCAGAAAATTACTAGAGCTAATCAATGAATATAGTAAAGTTGCAGGATATAAAATCAACACACAGAAATCCCCTGCATTCCTATACATGAATAATGAGAAACTAGAAAAAGAAATTAAGGAAACAATTCCATTCACCATTGCAACGAAAAGAATAAAATACTTAGGAATATATCTACCTAAAGAAACTAAAGACCTATATATAGAAAACTATAAAACACTGATGAAAGAAATCAAAGAGGACACTAATAGATGGAGAAATATACCATGTTCATGGATCGGAAGAATCAATATAGTGAAAATGAGTATACTACCCAAAGCAATTTACAAATTCAATGCAATCCCTATCAAGCTACCAGCCACATTTTTCACAGAACTAGAACAAATAATTTCAAGATTTGTATGGAAATACAAAAAACCTCGAATAGCCAAAGCAATCTTGAGAAAGAAGAATGGAACTGGAGGAATCAACTTGCCTGACTTCAGGCTCTACTACAAAGCCACAGTCATCAAGACAGTATGGTACTGGCACAAAGACAGACATATAGATCAATGGAACAAAATAGAAAGCCCAGAGATAAATCCACACACCTATGGACACCTTATCTTTGACAAAGGAGGCAAGAATATACAATGGAGTAAAGACAATCTCTTTAACAAGTGGTGCTGGGAAAACTGGTCAACCACTTGTAAAAGAATGAAACTAGATCACTTCCTAACACCGCACACAAAAATAAACTCAAAATGGATTAAAGATCTAAATGTAAGATCAGAAACTATAAAACTCCTAGAGGAGAACATAGGCAAAACACTCTCAGACATAAATCACAGCAGGATCCTCTATGATCCACCTCCCACAATTCTGGAAATAAAAGCAAAAATAAACAAATGGGATCTAATTAAAATTAAAAGCTTCTGCACAACAAAGGAAAATATAAGCAAGGTGAAAAGACAGCCTTCCGAATGGGAGAAAATAATAGCAAATGAAGCAACGGACAAACAACTAATCTCAAAAATATACAAGCAACTTATGCAGCTCAATTCCAGAAAAATAAACGACCCAATCAAAAAATGGGCCAAAGAACTAAATAGACATTTCTCCAAAGAAGACATACGGATGGCTAACAAACACATGAAAAGATGCTCAACATCACTCATTATTAGAGAAATGCAAATCAAAACCACAATGAGGTACCACTTCACACCAGTCAGAATGGCTGCGATCCAAAAATCTGCAAGCAATAAATGCTGGAGAGGGTGTGGAGAAAAGGGAACCCTCCTACACTGTTGGTGGGAATGCAAACTAGTACAGCCACTATGGAGAACAGTGTGGAGATTCCTTAAAAATTGCAGATAGAACTACCTTATGACCCAGCAATCCCACTGCTGGGCATACACACCGAGGAAACCAGAATTGAAAGAGACACATGTACCCCAATGTTCATCGCAGCACTGTTTATAATAGCCAGGACATGGAAACAACCTAGATGTCCATCAGCAGATGAATGGATAAGAAAGCTGTGGTACATATACACAATGGAGTATTACTCAGCCGTTAAAAAGAATTCATTTGAATCGGTTCTGATGAGATGGATGAAACTGGAGCTGATTATACAGAGTGAAGTAAGCCAGAAAGAAAAACACCAATACAGTATACTAACACATATATATGGAATTTAGGAAGATGGCAATGACGACCCTGTATGCAAGACAGGGAAAGAGACACAGATGTGTATAACGGACTTTTTGGACTCAGAGGGAGAGGGAGAGGGTGGGATGATTTGGGAGAATGACATTCTAACATGTATACTATCATGTAAGAATTGAATCGCCAGTCTATGTCTGACGCAGGATGCAGCATGCTTGGGGCTGGTGCATGGGGATGACCCAGAGGAATGTTGTGGGGAGGGAGGTGGGAGGGGGGTTCATGTTTGGGAAAGCATGTAAGAATTAAAGATTTTAAAATTTAAAAATAAAAAAAATAAAAAAAATAAAAAAATAAAAACTGCCTGGAGTATATTTTACAATTCTTTTACTATTTAACCTTTCTGTATTCTTTGGTTTCTGTCTCTTTTGTAAACATGATATAGCTAAATTTTTTTCTGAATATGAGAATGTATCAGTTAAACTGCAGCAACCTTCAGGCTTGTTTACCTTATTCTAGTTTTCTTTTTTTATAGCACTTGTTAATATTTTAACATACTATATAACATACTTATCCAGTATATTGTATTGCTTCTTTTCCTCAGCTAGAATGTTAGTTTCTGAGAATGGGAATTTTTGTCTGTTTTACTCACTTATGTCCTAAGTGTTTACAATATAGCCTGGCATAAAGTTTTATGCACTCTATGAATATATGATAAGTAAGTGACTATTTCTCTTTTAACTGCTAAGTTTAATGCACTTTCATTTCTTGTGATTACTATTATATTCAGATTCATTCCTACAATATTATTTTTAATGCATATTAAAAACAGTAAAGCATCTAAGGAAAAAAAGGTAAATTTCTGAAAAATAATGGCTTTTTCTTGCTTGCCAAGCAGTTCTATCCTGACCAGGAAATTCAACACTCAATGGAATCTTTCACTGAAATGTTATTTTGTCAACATTTTTGCCTTGATGAAGTAAACAGGATCTCTCATTCACCATAATTGGGAATCTTTTGTCTTATATATAAACCTGAGTGAACTCACTTTTTAAAATAAGCTTTATTGATATATAATTTACATACCAGAAAATTAATCCTTTAATGTGTATGACTGAGTAGTTTTTAGTATACTCACAGAATTGTACATTACTGTGAACTGCAGAACATGTTCATCTCCCCATAAAGAAATGTTATACCCATTAGAAATGCTATACCCACTCCCCACTCTCCCTCCTTTTTCCCAGCCCTAGGCAACCACTAATTTGATATCTGTCTCTATGTATTTGCCTAGTCTAAACATTTCATATAAATTCAGTCATACAGTATGTGGCCTTTTATGTCTGGTTGACTTCTCCAGGCAAATCTCTGGAATATCTATTCTTCGTTTAGCTGGCCTAGTCTGCTCTGTATCTGTTGTGGAACACACCACTGAATCAAAGAGAACTCACTACAGGAAATGAAAAGACAGAAAAGGAACACTGAAATAATACAGTGATAGTAACTGCAGAAGCAGCTCCCACCCCTACAACTAGGGGAACAAGGAAAAAGGTATAAGGAGGACTCTGGTTTAAACCCAGGGACTGACTTCTTTAGAAGACAATGCTGTCTGACTATTTCTGGAGCTGGAGGGGAGGCACCAAAGGTCTGGGACTCGAGCCTTTGAAGTAAGAGCACTGACTTGATGAAACTGCCATCAATGAACACAAACTATGACTGCTTCTAGAAGACTGAGAAAAAAACGGGGAATACCTATTAATGCTGAAGTTTACAACTACTGAGGGACTGACATTCACGGAATGGCAAGCAAAACAGGAAAAGTACAGGTCACTTCTTCCTGTTGCATTTCATTATACTTTTAGTGCCCTCCAGTTGGCAGAAGCTGACAGGAAGCCAACTAATAAAAGAGAAATAAAGTTTGCCAACTCCCATCCCCAAGACCAAAGCAGAATATATTAATAGAAGGGTAAGTCTGAATCCAAGATGTCTCTTGGGTAGCTTAGTAACCAGTACATGTTATTTAACCCATCCAGTGAGCCTTCAATTTCAAGAACTTCTTTTAACTTTTAGAACATATATTTGGTTCTTTTCTTTTTTTAATATAAATTTATTTTAATTGGAGGTTAATTACTTTACAATATTGTACTGCTTTTGCCATACATCAGCATGAATCCGCCACAGGTATACATGTGTTCCCCATCTTGAACCCCCCTCCCTCCCCATACCATCCCTCTGGGTCGTCTCAGTGCATCAGCCCCAAGCATCCAGTATCATGCATCAAACCTATACTGGCGATTCGTTTCATGTATGATATTATACATATTTCAATGCCATTCAAATCTGTATGGTATGGTCTTCTGATGAATTCTGTTGCTGTCTTATGTTTTCTATTTCATTTTAAATATCTTATATGCCTTTATTATCTCAAGTTCTTGGGTGTCTAAATTCAATTTTGTTTTCTATTCTGCTGACACAGTGAATAGGTTTTGAAATTTATAATTGTGAACTCAGCAGCAGGGTCTATGTGAAAGTGAAAGTGTTAGTCACTCAGTCATGTCTAACTCTTTATGACTCCATGGATTGTAGCCCACCAGGCTCCTCTGTCCATGGAATTCTCCAAGCAAGAATACTGGAGTGGGTAGCCATTTTCTTCTCCAGGGGAATCTTCCTGACCCAGGGATTGAACCTAAGTCTGCCACATTGCTGGGATTCCCTGGTAGCTCAGATGGTAAAGAATCTATCTGCAGTGCAGGAGACCCCAGTTCAATTCCTGGGTTGGGAAGATCTTCTATAGAAGGGATAGTCTACCCACTCCAGTATTCTTGGGCTTCCATGGTGGCTCAGCTAGTAAAGAATACACCTGCAATGAGGGAGACCTGGGTTCAATCCCTGGGTTGGGAAGATTCCCTGGAGAAGGGAACAGATACCCACTCCAATATTCTTGCCTGGAGAATTCCATGGACTGTATAGTCCATGAGGTTGCAAAGAGTCGGATACAACTGAGCGACTTTCATTTTCACTTTCTCCCACATTGCAGGCAGATTATTTGGGAAAGCACTAGGGCTTATGTGGCCTGGATTTAAAGTGTGTCCCTTCAAAGAAGATTTGCATTTATTTCTGCTAGGCATGCTAGGGGACCATATTCAGGTGAATTTCTACATCTGGAGAGTAAGTGCAAGATCCTAGACTGTGGGAATAATGAATTATCTTTACCTTTTCATCATAGACAGTTTGGCTTCAGCCAAAACAATGTATTCTTTCAGAGCCTGGACCAATTATTCTTCCACAGAAATCAACTTAGCCATGCGCCCTACAAGGGGGATAGAAGAAAGGGCCCGTCAGAACTGGACAAGTGGTTTCCCAGCTTGCTTCACTGGGACAAAAGCTCCAATGAAAGGTGGGTCCCCTGAGCCAGAAGAGAGAAGCTCTTTCTGGATCACTCAGTTGAGGAGCTTAAGGAGATCTGATGGTCACACTGTTTTAGCCTTTGGCTTGAAGACAGAAAGACACTCCCAGAGGGATGTTCAACACTTGGTCCATACAGTGAACTCTGTCATTAAGGAAAGGCCTTTATTTCATCCTTTCACCATACAGCTAATCTTATCACGTGGGGCATGGAAATCCTGGAGGATAAAACCACTTCAATACATAGACATGAACTCTGAAGTTTCAGGTGAGGAAAAAAAGAGGAGACTGGATTCTCAGGTCATATAATATACACCACCTATAATCATTATGCATGTATGCTCAAACATGGATGACTCTGTGCCACCCCATGGACTGCTGCCTGCCAGGCTCTTCTGTCCATGGAATTTTCCAGGCAAGAATACTGAGGCTTGCCATTTCCTACTCCAGGGGATCTTTCTGACCCAGGGATCAAACCTGCGTCTCCTGCATTGGCAGGCAGATTCCTCACCACCGCACCACCTGGGAAATGATCACTAGTGTGGAATCACTTTTGTGACACTCCACAAAAAGTACCTGAGCATTCCTAAAGGTTCTGAGAATATCTAGACCTCACAGAAAGGGTACACACCACAAACACGTTTCACAGAAAAAATCTTTGGGCAATGTGCGGTCAGTTCCTTGCTGCTGCTAAGTTGCTTCAGTCGTGTCCGACTCTGTGTGACCCCATAGACAGCAGCCCACCAGGCTCCACCGTCCCTGGGATTCTCCAGGCAAGAACACTGGAGTGGGTTGCCATTTCCTTCTCCAAGGCATGAAGGTGAAAAGTGAAAGTGAAGTCGCTCAGTCATGTCCAACTCTTAGAAACCCCATGGACTGCAGCCTACCAGGCTCCTCCATCCATGGGATCTTCCAGGCAAGAGCACTAGAGTAGGGTGCCATTGCCTTCTCCAGGTCAGGTCCTTAATGGCCTCTAAAACAAAAAGTATTAATTTCTGGAAATTCCTTTCTCACTGTCCCCTGCTGCTGCTGCTGCTACTGCTGCTAAGTCGCTTCAGTTGTGTCCGCCTAGTTACAGGTAAAAACATGTGGGTGAGACTTTTCCACCCTGATAGAGAATAAGTCGGCCAACCTGATGCGGGAAACTAAGACTCATCTGCGGAAAATACAACCTTTCCTGGTGCATACCAGCAGATGTGAAGATCTCAGCCCTTGTGTAGCCCAGAAAACCAAATGAGGCCATCACTAGCACAGACATTTGGAGTTTCATGATTCCAGAAGCCAGCATCTGTAAGGCATGTAGTAACATTAATTGGATCACTACAGTTAGAAAAAAGACTGACTAATGTGAGGAGATTAATACAAATGCATGCACATGTGCAAACACACACAACACAAGCCACAGTAACTGACTTATACTGTGAAAGTTTA
This sequence comes from Ovis aries, assembly GCF_016772045.2. Classification (NCBI taxonomy): domain Eukaryota; kingdom Metazoa; phylum Chordata; class Mammalia; order Artiodactyla; family Bovidae; genus Ovis; species Ovis aries. The sequence continues at coordinate 20,028,121 of NC_056058.1, read as the reverse complement.
AAGGAAACTGTCTGATTAAATGCTCTTCAGGAAACCAAGCACTAGAGGGGAGCAACCACTTGGGAAGCAACCAAATGTAGGTCAAGCAGTTTTCTAACGCCAGGATGATCAATATGAGCTGGTTGCTGGGAACCTAAAGTGAAGTATGCTACAATACTCGAAACTACACAGTTCACTCTAGAAACAAAATGATCAAAGCTGAGCACACAATTAACTAGAAAGCCAAGTACAATCCATTAGCTGGTAAAATCTATAGTCTTCAGAAATGGTGAAAGTGAAGTCGCTCAGTCGTGTCCGACTCTTTGCAACCCCATGGACTGTAGCCTACCAGGCTCCTCCATCCATGGGATTTTCCAGGCAAGAATACTGGAGTGGATTGCCATTTCCTTCTCCAGGAGCTCTTCCCAAGCCGGGGACTGAACCCGGGTCTCCCGCATTGTAGGCAGACACTTTACAGAGTCTGAGCCACCAGCGAAGTCCAGACATTCAGAAATGGTATAGCTCAATAAGAAAAATACGCTAGAACAGGCAAGGTATAATTCTAGACTTCACAGATTACTCTGCTGTCTTTATTTAAATTTGGTCCTCAAGGTCAAAAGAAGAGGAGCATGTCCTGAAAAGTTTCAGATTTCACTGGGAAAATAAGCATAAAACGTATGTGAGTACATAATAAGAAAGATGAACATTCAGACTCAGGAAACACAGATCAATTATCCACTTTTCAAAGGACAAATTTCTTCATCAACAAAATAATATAACTGGATATCATGATTTTTAAGGCCACCTCTAAGTTTCAAAGAGAGTCTATGATATTTATAAAATTTACCTCAAAGAAGAAATACAATATAGGTATATTCTGTGCTAACTATGGAGTAAGACAGTTTATCCATTTACTAGCTGTGATGTTTTGGACAAGATAATTTACCTTTCTAAGTTGTTTTTCACTCTGCATGTGGTTAGTGTTTAATGAGGATTAAATAACAGTTAATTTAATGAGGATTAAATAACAGATTTAATGTGATTTAATGTGATTTAATCCAACATCTGCTGGATCATGGAAAAAGCAAGAGAGTTCCAGAAAAACATCTATTTCTGCTTTATTGACTATGCCAAAGCCTTTGACTGTGTGGATCACAATAAACTATGGAAAATTCTGAAAGAGATGGGAATACCAGACCACCAAACATGCCTCTTGAGAAATCTGTATGCAGGTCAGGAAGCAACAATTAGAACTGGACATGGAACAAAAAACTGGTTCCAGACAGGAAAAGGAGTACGTCAAAGCTGTATATTGTCACCCTACTTATTTAACTTATATGCAGAGTACATCATGAGAAATGCTGGGCTGGAAAAAACACAAGCTGGAATCAAGATAGCTGGGAGAAATATCAATAACCTCAGATATGCAGATGACACCACCCTTATGGCAGAAAGTGAAGAGGAACTAAAAAGCCTCTCGATGAAAGTGAAAGTGGAGAGTGAAAAAGTTAGCTTAAAGCTCAACATTCAGAAAACAAAGATCATGGCATCCCGTCCCATCACTTCATGGGAAATAGATGGGGAAACAGTGGAAACAGTGTCAGACTTTATTTTTGGGGCTCCAAAATCACTGCAGATGGTGACTGCAGCCATGAAATTAAAAGACACTTACTCCTTGGAAGGAAAGTTATGACCAACCTAGATAGCATATTGAAAAGCAGAGACATTACTTTGCCAACTAAGGTCCATCTAGTCAAGGCTATGGTTTTTCCTGTGGTCATGCATGGATGTGAGAGCTGGACTGTGAAGAAGGCTGAGCGCCGAAGAATTGATGTGTTTGAACTGAGGTGTTGGAGAAGACTCTTGAGAGTCCCTTGGACTGCAAGGAGATCCAACCAGTCCATTCTGAAGGAGATCAGCCCTGGGATTTCTTTGGAAGGAATGATGCTAAAGCTGAAACTCCAGTACTTCAGCCACCTCATGCAAAGAGTTGACTCATTGGAAAAGACTCTGATGCTGGGAGGGATTGGGGGCAGGAGGAGAAGGGGACGACAGAGGATGAGATGGCTGGATGGCATCACCGACTCGATGGCTGTGAGTCTGAGTGAACTCCGGGAGTTGGTGATGGACAGGGATACCTGGCGTGCTGCGATTCATGGGGTTGCAAAGAGTTGGACACGACTGAACGACTGAACTGAACTGAACTGAACTGAACTTAATGTGACTGGCACACAGCCATCATTTCAATAAAGACAACCACAGTCATTATTTGTTCCATAAACATAAAAAGTGTCTGTTTTTATGTTGCTGTTAGCCTAAATTCTGCCTTTGGTCTACTTCTCCTTCTCCAACCTTTAATAATAGTAGCTAGCACTTGTTGAATGATTACCAGTCTTCTACATACCATCATGTGTTGTTGTTGTTGTCTGACTCTTTGCAACCCCATGGACTGCAGCACGCCAAGCTTCCCTGTCCTGCTGCGATTAATGGGGTCGCAAAGAGTTGGACACGACTGAGTGACTGACCTGAACTGAACTAAAGGAAACACAGTGAAGGTCAGCAAACATCCATATACTATCAGCAATGATGAGGACAAAGTCAAAGTTAGAAGGCTTCCTTTCATTTTCTGTGGATCTTGTTGGGCTGCTACACTTTTATGGAAACTTTGCAAAGGAAAGAGCTCCCCATAGTGACTGACAGTAAGTTTCTCACCAGCACAGCAGGAAAGAAACTCTATCATATTTAATTGAAATTAATGACCTCCTCTTTTCTCCAGGAAAGCAGGAGATAAAACTCCTCCATGAAAGATGTCCTCTATATACCAGGATGAAAGCAACTCTCTAATTCCCAGAGACTGGGAATTGAGGCCAAGAGAAATCTGTACAAATAGATCTTGTTAAAATAACTCTTAATTTCCTTTAGTCTCCCCATATACTTCATTCACTTTTTCATATTTTCTACTCTTTGTTCAACCCGGTATATAAGCACCTGGGCCTATCCATTTGGGGATCTTCATTCTCCTATGGGGACCCCTAAGTACATTTAAAATTCTGTATGTTTTTCTCCTATTAATCAGTTTTACATTAATTTGATTTTCAGGCCCACACAGAGGCCCCAAGAGAGCAGATATAAAGTTTTGTTTCTCTTACACTATCAACCAACTCAACCTGGTATCTACAGAATACTCTACCAAACAACAGCAGAATACATATACCTTTCAAGGTCACATAAAACATTCTCCAGGATAGATCATATGCTAGGTAATAAAATAAGTTTCACTAAATTTTTTTTTTAAACCTCTACACACAAACACACACACACACACACACACACACACACACACTTTTCTACTGACATGCTGGTAGTGGTTTAGTTGTTAAGTTGTGTCCGACTCTTGTGACCCCATGGACTGTAGCCCACCAGGCTCCTCTATCCGTGGGATTTCCCAGGCAAGAATACTGGAGTGGGTTGCCATTCACTAAATTTTTAAAGGTTCATATATTAAATTATATATTCTCCAATCAAATGGAATAAATTAAAAATAAAAAATTGCACAAAATCCTAGACTTCTTCAAATATTTGGAAACTGAACAACATAACCTATAGGTCAAAGAAGAATTTGAAGTGAAATTAGAACATATTTTGATCTGAATAAAAACAAAATTACAATATATCAAAATATATGGTGCTTAGTTGCTCAGTCATGTCTGACTCTTTGTGACCCTTTGAGCTCTAGTCTGCCAGGCTCCTCAGTACATGGGAATTCTCCAGGCAAGAATACTGGGGTGCATTGCCATGCCCTCCTCCAGGGGATCTTCCCAACCCAGGAATAGAACATGTGTCTCTGGTGTCTCCTGCACTGCAAGTGGATTCTTTACCTGCTGAGGCATCGAGGAACCCCTCAAAATCTATGGGGTATAGCTTAAAGCAATATACAGAAGGAAATATATAGCTTTAAATGCCTATACCAGAAAACAAGGTCTCAAATCAGTAACCTAAGCATTCACCTTAAGAAACTGAAAAAAATGGAGGGGGCAAATTAATCAAAGCAAGTAGAAGGAATGAAATAATAAGGATAAGAACAGAAAGGCATGAAATAGAAACCAGAAAAACAATAGATAAAATAAAGGAAGTTCCAAATACTGTTTAGTTGAAAAGATGAACAAAGTTAACGAACTTTTAGTTCGAATGACAAGGAAAAGAGAGAAAAATTTTAAATAGACAAATAAAGGAATAAAGTAATGAGACAGAGAACAACAGTATAAACCCTACAGGAACTTTAAGGATTATAATGGAATATTATAAACATCTTTATGCCAACAAAGCAAACAACTTAGATGAAAGAAAAATCCTAGAAATGTACAATTACCAAAACAAACTCAAGAAGGTATAGAAAATCTAAGCAGATCTATAACAATTAAAGATATTGAATTAATAATTTAAAATATTACCAGAGAGAAATATCCAGGCCCAGATGGTAAATTCTGGTGAATTCTATCATTTAACTGAAAAATAATAATAATCCTTCACAAACCCTCTCAAAAAACAGAGAACGCATCCACCTAAATATATAATGTCAATACTACCCAGATACCAAAGCCACACAAAGACATCATATGAAAAGAAAACAAACTACAGAAGCCTCAAGTAAATTCTAAATTATCAGCAAACCAAATATATTCAAAAAGGATTGAATATGTAAAATATGTAAATATGTAATTAAAATAATTAAATATGTAAAAAGGATTTAATGGATATTTAATTTAATATCCAGCAATATGCAAAAAGGATTTAAACACTATGATTAAGTGAGATTTATCCCAAGAATATAAGGTTAGTTTAACATTCAATTAACGTACAACACTATGTAGAACAAAGGACAAAAAACACAAATACTCAATAGATACAGAAAAAGCATTTGACAAAATTCAATACTCATTCATGACTTACAAAAAAAATACAAAACCTCAACAAAACAAATGGAAAAGAATTTCCTTAACCTGATAAAGACATGTGTGAAACTCTCATAGCTAACATGCTATTTAATGGTGAAAGACCAAATGCTTTCCTGCTAAGAACAGGAACAAAGTAAGGAAGTCTACTATTGCCACTTCTGTTCTAGCCAGAGCAATAATATAATTTTTAAAAACCAGAAAGAAGTCATAAAACTGTCAAATACAGACTACAGGTAGAAATGCAAGAAATTCACAAGAAAACTACTAGAACTAATGGAAAAATTTAGCAGGGTGAAAGTCGCTCAGTCATGTCCAACTCTGCGACCCCATGAACTGTAGTACATGGAATTCTCCAGGCCAGAATACTAGATTGGGTAGCCTTTCCCTTCTCCAGGGATCTTCCAAACCCGGGGATCAAATCCATGTCACCAATACTGCAGGCAGATTTGTTACCAGCTGAGCTACAAGGGAAGCCCAAGAATACTGGAGTGGGTAGCCTATATCTTCTCCAGGGGATCTTCCTAATCTAGGAATCAAACTGGGGTCTCCTGTATTGCAGGCGGATTCTTTACTAACTGAGCTATCAGGGAAGCCCAGGTGACAGGGTATAAAATCAATATATCAAAATCAATTGTATTTTTCCATATTAACAATGGCATACACTAAAATATTGTTAAGTAATTAGCCTCCAGTTAAAATAAATTAATTTAAAAAAACAATAGCATAACAAAATGGAATTAAGAAAATGATTCCATTAACAACAGCATCATAAAGAATACACTATATAGAATAAATTTAACAATAGTGTAAGACTTATACACTGAAAACTACAACCACTGAGAGAAATTTTTAAAACTCTAAATTTGAAAAAGACATTCCTTGTTTGTGGAATGGAAGGCTTAATATTAAGCTGGTAATACTTCCCAAATTGATTCAAAGATTCAATACAATCTCTATTGAAATTTCAGCTGGCATTTTTGCAGAAATTGACAAGCTGATTCCAAAATTCATATGGAAACACAAGGGACCCAGAGTCAACCCAGATAAACCATAGGTGGCAATAATAAAGCAAAAAGCATTTACTTGGTATCAAAGAATTACAATAGGGGGCACACAGATTGGGCAGCAACTGAGTGTCCCATAGACAGTAACTGGAGATTTTAGAGGCAGAGAAAGGAGTTCTCATTACAAAGTATTGTAACTGGAGTTGGAGGCAGAAGTTAGTCTTGGTTAAATATGATTGAGTGCTAAACGTAACACTCAGCTCAGTTCAGCTCAGTTCAGTCGCTCAGTCATGTCCGACTCTTTGCAACCCCATGAATCGCAGCACGCCAGGCCTCCCTGTCCATCACCAACTCTCGGAGTTCACTCAAACTCACGTCCATAGAGTCGGTGATGCCATCCAGCCATCTCATCCTCTGTTGTCCCCTTCTCCTGCCCCCAATCCCTCCCAGCATCAGAGTCTTTTCCAATGAGTCAATTCTTCGCATGAGGTGGCCAAAGTACTGGAGTTTCAGCTTTAGCATCATTCCTTCCAAAGAAATCCCAGGGCTGATCTCCTTCAGAATGGACTGGTTGGATCTCCTTACAGTCCAAGGGACTCTCAAGAGTCTTCTCCAACACCACAATTCAAAAGCATCAATTCTTTGGTGCTCGGCTTTCTTCACAGTCCAACTCTCACATCCATACATGACCACAGGAAAAACCATAGCCTTGACTAGATGGACCTTAGTTGGCAAAGTAATGTCTCTGCTTTTCAATATGCTATCTAGGTTGGTCATAACTTTCCTTCCAAGGAGTAAGTGTCTTTTAATTTCATGGCTTTAGTCACCATCTGCAGTGATTTCGGAGCCCCAAAAAATAAAGTCTGACACTGTTTCCACTGTTTCCCCATCTATTTCCCATGAAGTGATGGGACGGGATGCCATGATCTTTGTTTTCTGAATGTTGAGATTTAAGCCAACTTTTTCACTCTTCTCTTTCACTTTTATCAAGAGGCTTTTAGTTCCTCTTCACTTTCTGCCATAAGGGTGGTGTCATCTGCATATCTGAGGTTACTGATATTTCTCCCGGCAATCTTGATTCCAGCTTATGCTTCTTCCAGTCCAGTGTTTCTCATGATGTACTCTGCATAGAAGTTAAATAAGCAGGGTGACAATATATAGCCTTGACGTACTCCTTTTCCTATCTGGAACCAGTTCTAACTGTTGCTTCCTGACCTGCATACAGGTTTCTCAAGAGGCAGGTCAGGTGACCTGATATGCCCATCTCTTTCAGAATTTTCTACAGTTTATTGTGATCCACAGTCAAAGGCTTTGGCATAGTCAATAAAGCAGAAATACATGTTTTTCTGGAACTCTCTTGCTTTGTTGATGATCCAGCAGATGTTGGCAATGTGATCTCTGGTTCCTCTGCCTTTTCTAAAACCAGCTTGAACATCTGGAAGTTCACGATTCATGTATTGCTGAAGGCGGGCTTGAAGAATTTTGAGCATTACTTTGCTAGCATGTGAGATGAGTGCAATTGTGGGGTAGTTTGAGCATTTTTTTGGCATTGCCTTTCTTTGGGATTGGAATGAAAACTGACCTTTTCCAGTCCTGTGCCCACTGCTGAGTTTTCCAAATTTGCTGGCATATTGAATGCAGCACTTTCACAGCATCATCTTTCAGGATTTGAAATAGCTCAACTGGAATTCCATCACCTCCACTAGCTTTGTTCATAGTGATGCTTTCTAAGGCCCACTTGACTTCACATTCCAGGATGTCTGGCTCTAGGTGTGATCACACCATCGTGATTATCTTGGTCGTGAAGATCTTTTTTGTACAGTTCCTCTGTGTATTCTTGCCACCTCTTCTTAATATCTTCTGCTATGTTTAATATGATTTTATTTATGTAAAACAGATAACTTAGGGACTTTCCTGGTAGTCTAGAAGCTAAGCATTTGGGCTCCCCACGCAAGGGGCCCAAGTTCAATCTCTGGTCAGAGAACTAGATCCTACATGCCGCAACTAAGAGTTTGCATGCTACAGCTAAAGATTTCACACGCTGTAACTAAAAAATCCCATATACTGTGACAAGGACCCCAAGTACTGCCACTAAGACCCAGTACAGCCAAATAAAAAAATTCTTTTAAGATAACTTATTTGCATGATATGTATCTGAGACATTGTTCAATAAAACTTACTGCAATAATGAAAATTTCTAAAATCAACCATTTAATTCACTAGGTAAGTGGCTGTTGAACACTTGAAATGTAGTTAACACAACTGAGGAACTGAATTTTTAGTTTAATCTGAATTATTTTCAATTTAATAACTGTGGCTAGTGTCTACAGTTTGGACAGTACCTATGCTCACTCAGTCGTGTCTGACTCTTTGCAGCCCCTTGGACTGTAGCCAGCCAGGTTCCTCTGTTCCTGGGGCATTTCACTAGGCTCCTCTGTTTAAGGGATTTTTCAGACAAGAATACTGGAGAGGGTTGCCATTTCCTTCTCCAGGGTCTTCATCCCAGCCCAGGGATCATACCCACATCTCCTAAGGCTCCTGCATTGCAGGTGGTTCCTTACCTGTGGAGCCATTTGGGAAGCCCCACTGTTTTAAATTTTAAAAATTAATTTAAATTAATATTAAAAAGCAGAGATATTACTTTGTCAACAAAGGTCTGTCTAGTCAAGACTGTGGTTTTTCCAGTAGTCATGTATGGATGTGAGAGTTGGACTATAAGGAAAGCTGAGCACCAAAAAATTGATGCTTTTGAACTGGATTGTTGGAAAAGACTCTTGAGAGTCCCTTGGACTGCAAGGAGATCCAACCAGTCCATACTAAAGGAGATCAATCTTGAGTGTTCATTGGAAGGACTGATGTTGAAGCTGCAACTCCAATACTTTGGCCACCTGATGCGAGGAGCCGACTCATTGGAAAAGGCCCTGATGCTGGGAAAGACTGAGAGCAGGAGGAGAAGGGGACGACAGAGGATGAGATGGTTGGATGGCATCACCGACTCAACAGACATGAGTTTGGGTAAACTCCAGGAGCTGGTGATGGACAGGGAGGCCTTGGGTGCTGCAGTTCACGGGGTTGCAAAGAGTCGGACATGACTGAGCGACTGAACCAAACTCTGTTTTGCCTTAATTGTTTAGCAGTAATGTACACGATCTTTATATAATTAATAATGTAAAAACTAAGGCTCTTTTTCTTATGGGTAAAATGAGAAGTACATACCTCAACTCCAAGATTACTATTACTACTAAGAACAAAATGTAAACAAATCATCAATTTCCTGGTGCATTAAGAAAAAAACAAAACAATGGAGAAAAAAGTTCACATTAGTTATAAATAACAGTGGAGAGAAGCTGGTATCTGGGATCACACAGGAGTTTGTAGCTGGGAGAAATGGTCAATTACGTTTGCCATTCACAAAGACTGGCAAAACAAAAACAGGAACCACTTAAGCAAAGTATAATGAATCCAGTTTGGGTTATATTAAATCCAGTTTGTGGGCATTGTAAGCAGAGCTACAGCTGCTGCTGCTGCTACTACTAAGTCGCTTCAGTCATGTCCGACTCTGTACGACCCCATAGATGGCAGCCCACCAGGCTCCCCCACCCCTGGGATTCTCCAGGCAAGAACACTGGAGTGGGGTGCCACTGCCTTCTCCAGTGCATGAAAGTGAAACGTGAAAGTGAAGTCGCTCAGTCGTGTCAACTCTTAGCAACCCCATGGACTGCAGCCCACCAGGCTCCTCCATCCATGGGATTCTCCAGGCAAGAGCACTGGAGTGGGGTGCCATTGCCTTCTAGTCAGAGACTAATAAAAGCTGGAATTAAAGATTTAAGAGTTGTCAATACACAGGCAGTATCTGGAAATCATAAGGTTTCAGGAAAGCAAAATGGCTACAAAGCAATTCTGAGCCATAGCTGAGAATTGACAAAGAAGGACCAGGGGAGTCAAAAAGACAGAAGAAAAACCAGTAGACAATTGGTTTGGCCTCTCATGGAAGACAAGGTTTTGTTTCTAAGTGGCCAATGTTTCCTTAGGTTTCATTTCTATTAAAAAAAAAAAAAGGCAAAACAAAACACAATGTACACTGGGACTTCCCTGGAGGTCCAGTGATTGAGGTGTCACCCTGCCAAGGCAGGGGCCCAGGTTTAATGCCTGGTCAGGGAACTAAGATTCTGCATGTGTTGAGCAGCATGGCCAAAGACAAGAACAGAAGAAATAACTAGATCTAAATCAGGAGTGTGGTCAATCTCAAAGTAGCCCTCACTGACCATCAAGGGAGTAACCCTGGAACTGAGAAATCACTGATCACTCGCCCTACAAACCATCAAAGAAGGAAGGTTCTGCTAAAACAACAAATTTGAACCCTCACTCACATCTATCATTCTTGCCTCCTTACTCACAGCTTTTACCAAGCACCTGGCCTCAGACCTGTTCTGAAGAGGAGAAGAGCAGGCTACACTCTCACTCATAAGCACTTTCTGAAAGGTCTGCATCAGACCCTGATCTCTGACCAGGCTAAGGTAGATCTCATGTGGACTGTGATAGACAAAATCTACACAGTTAATCAGAAATCCTCTTCTTTGGATTCCAGGCTTATCATTCTTGATTCTACTTCTAAAGACCAAGTTTCTATAAATAAGTCTGGTGGTGGATTGATTTACTTGTCAACGGAGACTGTAATATAATGCACTCTCACAGAAAAGCTGTAAATCTGATGCTTATCTATGAAAACACACGTTTTCATCTTATCATTTGAGGAAATCCTAACTCAAAACTTGAACTGTTGAACTGCAGCAGGTCTGGGAAACTTAGAAACCATAGGCAAATTCACAAGAGGGTTTGTCACCTCAAAGGTTAATAGCCACAATAACTTTTTTTTTTCTACCTCAGGCCCTATTTATGATCACTCATTGAATAATTTGTGACACCTATTCCAGAGTTATGTGCAAGTTCCAAGCAGTAGTTCCGAGTAGGAAGCTGGACCCAAGAGTCTAGAACAAAACTCAAGACAGATGTGAGTGAAGTTTAAGAAATCATAAGCACATACATGATTGTTACAGCATTGAGAATAAGAGCCTTCCTTTTAAAGTATAGTACTATGAAAAGGAAACAGGGACATACACAGGAGAAATGTGGGCCAACGAAGAAAAGTTAGCAAGACAGACTGGGAAAGAAAGAAAAATCAAGAATCATGAAGTTATTTTTCCTTCATTGGATGAGAAAAAGTCAAAAGTGTCTACTACTGAGTATGACCACTAGGAGGACCCTGAACACCTCACAAGGCAATTTCAGGGAATTAGTTATAGTAGATTTACCATGTCAAAAAATAAAGAATGGGAGGTGAGAGGACAGTAAATATAGGGTAAAGTTTTATGTAGCTTGTCAGTGAAATCAAGACGGACAAGAGGACAGCTATGGGCCCATCAGGGGGTTTGGTTCTGACTTCAGTGAGGCCTGTGCTGTGCTGTGTTTAGTCGGTAGGGGCTGCAAGTTCATGAACCAAGGCAAAGAAACAGGCTGTCTTTTCAGAGTATTATCAGTAACAACAGACCACCTAGTGGGTTGCTAATATTATAAAACCACTCTCAGAAACACACCGAAAAAGTCCTTTAAAATACTCAACTTCAGGTTTGCCAAATATCCGTGACCTTCCACTTACTCTCTTAACCCCCAAACATTTCACACAGTAAAAAAGTTTTCCCCGAGTTTAGAGAAATAAAAAATCTTCACAGAAGTTTAGAAACCTCTTCAAAGTGGCCTCAGCCTTGGAAATGACGTTCCAGACAGCGCTGGACACTCCCCGACCCTCCCTCAGGGCGCCACCTCCATGCCACCTGCGCTGGGAGCGCTTCCTCACGGGGACACAGTGCCTCGGGCACACGCACCAAGCCGGCCCTTGCTCGGTCAGGACTGGCCTGAACGGAGAGGCGGGCTAGAAGCCCTAAACAACAGCGGCTAAAGAGACTGCATAACCCCCAACACCAGCAGCGCCAGCGCTCACCTCCTCAACTGCGGAACACGCACCTCAGCATCAGCGCCTTTCCAGAAACCTCTGGCCCCACCCTTTCCGCAAAAGCCCCGCCCCTTCCCTAAGACTGCCCACAGGCCCCGCCCCATCCGGGTACTTAGCTTTAGGGAAGAGTCGCTGGTAGAAAAGGGAATAGAGACGTGGGAAAATGAATTTCCTTCCCTCAGGGGACTTGCGTTCAAGTTGAGTCAAAACCTAATACACAAATAAGAATGTCGTGTTACAGTGGCGTTGTGTGCTAGGAAGAAAGCAGAGCAAGGCGCGGGAATGAGGATGCAGATGTTCAGGGAAGTTTTGAAAGGCCAGTATGATGAGGTGTCTAAGATGAGGCTTGGTCAGACTGAACGGAATGAGGATAGAAACTCTCTGACCACGTTGGGGAGGAACTCTGCAGGCAGAGGGACCAGCAAGCACAAACACCTGGGTAGGCCAGTGTGCTGGAGCGAAGGCTGCGGGGAGGGCTGTGGGAACCGAGAGGTGCTCTCAGTCTTCCCCAGCCGTTTGCCCTACCGGGAAGGGTTGGACATGCCCACAGGCCGCTCAGCGAGACTCGAAGCCACGGGACTGCCCCTAGGAGGCCCCGTCACCTCTGCATAACCAGCGGCCAGGGTGTCGAGACGGCCTTAGTGGACCCAGGAGCAGGCAGGCAGCTTTCTCCCCCGTGTGAAATAATGATGTTTAGGTTTGGAAGATAATATACAGGATGCCCAGTTAAATTTGAAGTTCACATGGGCAACGAATAATTTTGTAGTATCTCTCGTGCAAAATTATTGGTTGTTCATCTGAAATTAAAGTTTAAGTGGGTGTCAGGTATTTTTGTTTGTTAAATCTGGAAACTCTAATTTAAGAGTTCAGATGCTAGGTTTGAAAACAAGACCCATGGTATGCCAAGCCATATTAGAGACTGAGGCAGAAGAAATCCTGTGCAGATAATGTATGTTTTTGTGTATTTTTTGTTAGTGTTCCCAAGGTAGTAAAACTAGTTGAAAATATTGCAAAATTGAAAAGATTGGTATATTAAAATTCACATTTTTAAGTTTAAATATTTTATTTATACCAAAATTTAAAATTACTATGTTCTATTTTCCTGGTTTTAATGGAAGCAAACTCATCAGTAAAAATTTCAAAACTTTGAAACTCTTGATCAACTTTCTTGACCAAGTGCAATCTTAAATTATCTTAAATTAGCTTCAGTTTACTGATTATTCTTTTGTAGGATGCCACTGTGACTCCTATTTAGAACAAAATTCCCTAGACCACGTCCAAGTTTGGGTAAGATTATACTAAGAAAATACGTGAATCAGATGATTCAAACACAATGCTGATTTTATATTGCAAGTCATTGCTATTGTATGCTGCTTAAAATTACTTCAGGTAAATCTGCCACAGAATTTGTCATCAGACTTATAACAGATGTATTCACAGAAAATAACTTTTCTCCAGGTAAAAATTCAAAATATCTGAAGACACTTCACTTGCTAAGTCCATATCTAGGATATCTATAATCTCTTTAAGTTTCTATTGGATAAACACTTTTCCTATAATAATTAATAGACTCATCCAATAATTTGTACATTTCCAATCTCTTTGTCTTCAAATTCAGGAAGTATATTCATATCTCTTCCTAAGTTTAACATTAGTCAGACATACTTTCAGTTACTTGCTTTCATTTTTTATAAGCAAAATATGCAAACTTTTAAAAGCTTTTTCTCAGTTCAAAACATCATCCCAAACAGGTAAGTTGCAAAAAAATTTGTAATGTATTTATACCATAATGCAGTGTTTTAGCATGTTGTCTGAGCATGTTGTATTTAGGTTCCAGGATGTTGTATTTTGTCAATTAATGTTATATCTTTAACATTTAACAAATATCTTTGTGTGAAGTGCCGTGATTGAATTTGATCTTAATGCCCCTCAGGATTAGTATTTGTGTTTAATGTATTTTAGACGGGCTTCCCGGATAGCTCAGCAGTAAACAATCTGCCTGCCGATGCAGGAGACACAGGTTAGATCTCTGGGTCGGGAAGATCCCCTGGAGGAGGAAATGGCAACCTGACCCAGTATCCTTACCGGGAAAATCCCATGGACAGAGGAACCTAGCAGGCTACAGTCCATGGAGTCTACAGACAGAGAGTCAGGAATGATAATAATTTTGTAACTGCTCAATGAATTTTACCTGTATCTATCAATATATCTGTATCTTCTGTACAGTACTAAAAATATTGTATTTGAAGTCATTGAAAGTAGTCTTTTTGCACATTAAATTATGAGCTGAGAACGGCAAAAATTTGGCATAATCATTTTGAGGGAAAGTAATAGTTTGTGTACCCTGCAATATTGGTTCCATTAACATAACCCTGGCCTCAAAGATTTTTTATTAAGAATTTCATAAGATAGCTCATATTCCCTAATCTCTTCAATAAAATCAAAATTTCTATTGTTATAACATTCTTAATGAAAACATACTTAATAATCTGACACACTTGCTTATAATGGGCTACATCTGGTATGGAAAGTAAGGAAAAGAATCTTGCTTATTTTATTCCAAATAGTGTTCCAAATCTAATATGATTTCCTAGCAGCATTAGGAGAAGGCAATGGCAACCCAGTACTCTTGCCTGGAAAATCCCATGGACGGAGGAGCCTGGTAGGCTGCAGTCCATGGGGTCGTGAAGAGTTGGACACGACTGAGCGACTTCACTTTCACTTTTCACTTTCATGCATTGGAGAAGGAAATGACAACCCACTCCAATGTTCTTGCCTGGAGAATCCCAGGGACAGGGGAGCCTGGTGGGCTGCCATCTGTGGGGTTGCACAGACTTGGACACGACTGAAGCGACTTAGCAGCAGCAGCAGCAGGATTATATATCTCCCAAAATTCATAAATTTAAATCTTGACCCCTAGTACCTTGAAATGCAACTGTATTTGGAATTAGGGTCTTAAAGAGATGTTTAATATAAAATTAGGTCATATGGGTGGGCCCTAATCCAGTATAACTGGTGTCCTTATAAGAGGAGATTTAGACACAGACAACACATCCAGGGGTGACCGTGTGAGAAAGTGGCCATTTGGAAGCCAAGGAGAAAGACCTCAGAAGAAACCAAACTTCCTGAAACCTCGATCCTGGACTTCTAGCCTCCAGGAACTGTGAGAAAATAAGTTTGTTTTAAACCACCCTGTGATATTTAAACCCCAGTCTGTGATATTTTGACAGCCCTAGCAAACTAATACATGTTGTAAATTTGTTTTGAATTTTATTAGACAAATAAGGCACAGATTCCTTTTTATTATAGCTATATCAACATTATAATGACTATAAGTTCAATTAAATTAAGCTACATACATAGTTTTTGGTTTTTCAACTTTTAAATTCAACTTATCCTGGATATTAAAACAAGCATCCAAAGTATAACTGACAGAATTTGGGAAGTTAAAAGGGCATGTGAAAGTTAATTTTAACTAGGCTAGACTGTGGTAACCAGTTGCTTGGTCAAACACTAGATCTTCAGCTCACATAGTAAAATATCAGAAATGTTACCTTAGGCTTACAAAACAAAAAGGATGTTTGTGTTACCAGGCAAAGAAAGGACTATAAAAAAAAAATCAAAAAGTGACAAAAGGGAGCAGAAAGATGTAATAGAGGATAGTGAACAAAGCTAGATGATCATCTCTTAAATTTCTAAAGTGGAAAAATCAAGAGGTAGCTTTGTAAATCTATGATTATAGTCAGAAAAAGTAGATAATTGAAAAAGGTTCCCTTAAGAATGGGGAATAGAGGAAGAGAGAATAGAGTAGGAAAGCATTATTCATGGTAAACTCTTCTGTTTCTTATTTTTAAAGCCATGTGCATGTATTTTAAACTGAGATTAGCAGACAAAAAAACAATTCCTACTTATTCTTCAAGACCCAGATCTAACAATGTGGTAACTCCTGGTTAAATGAGACCTCCTTCTCCTGTACTACTCAAGCACTAGGTTCTCTGTTACCAAGCCTCTCAAACTTTACACATCTATTTATGATGCTGGAGAAGGATGAATTTCAGGCAGGTGAGCCAAAAGTTTGGTTTCTTTTATCCTTTGATTATTTACTGATTCTACACATGAGATAAGAGACTGAGAAACCAGATAAAGAACCTAAGTAACAGGTAACTGCTAAAAGAGAAACCAGCAGAGATCTTGGTGCTCAAAGGGCACTGAAAGGCAAAAAATTAGATTGTAATTTTTTAGAATACTTAACAGGAGGGAGAAGTATAGAACTCAGTCAACCACTCACCCTGTTTACCCATTAGGACATTTTGTAAATTCTGAAGCCATGCACAATGGAAAATTAAGAAGCTAAGCAGAAACCCTCTGGGGGGAAAAATGGATTTGAGGAGCAGTGTCTAAATACTGAGGATACAAGGATTAGAATTATAGATCTGCCAGTGAGACAAATCCAGGGAACACTCTAGGCAGAGAAGTTGCAACTCTCTTATTATTTCTCAGATTTCCATACTCACTGGCTTCCTGTTAGGTTCTGATGGTGGAAGGTACTAGAGGGAGATTGTATGGCAGTCGATAGGTAACAATTTCCCTAGAACCAGTGGTTTTTTGCATGAGAGACGGTTTCATTCAGCCACTAAGATTTAGGGATTATTTTATTACACTACCACAAGCTTCAGTTCAGTTCAGTCGCTCAGTCGTGTCCGACTCTTTGCGACCCCATGAATCACAGCACGCCAGGCCTTCCTGTCCATCACCATCTCCCAGAGTTCACTCAGACTCACATCCATCGAGTCGGTGATGCCATCCAGTCATCTCATCCTTTGTCATCCCCTTCTCCTCCTGCCCCCAATCCCTCCCAGCATCAGGGTCTTTTCCAATGAGTCAACTCTTCGCATGAGGTGGCCAAAGTACTGGAGTTTCAGCTTTAGCATCAGTCCTTACAAAGAAATCCCAGGGCTAATCTCTTTCAGAATGGACTGGTTGGATCTCCTTGCAGTCCAAGGGACTCTCAAGAGTCTTCTCCAACACCACAGTTCAAAAGCATCAATTCTTCAGTGCTCGGCTTTCTTCACAGTCCAACTCTCACATCCATATATGACCACTGAAAAAACCATAGCCTTGACTAGTTTGGCTTATTTACTTTGTTTACTTTGACTTGTTTACTTTATTGGCAAAGTAATGTCTCTGCTTTTCAATGTGCTATCTAGCTTAGTCTCTCCTAATAAAATACGTAAAAAGAATCTCTTTAAGTAGATTCTTGCACCTCCTACCATATACAAAAATAAAACCTAGGTGTGTTGTATTAAAGATATAAATGTAAAAGACATGACTATAATACTTTTAGGAAAGAATACAAGAAATATCTTCATGATCTTGGGATATAAGAAGAATTTTTTAAACAAGGCATAAAAGCATAAATCTAAAAGGAAAATCCTGATAAATTTGACACAGAAATTAAGAACTTTTGTTCAACAAAAGAACTAGGAATGAAAAGACAAAGTAGAAAAAGATATTTGCAAAACATCTAACCAACAAAAAGCTTGTGTCCACAGGATGTTAAAAATTCCAATAAATTAGTAACAAAAAGATTTGAATAGACAAAAATAAAACCTAAAACTAATAAACATACAAAAAGGTATTCAATGTCATTAATAATCATGTTAAGATAGAAAAACTATCTATATAATAAGCTAGCTAAAATGCAAAAATGTGACAGTATCAGATATTGGAGAAGACTGGGATAACAAGAACTTTTACTTGCACCTGGTGGCAATGTGCATAACCACTCTGGAATACATTATACGTAAGGTTGAAGACCCACCTACTAAGAGTCAGCATTTCCACTTCTAGGTATATATTCTAAAAAATGTGTTTATTTGCACTAGAAATCACATATAAAAATGCAACAGCAGCCTTATTAGTAAAAGACTGAAACCAATTCAAATATCTATCAATGGTATATTAGCCTATTATGATACTGTTCTATGATAGATGCTAATAAAACTGAACTACACAAATTAATATAAACTACAGCTTCATAACAACATGAAAGAGTCCTACAAACAACTATCAAATAAAAGAAGCCAAACACCCCCTAAAATATACTCTTGCTTCCACTACAAAAAAGTTCAAAATCAAGGAAAACAAAATAACTACTATTTATTTAGGGATATAGACCTGGATAGTGAAGCTACAAAGAAAAGCAAAGGCATGACTACCACAGATCACTAGACAGTGGTTACTACTGAGGTACTGGGGGCAGGTCAGAGATGTGATCAGAGGGGCTCACAGGGGCCCCTGAGGTACAAGTCTGAAAATAATCTCTTCTCCAACCCAGGTGATGGTGACATGGGTGCTCATGCTCACTTTCATAGTCTTTAAACTGTACATCTATGTATCACAACCAACTCTGTGTGTATGTCTCAAAATTTTAAAGTAAGACATTTCACATTATAACAGCATCACAACCATGTTCTCTGAGATGCAAGGAGACTGTCTCTCTCACTTTCACTTTCTAGAAAGAACACTGAAGCTTAGAGGAAAAATAAGTGTTGAAACCTGGTTTGGAACATCAGGGTTTGCCTCTCAAGTATTCATTATCCAGATTCATTATCCAAATGGTGAACTTGGTAAAAGCTCCCCATCTTAAAAAAATACTCCAAATAAGGCTCTTTAAGGCTTCTGGCAGGGACATTTTATTTTTGGTTAAAGCCACATTAATAGAAATTCCATAAAAACAAGCATGTAAACAAGGTGTCAGAACTTTGGTTCACTGAAACATCTCACACCTAAAGCATCTGAGGTACAAAAGCACCTTGCTAGGTGCAGACCACCTGACTCTGCTCCAACCCTACCCGAGCGTCCAGAGATAGCATGGGCTGGCCAGAGAGGCTGGGACCCAGGTCATCCAGGACCTTCCCTAGTCCACTCTCTACTCCACACAAAACATTCACACCTCCAGAGACCCGTCTGATGGGACTGGAACATAGACAGGAGTCTGTCACACTGGACTTGAAGACAACACGACTGTGGGGCCAGGAAGGCGAAGGGCAGAAAACGATGTCAGTCAACTTCTGTCGATCCACACGGCCTCAAGAATTCCTGTCCTCGTTCATGGAACCACTTATTGGAGACTGTGAACAGACAGAAAGTATGTTACATTCCTGTTGGTTAGTTTAGCAGCCAAAATTAATGATTCCTTCATGATGACTCCTACACTAGGCCTGGGAATCAGACATGAGTAAGACTTGGTTTCAGTCATCAAGTTGCTTATGAGCTAGTAAAGAAAACAGATAATTGTACAAAAGTCTGTCAGTGACACAAGATATATGTATGTAGGTTGCCACAGAAACAGAGCTAAAGAGCGTTTAACCATGTAGGGGAAGAGGAAACCCTAGGGCTGGGACAGAAAGCTGAACAGGAGTTATCCAGGGAAGGAAATGGACAGAGCAGGTGGTTCCTATACCAAAGGGGTCTGGGAAGTGGGAACAGGATGAGAAAGAGAGCAAGGCACGATCCGCGCTGGTGTGTGTGTCAGGGACCCCAACAAGTCTGGCACTACTGGAATGTGGTGGGTGGGAAGTGAGATGCAAGAGGCGAGGAAGCCTGTCAGATTGTGGCAGGCCTGGAGTCGACCTCAGGGGCTCTGGGCCAGCAGATCGATCCTGTGTGTTGTGGGCAGCAGGGAAGCAGAGCCGGTGCTGTCACCTGAGGTTGTGTCTTAAATGCTCACAAACCATGCTTTTCATTTCACAGACTCATAATGAATTTAGAAAATCGCTTTTAATGTACGAATGAGGTCATGGCACTTTTAAAATACACTTTGTGATAATTAAATCATACATGTACTTAGATGAAAAAATCAAATTGTTCTACAAGGCTTCTAATGATAAACAGCAATCTCCTACCTATCCCTTCCATCACCAATCCCCACTTCCACTGAACATTTAACTCCTTCATCTCTTCTGATATTTATCCTCATTTTTCTAAGTAACATAATGTTATTGGTTGACTTTCAACTTTAGACCTTATATGTTGATAGTCTACCATGGAAGATGGGAGCTTTGGAATTTTTTACACCACTCTTAAAATACATATTTTCCTTCCTATCCCCGAATATAGTTATATCACAAGTTCTAGTTAAATTAATATTCAGTATTATGTCATGTAAATATTACTCACACTTGAGCTACCTAATAGATTATATAGCTGACCATTGAACAACACATTTGAACTGAGCAAGTCCACTTATATACATGGGTTTTTTAACAGATTTATCACTTTATGTTTAAAATTAAATCTATCTTTTGCTGCACTGGGTCTTCACTGCTGTGCGCGGGCTTTCTCTAGCTGTGGCAAGGCGGGTGCTACCCTCTAGTGTGGTGTGTGGGTCTCTCGTCGCGGCGGCTTCTCTTGTTGAGGAGCGCAGAGTCTAGGTACATGGGCTTTAGTAGCTGTAGCATGTGGAATCTTCCTGGACCAGGGATCACACCTGTGTCCCCTGCATTGGCAGCCAGACTCTTAATCACTGGACCACCAGGGAAGTCCTATTTTTTTCAGTAGTAAATACTACAGTACTACATGATCCACAATTGTATGAATTTGTAAAGGCAGAACTTTGGATATGGAGGAACCGCATATGTGGAGGGCCAACTATAAATTACACATGGATTTTCAACTGTGTAGAGGGTCAGCACCCCTACCTCAGTTCAGTCGCTCAGTCGAGTCCGACTCTTTGTGACCCCATGAATTGCAGCACACCAGGCCTCCCTGTCCATCACCATCTCCTAGAGTTCACTCAGACTCACGTCTATCGAGTCCGTGATGCCATCCAGCCATCTCATCCTGGGTCGTCCCCTTCTCCTCCTACCCCCAATCTCTCCCAACATCAGAGTCTTTTCCAATGAGTCAACTCTCAACCCCTGCTTTATTCAAGGGTCAACTGTATTTCCTTTCTAGTACAACTTTTTTCTTTTTTCTTATTTTCTTTCTCATTTGCTTAATTTTCTGTGAACCTATCACTATTTATCCTCATAACTCTCCAAGAGGGCTATAAATTCATCTCTTTGCGATCACTTCCTGTCACATCCTGCTTCAAGCCTCTCCATGACTCACCACAGCTGCTTCCAAAACAAAGCTCAACTTTCAGCCTCCACAGTTTGATTTCAGCCTCAAGCCTCATCTCTCAGTCTCTGAGCCACAAGCCTCCCCTTGTGCAAGAGACAAAGGCAGCTAGTCCCCACACCTATGATGTTGGTTTTAGCCTGAGCCTTGTTCCATGTGGGCTTTGCTTGCCTGAGACACCTTTTCCTCTTTCTGTTTCCACTTCTCCCCACTGTGACCTCAGAACCCTTGCCAGAGCCCACTCTTCTGGGGGCCACCCTGGACCTAGGATGCCTGTATAGCTATTCTTCCTTGGGGCTTCCTTAGCTCTCTAGGCATCTCTGAAAGTATTCCCAACCAAATGTCTTAGCACATAACCAGCTGAGTGGACAGCTAACATGGCTGGGTGGGACTACTGGTTATCAAGGAAAAACAAACACAAAACCCCAAAATCTCCAAAAGGGAGACAGTTTTGACTCTGTGAAAATTCAGCAGCAAGTATCTCTCAGTTCAGAGTCTCAGGCTGAGCCCAGAGGCCGCCACCACAACTGAAGCCACTCACCCCACTTGCAGCCTACAAGCACGGGGCAGGCAGCATGTCTTGTTCGGTAGTCACCTTCCCCACTCCGCAGGAGGTTGTACCAGAATACAGCTGTGCCCTGGAAAGAGAAAGCCTGTCATACAACACCCTTAGATACTGGGCCCAAGGATCTGATGCTGAGTACCACAGAGCCCCCTCTGAGCAGAAACACTCTCACTCGCCTGTGTTCAGGGGCACAGGACTCTGGGACTCCAGCGTGGAGAAGTTCCCCAAAAAGCTCCTACCCTCCGTGGTGGGGTAGATACTGAGAATCCCGCCTGGCCCTCCAGGAATTTCCCTCTGCATTCCATCTCCCAAGGGGAAGACCTAGACCACAGGTCAGGGTTCAGGCAGGAAAGGACTAAGGTCCCTCAAAGTGACAGTCAAGGAAGCCAGGAAACTGGACTAGGAGACAGGAATGAGGTCTGGGCCCTGCACTTCAACTCTGACCCCCAAGAACCAGAACTTACCTTCTTAGGCCAAATTGCAGCCCCCAGATCAGGAAAGACGGTGGCACCACCAGCTTCTACATCACTCATCTGGGAATACAAGACACAGAGCTTGGCCCTTCTGCTCAATACTCTCAGAGCAACTGGGCCACAAAGGATGTGAAAAGTATGTGGACTGTCCTCCTCTGAGCATCAGTAGCTCCACCACCAGCCCTCTGGCCAGAAAGGCTCTTCCCACACCCTGCCCTTCCCTAAACCCTGCTTAATCTGAGTGGTTCATCAGGACAGTCTCAGGAGAGATGTAGGCCTAAGGAGACCCATACCCTGGCTGTCCTCAGGTGGGGAAAATCTGAGTCTGTGCTGGGAAAATGCCTGGCTGACCCCCACACCCTGTATCCTCATCCAGGCTGGCCCTCGCCTAAGCCGGTGTGCCCTGTGAGCTGCCCTGTGGCTTCTGTCACCATCGGTGGTCCCAACTCTGCACTGTTTCTCTGGCTTCAGTAACGTGCAGCTCTAGTCAGACCCTCACCTTCCCACAACAGCCACCCTCCCAGGGCCAGCTAGGGTCTGCTCCAGAGGGCCTGCTTCTCGCGCAGTAAAACCTCAAGCTAAATGGAACACAATTTCCATAGCAGCAAGGCTGCACTCATGCCCACAGAGCTCAGCTCATGCCCAAAGCACAACTTCTTTCTCATCCGGCTCTCTTAATTCAAGTTTTTTGCCTGTAAGGTAATAAAACGTGGAGCTAAAATATTTCCACAGGACACATACCAGACAGACTGAAGGGCACCCAGCAGACAAATGGTAAATGTGGAAAATGACAACCCCTGATGGCCTCCCACCAGAGTGAGGATCAAATCCAGGCTCTCTCCTAAAACCTGAAGGTCCTGGCAGTCTCACCTGCCTCTCCCTCTAGTCACCCCAGATTAACACACTATCTCTGAGACATACCACCCTTTTTTCTCTTGTTCCAACATCCCAAGTTCCTTCCCTCCAGGCCTCCACACATTCTCCTCTCTACCAGAAATCTGTTCTACCAACAAATTTCCACTCAACCTTTAAGTCTCAACTGACACATTACTTCTCAAGGGAGGCTTTCTCAGAACCTCCACTCTGCATTACTTCTTCAAAGCACTTATCACTATGGTAACCAAACAATGACCTCTCCTATGTCTAAAGTCTTTCATATTAGACCATAAGCCCAAGAGAAACCACACATGTCCTGCTCACCAGCACATTCATAGCAGTCCCCAGCACATAATAACCATGCAATGAAACTTAAACAAGACACCAAAGGGGAAAATGGACACAGGCTTCTGTCTCTAAGTTACTTCTATGCCTCTTCAGGGCTACCCCTTTCAGCCAAGGGGAGAGGAACCTGTTCCTCGTGTGAGAGGTAAACCTAACCCTGGCTGGAGTACAGGCAGCAGGTGGGAGGCAGGCAGGCCACTGAGCTCCGAGGAAATGAAGGCCGCTTCATCTAAGAGCACTTTCAGGCCACCTCCTCACTCTGATGCCAAGCAGAGACCTCTCCAGGACACCCATCCCCAAAGTCCAGACTAGCACTGGGCCCATCAAAAAGGAGCCAGGGTTGTAAATCACAGGAGTTGGGAGAAGCACACAAATGGAAACATGGGGCAACACTCTACTCCAGCGAAGAAGGGTGCTGAGGGCCAGGAGGACCCAGCCATTGAGCAACAGCTGGTGGTATCGGCTCTGATGGGAACATATTTAAGAGAGCACTCTGGACCCGGGCTCCCCTTAAGCCCACACACTGCAGGCATCATACTTACGTAGTTTAAGAACGTGGCCACACGATTCCCCGTCCCTAAACGCTTGAAAGCATCTTGCTCATCTTTCTATAAAATTAAGTGAGAGCACACAGGTGGGCCTGTACCCAATACTTACATAGTTAAGAAACGTCGCTAACCTATTCCCCTCCGTTTTGAGGCCGCTGTCAAAAGGTCGCTGCAATAGACAACAACTTTCACCCAAGTTTGCAACTGACTTTCCCCGCCACCCACAGGACTGAGGCCAAAAAGGTCGAGGGAAGGTACTAAGCGGGAGTTCCATACATAGGCCTGGACCAGGGGCCAAAGCTGCAAAGGAAATCCTGACTGGGCATGGAGGAGAAGGGGCAGGAAAGAGTTCACAGAGACCTAGTGATGTCCTCTGCTTCAGAGTCAGGGCAAAGAATGGCAGGGTTGGGTCAGGGGGACCACTCCCAATGTCAGGGGAAATAGCCGGGCTGCACTTGGCTCTGGACTTGGGCTTCTCCAGTAACAAAGAGAGGGCCCTGGTGAGGCGGGGGCTCCTAGGTGAAGGCTACAGCCTTCTCAAATCAGTTAGAGCAGGGCCTTTGAAAAAACCTGAGCGGGGTCTTACCCTGGAGAAGTCAAAATGTGGCTCGTACTGTCCTCCCATTCCATAATTAGCAACCTGGTAGGAAATAACAGCATTGGACTTTGTCAGCAGCACAAACCACCTTGAAGCAGCCCATCTCCCCAGGTAACAACCAGAACCCCGAGGAGCAGCCTCTCTGAGGAGGGTAGCTATGCCCTGCCATTTTGGGCAGAACAAATGCTACAAACAGGTCTATAGTTGTGTCCAAGAGGAAGGGTGCAGCACACCCAGAAAGCACATGATGGGCAAGCTGCAGATGGCCACCGCGGAGAAGCTCCAGCCCTTGAGGGACACATGAATGGCAGCAGAGGGAGCCCTCCTTCAGGCAGGCCATGATTATTTGCAAGATAATGAAGTGGTAATCCAGAAGAATGCCAACAATAAATTCAGAACTGGTTTGTTGGGGGGAGGTTCTTTTTAGTACTAGTCTGGGAGCTACTCAGTGCCTGGCCATGCTCCTGCCACCTCTGTCACCAGGCCCCAGAAACTCATCTTGGTCAGGCTGAACAGGACAAACAAATCCCACCCCATCTCATAGTGGTCCACTGCACGGAACACTTCTGCACCCAAGTACAGCATCAGGGCCCGGGCAGCTGGCTGCAGGGGCCCCAAAACTGCTGCTCTATCTCAGTGCCCCCAAGTGGAGCCTGAACCCAGACCAGGGCCTGAGCCACCCTGAGCCAGGTATCACTAATTGGATCAGAAGTCATAAACACCTTTGTGAACAGTTTACCAGCACAATGTAAGTTCGAAGTCACGATGGTTATTTTAGCTTCAGTAGCTAGATGAGAGACGAAGTTCAAGATGAAGTGCAAAATCTGACATGAAAGCTGATGTACCAAATGGTACCACCAATGTCCACCTGGGAACACTTGGCTACTGTGTCTTAAGGAAACCATAAACACTTTGAGGATTCAACTATTAGTCCTCAGAAAATTGGTTTCACATAAACTTTGTGGTGATTCTAAGAGTCAGGAGAGAGATGCTGCAAAACTGGCGATAATGGCCATCTATGAACAGCATGGAGGGAGAGGGAAGAGGGGCTTTACAAGAGAGAAAATCCTCCTTTTGGAGTAGAAAACAGTATTTATTGAATGCGATGAAATGCAGATTTGGGGCAGAATGATTTTTTCCAATGTCCATAAAAATAAAAACATTGATAAGGAGAATCAGAATCAGTGGAAGAAAACATCCTGTCACACACTGCTTCGGCCTTCAAGTGTCCCACAGCCAAAAATACTATCAACAGTGCAAGGAGGCCTAGTTCAGCAGGTGACCCTGAGACTGAAGATGCATGTAAGGAGAGAAGTGCCAGAGAAGCTGATGAAGTGATACCACAAATGATTTTTCTTTGGATCCACTATAGCCAAGAACTTGAAGAAAACTTTAAACATGACTGCGATCAGTTTGCCAATGCATTCAGGAAAGTTCGCTCGCTGCTTGTTGCAGGAGGTGCAAGGTATGACTGCATTTTCCAACACTCCCACTTGCTAGATGGAGTGCTTAAATTTTCACTACCTGGGGATAATGAAAGAAGCTACATTGTTACGGGTGGCTCATCTTTTAGCAGTTTTGAGAATCATGGTGATTCTCACATTTGATCATAGTGTTCAGGCTACTGTACCTATACTATTTAATACCATCCCCAAATAGTACAAGTGCCATGGGAACTTTTGGATGTGCAGCCATCAGAATCACCATCTGGGAAACTCCAGGCCCCAGACTCATACCTTACATAAAAGAAGCTGTACATCAAAACTGATTCCTGAGAGGAGGTATTCATCTGTCACAAAAGTATTAAGAGTCAGTCCTTTGAAAGATGTGGGTATTTACAATTCCGAAGTCAGAGTGAAGGGGGGAAAAATAATTAGAAATCACTTTTTTGGTGAGACTGAGACATCAGCAGAGTCTTCAATCTTCAGGAATTCTGGCAATGCAGAATCTCTTCCACTCTCAGACAGGCCCTCATCCAACTCAAAAGAAAGCCTCGATCGCCCTTTCTTCCAAATGATCTAAAGCAAACACATCAACTACAGATGAGAGTGTCAACAGACAGCAGAAGAACCTGTTCCTTTCCAGAAGCCTGTAATGCTCCCATGGGGACCCTGATGGGAAGGCTCTTGCTTGGCATGTATCACACTATGTGGGATGAACACTAGGAGACAGGTTCTGTCCGTGTAGGATCAAAGCTTTGAACAATACTGGCTGGCAAAGAAAATGCCAAGACAGTTCCTAGAGAATGAAAGCAAACAAAAATGGTCTTCCGGAAGACCCTGACCCTAAAAGACCATACAGTGGGCGCTGCGGCATTCAAAGCCCATTTATCAACTGAGTTACAACATTACGAGAACTCAGTTAAGATGAAGCCAGACCAAGGACAAAGCTGCGTCTTCTGGGGTTGCATGTGAGATAGGGTACAGCCTGGAAGTCATCCAGGAGAGCAACAGGGGTACAGGCCTTGTACACTCTTTTCAGCCTCTTGGTCCAGGGTATGGAGTCAGCAACAAAATGGAACATCATCCTCAGTAAGGGCCATGATGCTCCTAACACTGACTCATTTGCAGGAAGCAATGGTTGATGTCTTAACAACAACACAAAACCTGTTCCAGGAAGGTATGAATCGCAACTACACCGACAAGAATGCACTTGGGGCATGGAGACCCTTGCGCTCTTGAAAGGGGTGTGCTCTCCCACATAACAGGCGAGTGGGAGATGTGGCAGAAGTCCTCTCTTGATGCGCTTGTCTGCAGATCTTACCTAAAAATTAGACTTACAAACTCAACACTAAGCTCAGTGGAATTGAAAAAATTACATAAAATGTTCATAAGACTGTAAGATAATCAGCATGCTTTAAAAAGAAAAAAAACCAACTCTGGTAGACTTCACACAAATCCATAAAGACAACCTTCAAAATTGGTTCTGGTTTCTGACCCAGCTATGGAGTGGGGAATGAGTGCTGATTTGCTTGGATGTGTCCAGGCAAAGGTTCAGAGAGTATTTTCCAAGTGATCTCAGTTCAATATTCTACTGAGAGCTATGGTTGATCAGTTAAAGTGTGAGATCCTTAAATACACAGAACTCTGGCCAAACAGATCCAGGAGACTCAAGAAAAACGCCAGTGAAACTTTTCTGGCAGTGTCTCAGGGCATCACTTTACAGCAGAATTCAGAATCTGGGATGTTCAGACGGGAGCATACCCAGTGCTGATTTGAACTCAACAGAACAGAAACACTTAAGTAGGAGCTCTGCCCATAATGTTCAGTATGGTGCTGCTGTGTGTCTTCACCTCTGAAATAAAAAGCAGGAAGCCACAGTCCCACAGAATTACTTAAAATGGAGTATTTCATCTTCATCATCCAACCAATCTAGGCCTGTCATTGCTGAAGTATTATAGAACATTTTACCTCCAAACGCGCTCGACTGAGACTCAGAACCATACCTCTGAATATATTCACAGCTCTCAGAGGTATCCCTGGAACAATTCAGGATATCAGCTTCTCTAGTCAAGATGACATAAATGGACCTGCCATACCCACCAACAATCCCTAGCACCTAGTGTGATACTTGGGCACAGAGGAGATATCCAGGTGGCATTTGCGAACACTAACTGTTGAATGCCAGTGGGCCTACTTAATTCTGGCTTCCCATACTCGTGGCATCCTGGAGTCATACAGTTTTTTGGGCAAGCTGCCCTAGGCCCAGCCCTGAGCACCCTGGGAGGTGATCTAGCTAGAAACACTCCCTTCCCAACTCCAGGGTCCCAGGAACAAGCCACACCTGCAACAATTCTGCAGTCTTCACTGTTAGCCCCGTGATGTGCTGCATCCGGAGATTCACCCGAGCCACAACAGGGTCATCGTCCTCCTCCAGCCAGGAGCTACACCAAAACAAGAGGGAGAGAAAAGCAGGGCTAAGCAGGCTTAGATGAGGTCCTCCACTCTCCCCAGCCTCAGGGCCAGCACTGAAGGCAGCACAGAGTGAAAGCTCCCCGCAGGCGGGTGCGGGCACCAGCAGGGAGGACAACCACCCAAGCCACCCGCCCTCAGTAGGAACTGGGAGGCCCCGGAGTTGGGGCGTGAGCAGCCATCCCTCCTCCACCATCACCTTTGCTAACCTTTTGGAAACCCTGTAGCTGGCGACAGTGAGCACACCTGTCTTGGGATCACGAACAGTGGCTCGTGCAAGCTGGAAGGCAGGAAGAAAGGGCACACGTATCATTCTTTGCCTTGAGTGTTTTCCCGGAGAGGCTGGGACCTGATCTGCCAATCAGACCAGGAAGGGAAGGAGCTCTGCAGGTAGTGGCTCTAGCCAAGGCCCCTTGATCCTGCAAGCCAGGCCAGGGCAGTGGTCTCCAAATTCCTGTTCTGCTGTCAGAGCCTGGCCACTGCCCACCCCTGGCTCCCAGGTCCATGCTGTCTGCAGAATTATGCCTACGGAGTCTGTTTAGTCTATTCACCCAGCTGCCTGGACAGCCCCTTTCTCCCCAGGCCCACACACCACACCAGCCCACGCCTGGCTGCTCCCACCACATTCAGACTGTGCTGCAGTCCCTGAGTCTCAGTCTTGCATGCTCCTCTAAACACGGTCAAGTCCACTGACCTTCTGAACCTCAGCAACCTCCTCTGCCCAGAAACCTACCCAAACACTCTCCTACTGCACAGCCCCTGCTGGCCTCCTACTGTACAAGGAACAAAAACAGAAAGCACAGTTTTCACTCCCATGGGAGCTTTGTGAGGTCAGAAGATAGAGTCAGGAAAGCAATCTACAAGCAGCAGTAAGTGAACGGCTGCTGGAAGCCACCCACCTCCACGTGCTCATTCATAATAACACACACACACCTCACCTATCTCATATCCCCCAGTTTCCATAGACTGGTGCAGTGATACTCCCAGGAAGGGCCTGCTGCCTGGAGCCAGCCCCCCATGCTCCAGCTGTGGTCTGTCTTAACTAGTGCTTACTCATGTGCCTAGCACAATGCTGGGTGACCAAGACATGGCCACTATCCTCACACAACTCAGTCGGGTGGGAAGGCAAAAAACTAGCTGGGTAGTCACAGCACAGCATGTAGAAGCCGGGAAGGGGGACGCTCAGTGTCTGGGGGAGCGCAGTCTACAGGGTCAAGACTGGTGTCCTAAGGGGGTGATGGAGGAACCACCTCGCTGAGATTTGAATGGTAAGCAGGAATTAGCCAGGCAGGAGAGCATTACAGGAACAGGGCAGGAACAGCAACGCAGGAACCCAGAGGTCAAAATGGATGTGGCGTATGACTGTGGATTAGAAGTGAGAGGGAAGAGATGAGAACAGGCTGAGGAGGCAAGAGGGGGTTGAGCTGGACGTAACCTGGGACCAGTGAGAAGCAGGGGAGGGACACCACAGCCTGAGTGTAAGAAAGATCACTGTGCATACATCATAGAGGGTTGACGAAGGAGGGGTCAGAGCAGGAACAAGGAGGCCAGTGAGGATGTCAGAGAGAGGTTAGGGCAAGAGGTGGCAGAAGGGATCGGGGCGGGGGGGTGGATGGACCAGAAGGCTGGCCAACCTGGACAGGTGCTGCTGCAGCACATTTGGGTAAGACCCACTGCACCCAGAATGGAGGGCTTCCCCGAGATCCCACCTACTGTTCTTTCCTGATGACAACTGCAGCTGTGGCTAGATCCCATCCAAGCAAGTGAACCACAGCACTGGCCTGATGCCCACAGGGAGGCTCTGGGCAGCTGTGCTCGGCTCCCAGGGACAGACAGAGCTATTCTGAAAGCAGGCCAGAGACCCGTAGGCAGCTGCCAGGCATTCCCCACAGGCTAAGTTAAGCTCGTGGGCCCTACTTCAAAGCCAGGCTAGCATCTGTCCCTCACAGGCTCCGGAAAGGAGAGGTCAGCCTGTAATAGCCTACATGTTTGGCCCTTCACAGGGCTTCTATTCAAAGACTAGCTTCCCAGCCACTCTCCTCTTCAGCCACACCCATGTGCACACACACACCCAACGTGCGCACACACACACACAGAACAATGTTTCTGCCTTGGTCAGAGGGACAAGGGAGGAATCTCTCAGGAGGGCCTGGCACCACAGTGCCTCTCTCACCTGACAACCAAGACAGCAGCTTTCTTTCCCGCAGGGATCTGGAGCTGGTCCAGGGAGTGGAAGAGAGTGGGGGTCTCCCATTCTCCACACACACTGGCTAGGCCCTCCCTCAGCAGTATCAGTGACACCAACAACTGGCTCTGAGCCCTGGAGATCCTAGTACCTCAAAGCAAGGTTGTTCCAAGATGCAGTCCAGGGCCCAGGATGGGAACCTATCCTAGGTCTCTCCAGGAGTGCTGGCCTCCTGGCCTCGACAGTTCTCTTAGAAGCAGAGCAACAGAGGATCTCCAGCTAACTCCTCGCTCCTGATCACCAGTGACAGGAGAAGGGTGGGGACATGGCAGCAAGCAGTTCTCTTTGAAAGATGTCAAATGGGAGAAAATCTTTTATGAACTAGAAATAGAAGAATAATTTTGTAACATGATGACGTATATACAAAACCCACAGCCAACTTGCACACTTACCAGTGAAATACCAAAGGCATTTCTAGGAAATTCAGGAACAAGACAAAGATTCCTATTATAAAAATGCTCTAGAAGCTCTGGACAATTCAACAAGACAACAGAAACAGAACTATAACGTCTACGAAGGAGAAAACAAAATTTTTCTTAATTGCAGCTGCTAGTACTATATGGACAACCTAAGAAAATTAGCTAAAAACCAAAAGAATAAGAAATGAGTTCAACTACTAGCTGTGATCTGCACTGGGTCCATTTCCTTGTGGGTAAAATGAAGATGATGGCAGAGCCTGCTGAACAGACACAGCAGTTAACACATGTTAAGGACTTAGAAGAGGGCCTGCCACACTTCCGAACTCAGTACACATTAGCTATGATGATGAAATATGTTTTTACAATCAACAGTTTAGCTTATGATGGGTAAGCTGATTTAATAACGTAACCAGTAAAATCATAATGATGAAAGGAACAAAGTGAAGTTACAATAACAATAATAACAGCAACAAACTGCCTAGGAATAAATTTAACAAGAGAAGTGCCAGGCTTATGTGAAGAAAATATTTAAAGGTGTGAATACACAGAGAGACCCAGCGTGCTGCTAGATGAGAAGACAGTCCTGCAGATACTCACTCTCCTCCAAGTCAATCACTTCTCCGCAGTCCTCATCAGGAGCTCCACAGGACCCAGCCTGGCAGTACCCCATGGCATACTTCCTAAACACTCACCCACACACCAGCCACCAACCTGCCCAGGGTGCCCTTATCTCCCACCCTTTCTGTCCACATTGGTTCCCTCTGTGGACTGTGACTCTTCAAGGTCTAACTGAGTCTGCAGTACCTTAGTACCCGGCAGTGGACTCATGCAAGCCACCAGCAGAGGCCAGCGGGGTGAGCAACCAAACGGCCCCATGGCACCTGGACTAAGTGGCCTGAGAAGGAACGGCGGAGACACCTACTTTGGGTTTCGCAATCTCCTTGATCCTCTCAATTTCCTCGTCAGACATGACGTCGTAGTACCTGACGATGTGCGGGCTGTCCCACTCATCCTCCTCTTTGAAGGGGGCGATGAGCAGCTGCGGCACCCTGTTGCCATGGTGATACCTACAGAAGAGCCTCTTCTGCCTTCGGGGGGTCTGGGGAATACAGAACAACAGGCCCTGAACCGAGTGAGTCCTAACCCTCAGTCCCAGACTAGCTGGCTGCAGACACTGGTCTCAAACCCAGTGTCCAGCAGTCGCTCCCTCCCACCTCACCAGACAAGAAAACAAAAGCCCCTCAGTTTGGCTGGCATGAAATGATATGCCACAAATCACGCAAAGGTTCTCCTTTCCCAAGAATACCTCATTTGACAAGTTCGGTGGCAGGGTGTAATTCCTGACCCTTCTCACAGAGACGTGAGTAGGTGAGGAGGGCTTGGGCAGGGGAGACATCTTTCTAGACAGAAGAGCCAGAGGGAGGAAGCAGACACCGGCACAGAGAAGGCCAACAGACTGACTCACATCTGAGCCTCTGTGAGGAAGCACCGGGGTCCCAGGGCTGTCCAAGGCCAGTGATACTTCATACCAAGCTCTAGCAACTTTCTTGTCTTTGCTAGAGATCATGACTTCCGTTGGGGCCCAAGGCACATCAAGTCCCACAGGTTTTCTTAGAACAGTGAGTCAAGCAGAAGCCGGCCTCTTGGGATAGGGAGGGGTGCTCAGCAACAACTCAGAAGACCAAAACTCTGCCTGGGACCTCAGGGAAGACAAGCCTCCTATCCTGTACCTCAGAGAACATCCACATGTCGGCCTCAGCAGATACGACCAAGAATTGAGAAAACCACCTACAGACAGAAAACCGCCTAACACCTTCCTCACATCTGTCTGTCCAGAGCTGAAATCTAGGCCCACTGCCTGGGCCCTGACCCATCCACGTGTCTCACCAGTTTGACACCCTCCCCACGACAGAGGCTCTCGTAGACATCCCTCTCAGGCAGGTAGTCCACAGGCCTCTCGTATATGCCTTGCTGGGCTGCGAGCTCAGCTTCTGTGTGATTCGTTAACATTTTTTCTCTTTCTTCTTCCAACAGCCGTTCAAAGTAGTGCAGATTCCCTCCAGCTCGTTCATGGCTCGGGTCTACAAAAGGAAAGAACATGAAGGAAAAGGAAACCACAAACATCTGTTAGGTCATTCAGAGAAATTATTCTGTAAGCGGTTTTCTCCCCCAGCAGCTCACTTGCACGCAGCATTCTGGCTTCCACAGCACCTAAGCGGGGTTTGCTGGTCATAGAGGAAAAGCCAACAGAGGTTCTCTCCACTCTGGTCAGAGATGAGAACGGAGCAACAAAGCGGGGGGTGGAAGGGATGCTGCGCCACTGATGCAGATCTCCTCTCAGACTTCCCTGGAAATCCTGAGGACACGGGTCCAGAGAAGCAGTCCAGAGTTCTGCCTCCTCCTCCCAACCTGGCTGCATGCTAGCTTCATCCATGCCCTAGAGTCCATCTGCTCCATTACTGGTGAGCGCATCACGCCCTGGCCACAGCGAGAAGGCAGGCTGAAACACCAGCAACAAGAACAGCCACATGACACTCCCACAGCTTTGTCCTATGGGCCTCACGACACGAAGGAGCAAGCCAGGCAGGAGTACTGAGCCACCCCTCAGAGGAGGAAACTGAAGCCCAAAGATGTGAGGAAATTAACGTGAGGTTATTCAGAGGGGGAATCCAGGTGACCCGACTCCCTGTCCAAGGCTCTTACTAACATGACAGAGTCTACACAGCTCTCTTCCCATATCCATCTAACAGACATCCACACTAGCTGGCCTCAGATGCAGGACCCATGAAAAGCAGCAGCAAAAGGAAGCCTTTGCTGGCCAGTGAAATCCCAAACTATGATATCCCAAATATTAATAAGAAGAGGAACAAATAGGTTCTTGAGACACAGTGCTTCTGATCTCCTTCAGTCTAACATCACAGGACACTTAAATGACCAGAGCCATGGCAAGTCCATCAGTTAGACCTCAGGCCTCTAATACCAGGTCAGGTAACTGTCACTGCAGCAACACTGAAATACAGCTTGCCTCTCGAGCTACTGTGGACGCAATAAAGGCTCCACCCTACAGAGCAGCAGATAGACTGCAACCCTGGATCCCCATTTATAAATGGAATAGAAATCGATATGCAGGCCTGAGTGGATCCATCAGTGACTGGGCAAGGGTTAAGGCCAGAACCGAGGTAGGTAAAGAGCAAGCTGGCAGCTAGCCTGGGCCTGAAGGCAGCAAAGGATTGGTCGCCGGCTAGGCAACTGGTCAGACTGGCTTGGTCCCTGACAGGAGCCAGCCCTGCCACCTCCCCATCTGCACCTGACCTTCCCCCAGAGGCTCCTTACCCAGGGAGAGCAGGCGGCGGGTGAGCTCCACAGCACGGTGCAGGTCACCCAGCTGGAAGACAGCGTAGCTCAGATAGTCCAGCACCTGGGCCTTGGTTGTGGTGGCCTCCTCCCCAGCATCGAGCTGCTTTAGCACCTGTTCCATCCACAACACTGTGTGGTAATAGTCGCCTTCATTGTAGGCCGAGCGGCCCATCCCAAAGCAGTCATCCACACTCAGCACGGCCTGGTACTTGGTTCCTGCAGCCGGAGAGGCATGTAGTCAGGCTCCAAAGGGCCTCTGGGTTAGGGAGAGAGATTTCCCCCATTGTGGGAGCCTGGGCCCCTGCGAGGTGGGGGCGTCACCCCAGCAGAGGCCCACTAGGATTTCAGACCACACACCTCCAAGGGCCATGAGTCCAGAAAGCACAGCCATGCTGG
The DNA here is from genome assembly GCF_016772045.2 of Ovis aries. Lineage (NCBI taxonomy): Eukaryota > Metazoa > Chordata > Mammalia > Artiodactyla > Bovidae > Ovis > Ovis aries. The sequence goes on along the minus strand of NC_056058.1, from coordinate 19,993,317 downwards.
CCCTGTCTCTGGCTGGGGTGCACAGCCTGTCTCCTATCCTCAGACTCCCCTCCTTCCAAGTGGGAAGGGGCCTTTATTATGGAGGAGCCCAGGATACCCAAGAAGTAGTGCTCAGGAGAGTAAAAAGGTCCTGCGTGCCTCACAGGAGATGTCTGCAAGGTAGCTGACCATTTGAGACTGGAAGTTTAGAAAAAATAACTTGAATATAAAAAACAGAACTGAGGTGGCAGGTAAAGCCATGGATGAAGATAAATGCTTCCAGAAATAAGTGTCAGGAAAGAGAGACACAGTAGTTGAGGCCAGGGCCCCAGAGACCACCTGTACAGAAACAGTGGAGTGAATAACACTGAGAAGTACCTAAGAGGCAGAAGAAATGGAACAGGAGGGGCCCGGCAGATGCCAAGGGAGGGCAAGAAATAAGACTGCAATGCCAGCTTTGACCACTAGGCGGTGGGGCCCTTCAAAGGGAAAGTGTTCGTCACTCAGTCCTGTCCCACTCCTTGTAACTCCATGGACTGTAGCCGCCAGACTCCTCTGCCCACGGAAATCTCCAGGCAAGAATATTGGAGTGTGTAGCCATTCCCTTCTCCAGGGGGGTTTCCCAACCTAGGGACTGAACCCAGGTCTCTCACACTGCAGGCAGATTCTTTACCGTCTGAGCCACCAGGGTGGGGCCCTTGGTTAAGTCAATTCCGCAGGTCCTCTGACCATAGGTCATCTGCTGTTGGTTCACGCTGGAAGTGACCATGAAGAGAGTTTCAAGTCAAGAAGGAGATGTGATGTGTAAGCTATGGGGAGATGCAGGGTTTAACCTGTGACCCTCCTGGAAAGCAAAGGAACTTCCCTACAAAACCATTAATAGCAACCCAGGCATGGCTAACAGTGGAGAGTTGTCTCAGAGTGGGCTCTTTCTGCCTGATATCCAAGATGCCCAGAATGAAATCCCTGCTGCCATGGTTGGCTTCAGGGGCTGCTCACCAGGATGGCTCAGGAACAGACAATGTAGGACAGGATAGGAAAACGGGGAAAATAAACACCAGACAGAGTTAGCAGGAAGACCATGGATGGGAGAAGGGAGGCATCCTTGAGTCCTTGTTCACTCTCCATGAACCTCCAGATCTCTGGCTCTGTGGGTGCAGGAACTCAACACTGATGGAGGCAGCATAACACAGGTGAGCCGGTTGGACAGAGCAAGGCCTGTGTGGGCCTACCTATGGCACCCAACAGCTGTGTGACTACGGGCAAGTTACGTAGCCTCTCTGATTCTTGGTCTGTTACCTCTAAAAAGAGATAATGCCATCAATTTTAGAGGACTTGTGCCAAGAATTCAAGAAGACAATGTCACATGAAAATGTCTCCTATGAGTCCTTTGAGTGCAATAAACAGTAGCTATTACCATATATCTCACAGATACCAAGAATGTCAAGAATGGCTCCCAAACACTCAGTATCTTTCCCAGAAACCAGTGTGAAAGTCTGCTCTCTGGAGAGTGCTCTCGGGAGAATACCAGCTGAGCTGAATGCTGAAGGGCCATAAAGGTAAACCTGCAGAGTTTGTGGGATGAACAAAGAAGCCAAGCAGTGGTGAAGCTTAGTACAACGGGCAAGGAGGCCAGGGAGACGGTACCACGCAGGACCGCAAAGACCACGTGTTAAGAGGAATTTGGATTTAGCCCTAAAAGTAAAGCACTGTGAACAGGGTCCCCTGGAGAAGGTGCTTAGGGAGACACCAGGTAGGAACAGCATCCACCCCTCACTGCCCCTCCAGGATACACACGGGGCTGTTACTGAATGTGAAGGGTCAATGCCTGGCTCTGGCTCCTTCTTCCCACCAACCATTCTCATAACTATAGGGTGAACGGATCCTGCAGGTGCCTCAAGCCACCTTCTCTCTCTGGCCTCCTGGCCTTATCCAAAATCTGACTGAGTGAGGATTAAGGAGACATCCCCAATCTTCCTGTTGGCTCCCTGGGCTTCCCAGTGCCAAGGCTCTGACTAGCCAACAACACAGGTCCTCCCTCTCCTACACACCGTGATTCCCTCTGCTGCGCCTCCTACAGGGTCCCCACGGGTGAGGGAGCCTCCAAGATCTACCAGAGTCTAACTGAATCCCTGGGTTTATTGCCCTTTAATAACCAAACCCCTACACATCTTCTTATAAACATACTGAGGTAGCCAGTTGAATTGAAACAGGGCCTGTAAAAGAAATGAGAGAGAGAGGTGCCAAAAGAGAAACAGCTGAGATCAGTGTCCCAGAATTCAAAGGAGGGGAGAATATCAGGAAGAATCAGGCAATTAATATGCTGAACGCTAGTGAAAAGCTAAAGAACATTTGGCCTGAAACCTGTCTACTCGCTTTACCATCCAAGTGGCCCCTGGTGATCTTGCAGGGGCAGAAGGAGGCCAGACTCTGTGTGTTCAGGAGGACACAGGAACCAAGGAAACAGGAAAAGAGTGTAGATGACTATCCAGCTGCCTAACCAGGAGGGAGAAGAGATCGATCAGCAGCAGAGACTGAAAGGGGCCTGGGATCCTGAGGCAGGAGTATGTAAGATGAGCAGGAACAGAGGTTTCCAAGATGAGCCCAGGGGGAAGAGTCCAGAGAGGTGGACACAGAAGAAACAGGGGCAGAGACTGTAACTGAGGGTACACAGGCCACGGGACAACGAGTTCCAAGATCAGTCCTGGGTGAGAGGACCCTGGAAGGTGGGAACGGAAGTGGGTCTGGATACAGTCCTGACAAGGAGGTCCTGAGCAGCAGCCTTGGCATTCCCTGAGCTGAGAGAGGGGAGGCCTGGGCTAGAGGGAGGTGGCAGGGGAGGGGCTGAGGGGAGGCAGCTGTCAAAGACTAAGGGACTGGCACCAACTGGAAACAGAGAGAACCACTGACGGTGACGGTGACGGTGACGGTGCCCATGAGGGTAGAGACCACGAGTCAGCAGTGGCTCCAGCCCTGCCCAGACACCATAGTAGACTACACGCGCTGGACAGGCTTTGTCTGGAGTGGTGAGTTACCTGGAAGTTCCCCTTTGGAAATTGTATCTGGGTCCAGTTTGTATGTGTCCTGAAGTCTCATCAAGGCCTTGGCGGCTCCTGTTTCGTCTTCATCAGTGGGGAAGAACTGTCGCTGCACTGACAGGTTTGCAATGAAATCTTCCAAAGGAGAGAGTGAGAACAAAAGGTTACCTCCATCCAGGAACAGAATTTCACCTGGAACCGGACAGGCACCCACAGGAGGGTCTCTGGCTAGCGCAATTCCTTGCCCCTTCTCATGAGGGCCGTTTCCCCTTTCTCCAGGAAGCCCTTCCTAGCGGCTCCAGTTCAGGGAGACGTCTCCTTTCTTACTCCTCACTGTACCAACTGCCTGTGCTGCTTATCTGAACTGAACAGAACAGCCCCCGCATACCAATTAACATGTGGGAGTCTGAGATCCAAGGGTCTTGGATCCAAAGCACTCAGACAGACCTGGTGGAGACAGAAGGGACAGAGAGGGTAACTGACTGGGACACAGGAAAGGACTAAGGGAGGACCTGCTGACCACTCAGCAGAAAACAAATCACACGGTAAACCTTGACCTAGGATTATGAGGCTGGCCAGGTAATCACAGCTTCGTGGCCCACATCTCAGATGGAGGAGCCCAAGGGACAGAAGAGAGCCCAGCTGGCCACTCATTACTGACCACTGGTCCTAATCATCCAGAAAGGTAATGACGACAGTCCTGGAGGTGTATGGTGCTCTCCCCTCACCAAGATTAGGGATTAGAGGATCATCTGAGCAGGCCAAGTACTGAGATGGGTCGCACATGCCCTGTTGTGCTTGATTCCCCCGCCAGACCATACCGGCCGGCTCTGCTTATTAGGATAATTCCTGCCACTCCAACTCACACTGAGCTCAGGGCATGAGCTCCCTGACTGTGGTGCTCAAGACCGCAGCCCGGAGTCTGGGAGAGCCCTAACCACAGACGCAACCAAGGAAGCTATTCTGTGACTCCAAGACCCAGCTGTAAAGCAAGATATACATGTCCTGCAATCTCAGGACTCCCAGTGGGGGCCAGGCTCTCCCATGCTGATTTAGGGGCTTCAACTGTGCTCAGGAGCTGAGAATTGGAAGGGGAACTCCAAGGCCATTTCTTTTCCTGCTTCTTCCCACAGCACCCACAACCTCAGGCACAAACATCCACTTCTAGCCATGCCTGAGGACCCAGGAGCCAAGATGCTGCAACCTTGTCTCTTCATGGCTGCATGGTCAGGGACACTGAGAGTTTACAATCCAGAGAGAAAAAAATGCTTTCCAGAAAAAGCCACATTGTTAGTGTTATCTCCCTGCCTCCTCACTTCACATTTCAGGAGCAAGAACTCTGAAAGAAAGAGGTAAAAACAACCTATTGCTTTCTGGGGCTGTCCTACCTCCCTCTGGGTAATTACAAGGTTTTCCAAAGGAACCAGATGTTGATGGTGGGGGCTGGGTATAGAGAACAAGACTGGAGAGCAGATCATCATCTGGGCGGGCTCATTCTCCTGCGGTGCAGGCAGAACGGCCAGTTTGGAGCTACAGGCCCAGGCTGGGAGGCAGGGTCTGGGAAAGACAGCCACGGCTTCTGGAGGCAGTGAGCTCACTGGGCACAGCTCCAGCCCGGCTGAGTTCACCAATCCCTCCCTGGAGGCCACTCTGCTCCCGGCCAAGCCAAGCCCATCCCAGTCTGGCCACATGGGCTGAAATGCCTCAGCTTGAGAGACAACGAATCTGAAGTTAATCAGCACTTCCAACTCAGGGAGGAGAGGCAGTGAGTCCGGGGGGCTGGGCCCAAGGCTGGAAGGCCCACCTCCAGGCCTGCCCCACCATCTGCTGCTGAGAGGAAAATATTAGAGCATAGAAAGTACTATCATAGTAAAAGCACTAAGCAGAGTTGAAGTTTTAAAAGAAAAGTTCATACTCTGGCCTGCAAATCCCACTTATGAGAATTGATCATAAGAAAATAATCAGAGTTGGGCACAAAGATAGGGGTAAGATTGCTGATAACTTGGAAACAATTCCATGTCCACTGACGACCATTTTTACACTACATCAGTGTGACATATTACTGCTGCTGCTGCTGCTAAGTCGCTTCAGTCGTGTCCGACTCTGTGCGACCCCATAGACAGCAGCCCACCAGGCTCCCCCATCCCTGGGATTCTCCAGGCAAGAACACTGGAGTGGGTTGCCATTTCCTTTCCAATGCATGAAAGTGAAAAGTGAAAGTGAAGTTGCTCAGTCATGTCCGACTCTTAGCGACCTCATGGACTGCAGCCTACCAGGCTCCTCCGTCCACGGGATTTTCCAGGAAGAGTACTGGAGTGGGTTGACAAACTACTGAGCCAGACATTAAAATCATGTGGCAGAAGAATATTTAAAAAACATACACAGCAGCTGAAAAATTCAAGGAAACAGTGTAAGCTTATGTCACAAATCTGCCAATGGATATGTCTTCTTTCTAAAAGATATGAATGGGAATGAATTTAGAGGAGGCCCACACCCCCACCACTTAGCCCACTTAACCTTTGTTAATTCCTTTGGTCCCTCAAACATTCCCTGGTATGGTTCCATTTTATACACGTGTGAAAAAGACTAGAATTTTAATAGTGATTATCATCAGGCAATTGGATTAAAAACTGTAATTTTCTTATATGATTGTTTTTGTTTTCCAACTTATCTAGAAAAATGTATTACTAAAGCATAATTAGAAAAAAGTCACTACTCCCCACCCCAAAAGGGACACCAAAAGACTAGAAAAAGGCAAGAACTGATTTTTTTTTTCGCCATGCTGTGTGACATGCAGGATCTTAGCTCCCTGACCAGGGATCAAACCCATGCCCCCCTGCAGCAGAAGCACAGAATCCTAACCACTGGACCACCAGGGAATTTCCAAGAACTGATTATTATTAATATCGCAACTGAAAGCAAGGACAGCCAATTGCCAGGTCCCCACAGAGATAAGAGCCACCGGACTGGCAGCTGCTGTTCACACACTGCACGTGCACACCAACATCCTGAACCAGGACAGGCTCAGACCCACACGCCGCAGGCGCAAGCCCAGGGACACACCAGCTCATGCAACCACCTGTTCACAGTCCCTCACCTGCGGCCGAGTTCTGCAGGACAAGGTCCTCCAGTGCAGGCCAGTCCGTGTTTAGCCGCTTCACCAGTTTATAGGCGTTCACAGGGTGGGCCAGGTAGCCCTCAGGGTCAGCAGCCGACTTGCTGGTCAGGGCTTCCATTTTGTCAGCCCAGCTGTGGAACCACAGAAAAAGGTAGACTGACACACCCATTCACGTGGATCTTGACCTCTGGTAATTTTCCTGGTGAGATTCAGGGGATCTCTATCCAGAAAGGAAAAAGCGGTGATCCTCAGCCCACATACTTAGCTACTCTGGGGGACTGGCATGAAGTAAACTCCAGGCCAGGCCCATACTGCCTCCTCAAGGGCTTCCTCTTATGGGCACCCTGGGTGGGTTCCTGGTGGGGGCTCCTGCCACCCTGCCACCCTGGCTCAGGGTGGCTGTGGGGACTTAGGACATCAGACACCTCTTAATCTTGGAGAGCTTGGCTTCCTCCACCAGGATGTACTCCTTCAGGGACTGCACCAGGTCCTTCTCTGCATAAATCAGGTCTGTCATGTGTCCTGCGAGGGAGAGATAAAAGGCCCAGTGAGTGGATGAGGGACATCCAGCTCCCAACCTTCAGGCAAAACACATCAGCACAGAGGCAAGCTGAGCCAGGCGCATGTCAGCTCTCTTGGGGTCATGGAGACCTAGGGCTAAAGGAGGCCTAGGTCCTGGCCCCCAGCTTTAGGAAGAGAGAGGCAGAGGCTCCAAGCGGATAGTAAGTGCACTGAGGACACCTTAAGGAAGAAACCCCGAATCTCGCTCTCCCACTGTCACCCAGCTGGGTCATGTTCCTGGGACAAGGATGTCCTGGGGGCTTCTCTGCTCAGAACCATTCTGTAGTCCAGGAGAAAGGTGGACAGAAATGCCAGGCAGCCCAGGAGCACCCTGCACTTTCCAGGGTGGAGGCCCAGCTGAGACGGCCACCTACCAGGAAGGATATCCAGGTCATCAGGGGTCAGAGGCAGAAACAGCAGCTCTGCAAGCCCGACTCTCCCCAGATCTGGTCAAAACCAGTGGACGAGGCCACCCCACCCTGAAGGAGGACAGGCCTCAGGCAGTGCCATCCGCCGGCACTTGAGCGAAGGGCTGCCCAGGCAGGCGACAGTCCTGTTGGCACATACCAATAGAAGTGAAGAATTCAGCCTGCACGCAGCCCAGGACACCAAGCCAGGCCACCAGCAATGTGGACTCCCAGGGTTTCATGGTCACAGAGGGCAGTGTCTGCAAGGCATTCAGTGACAGTCATTAGATCAACAATGGTAAAAAAACAACTTAGGAGAGGATACATACACACGTGCACATATACAAAGACATTGAAACATGCCAAACTCTGACCCAGCACACAGAAGTTAAGGAAGATAGTCAGGATCACCAGTGGAAAGACACCAGGGTGTAGAACCAGGGATGTGCACTTAATTCTGTCCCCTGCTCTGGGAGGCTGAGTGCCCATGGAAGAGACTCTGCCCTCTCAACTTCCGATAACCACTTACAACATGCGAAGACTAAATGGGGAGGAGGGACAGTCACCCCTGGTTCTAAGGGTCTGTCAGTTCAAGATTCTAACCCAGACCTCTTCTCTGTTTGTCTTTCCTTCCAACACAAGTGCCAGGACAGTGCCCAGTGCTGAGGACCCAGATGTAATACATCGCCCATGGGCAGAAAGAGAACTGGACACAATATGCCCCAGGGGGTCCACACCCAAAACAAGGTGTACAGCAGATGGTCAACCAGAAGAGAAATCAAACTGCTCCGTGCTGGTCTGCACCTGGCCACGGTGAGAGCAGACTGGGCAGACACTGTTCTTCCTGTAGCGAGGCTGCTCGGCAGACACTGTCCTCATGGAGAATCACCATTCGCTAATATTTACTATGCCAGGCACTGAGCTAGGCGCTTGGGATACAAAAATGAATCAGCCACACAGGGCCAAAACCTTAGACTGGGCTGGGCTGCTGACATAAGTTAGAGGCTGTTTTCCCATCAGCCTAGAAATAGCCAGACGCAGCACTGAAGGCAGAAGGCACACCATGGGGCAAGCCCACTGGCAGTGGACCCAAATACACAACGTGAGCTTCAGACATCCTCTCCCAGCTTAGCCACGCGGCCCGGAGCACACAGGAGGAACATCCACCTGAACGCCAGTTCTGCCAGTCCCTCCTCTTCCTGCTCTACTTCAGCCAAGCCCCACTGGAAATTTACTGAGAGAAAACAAGGAAAATAAAGGACATACAAAGGCCTTCCCTCCAAACTGCAAGCCTTATCTAACAGGATTCTAAGGCTGAGCTGACTGCCAGCTCATCAGTTTTTTGCCTGCGATGGCTGACTGGACGCACGCTCACACCCATCATTCCTCACTTCACCCTTCCAGGAGAAATTCCAATCTACTGTGGCTCCTGGGCAGGCTCAGAGAAGCCCAACCACGACCCTAAACCCCAAATGGATTCCTGTGTGAGGAAGAGGGGGGCTTCCCTGGTGGCTCAGCTTGTAAAGAATCTGCCTGCAATGCAGGAGACCTGGGTTCGATCCCTGGGTTGGGAAGGTCACCTTGAGAAGGCAAAGGTTACCCCTTCTAGTATTCTGGCCTGGAGAATTCCATGGCCTTTATAGTCCATGGGGACACAGAGAGCCAGACACGACTGAGCAACTTTCACATGAGGAAGGAGTGTCCCCTTTTGCCCCCTGCCAAATGTATGCAGAGCTGACATCATGCCCATCCGTGCCCTAGGTGTTAGGGGCCCAGAGATACACAGAACAAGACTATTCAGCCCAGAACCTGCTGCAGGGTAGGGAGGATGGACTAAGGGGTCCACTATAGAGTTAGGGCAGTAGAGGAAAGCAAGTCCCTGAGAAGAGGTGGCAGGGCCCAGTCCAGCCCTAAGGGAGAGCCCAGATCCTCCTTTTTCTAGTCATTGATCTGCTCCCAGACCTCAGCACCCTGCATCCACCCCCAGGATTCTAGAAGGCCTTTCTTCTTGCTTACATAAGATCTTTTCTCAGGGAATGAGGTCTGCTCCTCGTACTTCAAGAGGCTTCATCAGCATAAGAGAGCACCTTCTGTACACATCAAGGGAAGAAACAGTAAAAACCCAGAGCCAGGAGGCTGTGTCTGCAGACAATTCAGCCAACTGCCTGTCAGGCTGGGGTGCTGGGAGAATAGAGGCCAGGCAGGAGGCCAGACTACACACGGCTGGAAGTTGAGGGGCAAGGGTCACCGTTTGTCCCCTGTTCCATCACCAGTTGCAGTGGCATGCCTCCTCAGAGATCAGATAACAAACTTAAGGAAGGGAGAAACCTCACTTTTTCTTTCAAATTGGTGATATTGGCCATGGTTCATGCTTTATGGTTCATGCTTTATAGCACTCAGGAAAAAACAGCCAGGTTCCTTCATTACATGAATACCAGCTGTCACTTCTCTGGAATGTGCTATCTGGCTTAGACTGAGACTATCCATGAATCTCAGTCTGGAGGCAGAGCCCAAAGAATCACAGATGGGTTTCTGAGTGACCAAGGGCTTACAAAGTCCTCTTCTGATGAAGGAAGGGGCTGACGACCCTGCTGGCCCAGACAGCTAGGCACTCCCACGCAGCCCCCAGACCACTCAACCTAAACTGCCACCCCATTCAATTTCTCCTGAACACTAATTTGTATTAGGTGTACAAAAGGTCATCTAATCAGGGTCAGGTGGGGAGGCGGCAGCCTCCAAGAAGGACTGCGGGTCCCAATGTGGAAAAAACCAACCAGCTGCATATCCCCCTCCCATCACATACCTATACCAGAGCTTGCTGACGACAGAGTAAGTGGGGGCCTGTGTGCCTGCCAGTGCTGCCAGAAGCCCTCCAGGAACCAACCCTCAGAAATCCACGCTGAATAGGCCTAGAAATGGGCAACACTGAGCCCCCTTTTATGAAAATAAGGTAGCACCAAGCCTGAGCAGAAAACCCATACTGAGTTTTATGTAAGCTGCATCCCAATTCTGGACCATATCTGGCACCCAACGAAAAGGAAAACCTCGCCAAAGATTTGTTCCTGCCAGGAAACTATAACATCAGAAGATGTTACATTTCTTCCATACAATGGATGGTTATGGATTGTGTAGGAATGGATACTGTATGCTTTTTAACACCAAGAGAAGACCAAAGCATCTTGTTAAGTGAGAAAAATAGGCTCCCAAACAATATATACACTATGCTTTAATTTTTATAAGGAATAATTTTTATGTATGGAAATTTACATACGTGCATATACATGTAAGCAGAGAGTCATAAATCTAGTTGGTATCTTGGTGAAATAATTCTATTTTTCTCTTTATGGTTTATTTGTATTTCCTAATCTTTCCATAAGAAGTTCTACGGGAAACTTGAAATATACTTTATATAATATCTAAAATGAGAAGAAAATAAAGCAAGCCCTCTCCAATGGAATCTAAAGAGACCCAGCAGCCTGAGTTGGGACCCCCACAGGGAGGTCCTTCAAAGCTTGCCAACACCCCAGCGACAATAATTTGCCCACCAGGCAACCGGCACTATTTCTAAGCACAGGACGGTTCCAAGACATACAATCACAGGCCCCAGCAAGCCGGCTCTTTGGAAAGGATGTTCACAACGGGGCCAAACAGCCATGAAAAGATGTTTCCAACTGCAAACCAGCAGTGTCCTTAGCTTCTCCCCTTACCTCATCAGGCAGGAACCTATGCCAAGCTCCCAGCTGCAACCCAAATGCAACAGCTTGAGTTTTAACAATGTATTTAACAGTCTAGAGACAGAACATGGGTTTGCCAAGAACAAACAGGTCTCGTTTGGCTCCGAACAAAAGGATGCCTGCCTTCTGCAAAGGGGCAAGATCTGCCTGAACAGGGCTCCCTCCAGTGGCCTTGCCTCCTGGTAGTGTGGCCAACTCTGCACGGCACAGCCAAGAGGACCTGCGTGCTCAACCGAGCAAGAGTTGACAGAGGCTCCAGAGGCCCTACCACCTATGCACATGGATGGCCACTGAGGCCCCTAAGCTGCTCTCCCTGGCACCCCAGGGGAGGGATGAGAGGTGCCTGACTCTCCTCACCTGATATCATGCCTCAACTATCACCCTGATCTGAGCCACCCCTAAGTCCTTCTTACAGCCATACTGGCCCCTGCCTGCACTGGTCTCCCATCTTTATGGCCTCCCTCCCACCTCTGCTCTACAAAGTCACCAGCACAGCTTACTGTATCCCCTCGTTTGGTCTCTCTCTCCCTAAGAACCCTCCAAAGGCTCTCCACTATTCTCAGAATAAAGTCCAAATTCCTTAGCACTTTTTGACTCTGCATGACCTGGCCCTACCGCCCTCTCCAGCCCCATCTCATGACTCCAGATTTCATACCTTCAACAACCACATCACATGAAAAACAGTCTCCTTCACTGAAAACCTAAAGAAGCCTAGGTGTTCCTGCACATCTCTCCTTACGCAGCTGTCCCTCAGGATCCACAAGGGATTGGTTCCAGGAGACCCCACAGACACCAACATCCACAGATGTTCAAGTCCCTTATATACTAGGTATCGTACAGTCAGCCTTCTGCATCGACAGGTGTCACGTCTGCAGGTAGGGAGGTCTGACCGTAGTTTCTCTATCCAGAACCTGGACATGCTGACTTGTACTACCCACGTGGGTACCCTCAAAACCACAAGGTTCCTGCTTCAGTAACTAGACAACGAAGTAGCGGAAAAGGCTGTACAAATCAACATTCAAAAGCCAGCTGGGTTTTCGATCAGAGTCTTGGCAAAGACTCGGCAGTCTAGGCAAGACTAACTTATAAGGAACTATGGGAAAGAAGAAGACCCACACACTGCTATACCGGATGTATCTACAGGACCACCTTGTACTCTCTTGGCCTCACCTGCCTCCTGGGCCACTTGCTCTACCTCAGACCCAGTGAAGGACACTGCGCAGGCTCCAAATCTCAGACTCTTCCTGCAACTTCTAAACGCCAGTGAAGTGCCTTGCTGGCCTCTCTGGGGACTGCTAGAGGGCCTGGGAGTGCAACTGAGGACTAAGCAGGGTTGCGGGGGGTGGGCGGAAATAACTCCTCCTTGGGCAACTGCGACCAATGAAAAACAGAAGCAAGAGGACATCAGCAGATAAATCCCCTCTCCAGGCCTCCACTGAGAAGCAGCAGAGCTCACCCAGAGATGCCCTGCACAGCTGAACAACTAGAGCACCTCTGTTCAGCTGCACTTTTCTTTTCCTTTATACTTGCTATTCTGCAACTGTACCTTCTAACAAAGCATCAAGTACTTAAGATCTGTTTTCTGAGAACTAGGTTAAGCTAATCACTATTCATGTTTCCAAAAATCTTTCACTTCTACCATCTAATCCTCACCAGAACTTTGTAAACTAGACAGATTTTCATCCCCATTTCAGATAGAGATATGTAAAATACATAACTGAAACTGCTCAACTCACATGCTACAGTAAATCAATGGCAGAGCTCAGACTCAAAGCCAAAACATATATTCCACTATTTATTGCTGCCTTCAATCCTACTCAGTAACATCTGTTGCCATATAGCATCCTAAGGACTTCCCAAAAGGAAGAGCCACACTTTGGCCTACCAGAACAGGCTTGCCCAAGTCAAAGACTTTACTGTGATTCACAAAGCAGCTTTATGATACCCATGGCTGGATCCCACCAGAAGGCAGAGAGCAACATGGGCTCAGAAAGATAAAACATGGTGCCTCCAGTTCAAGTGAGCAGTCAGTCCTGCCCAGACATCACCGCACTCACAGATGACCAAGTGGCCCAGCTCAGGACAAGACAATATAGTCGAGCAGGAACACCAACCCTGGAGTCAGATAGTCCCAGAGTTAAAACTCAGCTCCACAATCACTTCCAGGTTTCAGAACCTTAGACAAGTTACAGTCTAAGGAGTTACAGTTCCAAGTTACAGTCTTGGAGCCTCAGTTTTCCCATCTATTTAACAGTGGTAACATCTCATAGGGCTGTTCTGAAGACTGAATGTGCTGACAGATGTCAGTGGGCAGCCTAGCACCAGGCACAACTTCCACCAGTCATCAGCACCAAGGGCAGTAGAGGAACGGCAACAGACCTGAAGCCGCTGACCCCTGGAGAGAAAGAAGGTCCAGCCTATGAGACAGTGAAGACGAAAACGAAACAGAAATCGGAGAACCTCCATGTCCCAGGAGTGTCAAAGGAGATTCAGGAGAGGGTGGAGTCAGGCCTAAAGCAGCACACTGACCGTCGGGAAGCTAACTTTGAAAACTGGCCAATCACTGGCTCTCTCACCAAGGAAGGAAAGTTCTCTGGCAAAAAAACAGGTGACCGGATCTACACTCTGGAATCTCACCTATTTCTATGTCTCTGACCTGCACACTCTGAGTTCCTACAAATACCAGGTCTCAGGATCACGGCCACACCCTGGGCCCTCAAGAGTGCCAGGTACAGAGCAGGGTATATTCTAGCAAACACTTCCTGAAACGTCTAGAGCAGATACTGGTCTGTGATCAGAGTCACATCCAGTGAGCTGGAGAATTCACTACCCAAACATCTATAACCCTCTGCCCTGAAATGACACCACTTAAACACATGCTTTCTCCTAGATCTCCAAGAAGTCTAATCCAGACTTTTCAGCCCCTCTGCTCCTTCTGAGAATAAAAACGATATCCCTCATTCCACATCCGCAGCTCAAACCCAGTGACCACAGGGGCTACCAGCCCTCTCTGCTCAAGAACAGACTCATGTCCCACCCTGGTGCACTTCAAAAGTCCAAAAAAATTGCTAGAGTTTTCGAAGTTTAACTCTCACTCCAGCACCCTGTCTGGGCTTGCACGTGCCTGCATCACACCATTTCCTGCCAACCTCCATCTGCATAAAATTAAACTTTCTACAGATCCCAGGAGCCAGGGACACACCCAACAGCGCAACGCACACCATGGCCAGCGTGGCCACACACTGGCCAAGGTCTTAACATCCAGTCTCAGGCCCTCCCAAGGATGTGGGAGGGCAGAGTCAAAAAGGGAGGTTCTCTCAGGAAATGAGCAGACCCTAGATTTGCTACCCAACTCATTCCTCAGGGCTGTACCCATGCAGTCGCTCCTCATGAGCGCTCACACTCTGAGCTCCTCCCTGGCATGTGACCAGCTGCCAGCCTGAAGCAGCAATCTCAGAGAGATTATGAGCTACCCATGGGCAAGGATTATAGCACCATCATTGTCTCCTCTCCCTCCTCCCTCATTCCAGCCCCAGGCACACTTTAAGCAAAAGCCCAGTACACAGGAGATACTCCAGGAATGAACAGAGATCGGCCAGGCTAAAACAGTGACAAAGCAGGCACTCTCTGGGGTACACCATTTCAGAGCACTGGACAGGATAGAAGGGCCTATCATAAGCCACAGACAATACTCAGTTGCCACCATGTCTGCCTGCAGATCTCTCAGAGAACTAGGGTGGCCGAGTATGACAGCATCTCTGGGATGAGGCCCCCAGCCAACTCACCCCATCTTTGCAACGTGGCTTCCTTCGCTGGGACACACAGTGGACAGAGTTGGCCGTCTACAAATGAGGCTCAAGAATAAAAGGATTCAAAGCCCAAATATCCTATGAGTAGGGAGAAGTGAACAGAGAGGCTGGACCTGGAAGCCCAGAACAAAGTGAGAACCTGCACCCTGGAAGCTTCAGAGACTCTCTGAGCACAAGCCAAAGGAAACCACGGTTCATTGAACAGAGAATTAAATCATGGAATCTGCTATCCCAGATATGACGTGGGCAGCAGCTTGCAAAACCGTCCTCTAAATTCTTAGGGGGACAGTGGATCTCTGCAAAATCAGGAACATCTGAGAATGCCCTAAGCTGCAAAGCAATGTTCCCCAACTCTTGATCTCAGGGCCAGGATCTCCTCCAGAAGGGCTGAGGTTGTTGAGCTTCAGACGGTTTACATCAAGCAGCACAAGCCTCAGGTATCACTCTACAGCAGAAGACACCAGCCTCAGCCTTGGGAGGGACTTTGATATTCTTCTCCATCTGAAAGGTGTCAATTAGAAAACAGAGACCAGGGGCCTCTGCCCTGGAAAAGGAAACTTCCTGCATCCACATTCATGCTGCAAGGATTCACTGAGCACCCTCCACATATAGGACACAATACCAGGCACTATCTTCTCACTTGAGCTCTCTGGACAGGGTCTCTATGCAGCTATCCACTAAAGCGTCCCTTCCCCCATTTCCTTGCTTCCTCTAGAGTGCCCAGGTCAGCTTCCATTCACACAGGCTATTCCTCTGTCTGGGTTACCCTTTATTCAACCTTCATCTGACGACTCCAGCTCATGGGTCACCTCCTCCAGGAAGTCCTCTGGCCTGAAGCATCCTGTCCTCTACCAAGTACCCACAGTCCAGTGCTCCCTCTGAGCACAGCACTCACCACACTGACCGGGGCCTGGCCTTTCCTGGTCTCCAGTCCGCGTGCCCCACTAGGCCAGCAACTCCTTGCAGTTTCTGATAACACTGAAGGGTTCGTTTCTTGAATTAGTTAACTAGTTACAAGTCTCCGCGGCTACTGAGGCAAAACTGGAGAGAAGAAAAAAAGAAACTTTTATCATCCAATAGCCTGTCTTAACGGGAACCAAACAGGATCAAGGCTACAGACTCCCAAGCCTCTGGATGGAGGAGGGTGGACCTAACACCAAGCGGCCCCTAGAGGCCTGCCCGGCGCCCCTGCCTCCTCCAAGCTCCGGGTGCCCTGGGGCCGGGCCGCCCCTTCCCAGGAGCCTGACCCTCGGGGCGGCCACGCTCCCCACCCGGTCCGGCCGCCCCGAGGGGACCGGCAGGAAAGGCGCCGCTGACCTCACCGCCCATAGCTCGGGGAGGGGACTCGGCGGCAGGACAGGAACCCACGCGGGTGCAGAAACAGGGCGGAGGGCGCGGGGCTGCGGCCCGGACAGCGCGACCCCCGGCCCCCAGCTGCCGGCCCCGCGCGGGCAGAAGGTTCGGCCCGGTGACCCCGGCCGGTACCAGAGCCCCGCGGCTGCCAGGCAGGCGGGACGCTCACCCGAACACGCGCCGCTCCCGGCGTTTCCAGAACCTCCCGCGGCGGCGCCGGGCCCGCTCGGCACCTCCTCCTGGGCGGCTCCGCCTCCCGCCGCTGCCGGGCTCCGCCCGCTTGAGCCGCAGCCACGTCCCCACCTCCCTCTCCCTCCGGGCTCCCTACCTCCCGCCCGCCCCCAGCCCCGCTCCCACCAGCACCCCCCGCGCGTCCCAGGCCCCCGGTTCCGCGCCCCGACAGCCTCAGCCAGGGGGCGCCACCGCCGGCGACCCCCGGGAAGACCCGGGCCGCCCGGCCGCGGGGCAGCGGGGAGCAGGGAGCGGGCCCGGGACCCGGCGGGGGCCGGCCGCCCTCGCCCTTCATGCGGCCGGCCGCTCGCCGCACGTACGCGGCGCCCGCCTCCCCTCGGCGCTCCCTTGTGGGGCTCTGCCCGCCCTCCTCCCCCGCCCCCTGGGCGGCTAGAGAGGCGCGCGCCACCGGAGATTAGTGCGGTGGGGGGAGCATCCCTGGATGCTGGCCGACTCCCCTGGCCCCAGCTCAGGCCCGTTTCCTCGGTGGTCCTGCTGGATATACCGCTCCTACCCTCGCCTCCCCATCATCACCATCAGGTGACTGGGAGGTGGGGTCACCCGGCCCTGGAGCTGGATTATCAGGGGTTATCAGGGAAGGGGACAGTGGAGAAGGACCTGAAAAAGATCTAGGATCCACCTTCAGGACCAGGTTCCCAAAGGGATTCAGGCTGTCCCCAGCTCCTGGATCCGGCACTCCCGGTGATGAAATGTGTGGCTGAATAGGTTGATGAGAGGGGAGACCATCAAAGGCTGGTCAAAGCGGGGGGAGCGGGGCGGAGGGAAGGGGGCCACATTGGAGTCAACCTTTGTTTTTCCCAAGCCCTTATATACAATAAGGGCCAAAAATAGTGGACGCCACTTTCAGCCAATCCAGCGTGGGAGAGGGAGTGAAGGCAGGATGCTGCAAATCTAGGCCTGAACTAGCGGAGGCCCTGGCCACAGAGCAGGTTCCCACGCCTGTTCTGTGAACCTTTCTGCTCATGAATGAGGGGAAACACTGTCTGAGAATCTCATCAGGGAGCTAGCCCGGAGTGGGAGGTGCCCAGCCTCCGCCCAGACCAGTGTGGGGATATTCCCTGTTAGCACACTGTCCAGGCTGGCAGCCCAGACCTGGGGAAGGCCTGAGCACACACAGAAATACACACAGCACACGTAAGACACGGAGTGAACCACTGTTCTGGCCTTCCTCAGCCACCAGCTCATCTCCCCAGAGCTCAGCTAAAACCAGAGAGACTTTCCTGCCTCTACCCGACCCCGTTATTCCACGGGGAGCCTCCCTCTGTTTGCCCAGGTCCTCCCATCCATCCTCTCCCCCTTCTCAGGAGCTTGCTGGATGGATTATCCCCTCTCTATCTTGAATGTTCAACCTCCTCCTCTCAAATGGCTCCACCCCTTGACTATAAATATTGACAGGCCTTGGGACCTCCTTAGTGGTCCAGTGGCTAAGACTCCACACTCCCAGTGCAGGGGGCCCAGGTTCAACCCCTGGTCAAGGAACTAGATCCTGTGTGCTGCAACTAAGACCCAGTGTAGCCAAATAAATAAATAAATATTTTTTAAAATATTTTCAGGCCTCTACTGTGGAAACAGTAAAGGGCTTCCCTTGTGGCTTATCTGGTAAAGAATCTGCCTGCAATGTGGGAGACCAGGGTTCGATACTTGGGTTGGGAAGATCCCCTGGAGAAGGAAAGGCTGCCTACTCCAGTCTTCTTGCCTAGAGAATTCCATGAACTGTATAGTCCATGGGGTCGCAAAGAGTTGGACACAACTGAGCGGCTTTCACTTTCGCTATGGAAACAAAACCGCATTAGACCCCACCAGCTACTGCAGTATCTCTCTCCTTCTCGACCACAGCAAAATTCTCTGAAAAAGCAATCTATCCTCACTTTTCTCCCAAACCTCAGAACCTTGCAGTGGGCCTTCTGTCCCCCTCGCAAGACCAAACAAACTCTCCATAACCTCCAAGTCTAAATTCAACAGCCCACTCTCCTCATTTGACAAAGCCCCCAGCACCACCTGACACCCCAGCAGCCTTTGGTCACTGCCTCCCGGAAACACTCTTGTTCCACACCATCCTCTCTGGCCACGTCTGCCCATTTTCGCCCCAACCTCGTCCCCCTCCCTCCCCATTAGTCAGTAAAGGTTGGGGGTTCCCTAGAGTTCAGGCCTAGGCACTCTACTTTCCTATTCTCTTTCTAGAACTCCTTCCTATACACAGATGAGGCACATTTGTCTCTCTACCCTTGCCCCTGACTTCTGAACTCCAGACTGGCTGCATAGTATACATCTCTGCTGCGTGTCCACAGGTTCCTCAGTCAAAGCATGCCCAGCGTGGAGTTCACGCTCTCTCCCCTCCTCCTGCTCCACGCCTCTGGTACTGCCTGCCTCACTGGGGAGCCCACCCCACCCCCACCCCCAGTTACCGCACTGGAAGCCTGGGAATCACCCTCAGCACTTCCCTCTTCCCTGGCCCAGGCTGTGTCCTTCCATATCCCGCATCTGTTCAATTCTACCACCTAAATCTCTCTAATCCACTCATTTTTCTCCATCCTCTTTCCTTTTTTTAAGATATGACCATGGGATGCCATCCTTTAATAACTTGGCACAGGCGTCTAAATATCAAAGAGATATATACTTTTAAAAAAAAAGCAAAACATGAGAGTTGCGAATTAGGTTTTATTTGGGGCAAAATGAGGACTGCAGCCTGGGTCTCCATCCTCTCGCCCTTGAATGACAGCAGCAGTTTCCCAGCTGACCGCCCCCTCCATTGCTTCCTCCCCTCTCTCTTCCATACAGTGACCTCCTCAGAATGCAGCTCTGAACCCATCACTTTCAGCTTAGTAAACTGCATTGTTCTCAGGAAAAAAATCCTCAAAGTGACCCATAAGGCCACAAATGGTTTGGCCCCTGCTCACTCCTCTAGCCGCACTGACCTTCCCCTCCAGGCCCTCTAACTGGCCATTTCCCCTCCCCATTCCACTCCCAGGCCTTTGCACATTCTTTTCTTTCTCTCTAGCAAAATGTCCCTCCTCCCCAATTAAATCCTTCAGATCCTCCCAGAAGGAATTTCCTCGCTTCCCTGACCAGGTCAAAACCTCCTATAACAGCCTTTCATGCCCTACATGCTTTGTAACACTTGCAGCAGTTGCTATAGTTGAATGATTGTTTAGTTTAATGTCTGTTCCCCCTGCTCTGCCCCCAGTACACACACACACACACACACACACACACACACACACACACACACACTCACCGCTGGCCTGGGGTCTCCAGGAGTACATAAACAATGTGTGTTGTCAATCATCACATCCTCAGCAGCTAACACAAAACTAGGACTCAATAAATATTTCATGACTACATGAAGGGATGGATGTCTCCTTAAAGCCTTGTCATAAAACTGTAGCCAAAAGGCTGACTGAGGCCCCCACAGAGCCTCAGTGTCCTGGGCCCCACTCATTCCTAAGTGTCTGCTTCTACTCCTCTCCTGTCTCATAGAAGGATACTTACTGTTGGACTTAGGACTCACCTGAGTAATCAGGATGATCTGACTGTCATGTCTGCTTTCTTCACCACTTTGCCTTCCTAGGGAGGGAGGCCGCTTCTGGGCTGTTTATCACTGTGTCTCCAGGTCCAGCACAGAGCCTAGAACCCAGAACCTAGACAGAGAGTAGGAAAGAAAAATACAGGGATGAATCGGACATGCCCCACTAATGTGGCCTCCACAAGCTTCACTAAGTACACCCATTTTGGGTCACTTAATAAATCAAGAGTCATTTTGAGCAGCCATGTCACACCCCCTTCCTCCCAAATCTGCTGTGTAAATAAAGCCACACCTCCCTTCTGATAATGGCTGTATCCTATTCATTTGTGCATTCACTCCACAAACATCTGATGGGCACCAGCTGAGGCCCTGGCTAGGGGTTCAGGGACCATGAAGATCAAAGGGGCTCTGTCTAGTGGGGAAAACTGGCAGGTGAACAGACGCCCACCTAGTCCCAGTCTTAGAGACCCTTCTTGGGCTCAAGATCAGGTGACTGCCACCTTTGACCCCAGCCTGGTTTCATTTGGGGCATCACCAAATGAAACCTTTCCCCTATGCTGTCCCTAAGTGGTAACCCTGGCCAATGGCTCCTCAAAGCAGGCTAGACATGTCTACCCACCACCCCCACCCCAGAGAAGGACCTGGCATCTCTCCAGAGATGACAAAAATATCTGTGCTAGACAGACAGGTAACTGGATGAATGAGAGGGCAAGTGTGATGCAGCCTTTTGCTCTAAACCCAGGGGGTCCGCATCCCCTGAGCCAAGGACCAGTACCGCTCCACACAGCAGAAGGGCGAGGAGTGACGCTTCGTCTGTATTTACAGCCACTCCCTATCGCTCACGTTACCGCCTGACCTCTGTGTCCTGTTAGATTCTCATAGAAGCACGAACCCTACCAAGAACTGTGCATGTGAGGGACCTAGGTTGTGCTTTCCTTATAAGAATCTAATGCCTTATGATTCTGCATTGTGGTTAGTTGTATAATTATTTCACTATATATCATAATGTAATAATAATAGAAATAAAGTGCACAATAAATACAATGTGCTTGAATCATCGCGAAAACATTCCCCTCCCTCATCCATGGAAAAGTTGTCTTCCACAAAACTGGTCCCTGGTGCCAAAAATGCTGAGGACCTCTGCTCTAAGAGGCAGGGGTCTGAAGAGGCATCCTGAGCCTGCCCTGCTCCTGCCTTTCCCCACTCACCTATGATCCCTGACCTGGGAAGCAGGAGGTCTCCCAGACTGCTGATGACCCTTACAGGGCTTGGGAACCACCACAACAGCCGGAAATCTGGCCAGGGTTTATGAGTGCCTGGTCCCTCCGTGGAATTCCCCAGAGCAGCGTTCCTGAGATCAGTGCCACAGAGGGTATTGTGCATGTTGACACACACCTGTACCCTTCAACACGGTCAGCACGCAGCTGGACTTTGGGTCCAAACCTCCTCTCCAGGTTCCTCCCTTTAGGGACCAAGAAAAGACTGGATATATCTTGACTCAAGGCCAGCGAGAGAGGGCCAGAAGTGCAGCTTGAGTGGGGCCACCTAGTGGCGGCCTTGCATGCACGCCAAGTGGCTTCAGTTGTGTCTGACTCTGTGACCCTATGGATTGTATAGCCCACCAGGCTCCTCTGTCCATGGGATTCTCCAGGCAAGAATACTGGAGTGGGTTGCCATGCCCTTCTCCAGGGGATCTTCCTGACTCAGGGATCAGACCCATATCTCATATGTCTCCTGCATGGGCAGATAGGTTATTTACCTTTAGCACCACCCGGGAAGCCCAGTGGTGGCCCTACGGCTTCAGAAATATGGCCTCTCAGGTCTGGTCTTACAGCCTGGTGTAGGACGCTGGGGTAGACAGAGAGAATCTGGCAGAATCCCCAGAAGCCTGCGGTGCCAGCCCTGGACAGGGCCAAGTGGGTGCCCCCAGAGCGTCCTCTTGGTGCATGCAAAAGATGAGACAGACCCAGTGGAATGGCTACAAGTTCCCTCCTAGCTGCCTCCTCCATGGGCCCTTGCAACTCAAGACAGCAATGCAAGCACAAGCTGGGCTGTCATTACAGGGTGGAGAAAGGCATCCAGGGCCTTGGGAGCTATAATTACCCAGCAGGTCCAGGGCAGGCCCTCAGGGTAGAGACAACGGGCTTAGACTTCGTCTTCCCTCCTCACCACACTCGTCCCACTTCCATCTTGAGCAAGAAGCTTCTGGGTTGGTGCCAGTACCCAGAAGGCCAGGAGTTAGCTAGATGCAGTGCTTAGAAATCCTGATATTATAAATATGTTTTTTAAAATTATTGTTATTACAACACAGAGCCCCATCCTACCCCAACCGTCACCCTGTCTCTCCTCCCCCAGCCTTGGGCGGGGGAAGGGATTAGGGATGGGTGAGGATGAGGTGAGAGTGGGGATAGCTATCGAACATCTGACTTAGCTACTGTTTAAAAGGCTGAACATTCAGTGGTTTCACTAATTTTTTTTTTTTTCAGGCCTTGTCAAAATGTCAGGAAGCCAGTAGAGCAGAGGGCAGAGGAGAGACAAGAGGTGAGACTGCAGTGTTCTCGGGACAGAGCACCCTTGACTTCGCGGGCCCCCAGAATGGGTTTGGATATGATGCTGAAGGCAGGCAGCAGCTACCCCCAGGGTGAAAGCTAGGGAGGAGCAGGATCCCATTTGGGATCTAGGGAGAGCATCCTGTCTGCCTGCTGTTGGGAGGAAGAGAAGGAGCAGAGCCTGGGAGTGACTGGGGATGAGGGTGGTGTAGGGTCTACATGACAGCTGATGCTAATCTCAAGTAAGGAATGGCAATGCATAGAGAAAGAAGCTGGTAGATTTAAGAATTAATAAGGAGGTAGACCCGGAAGGCTATGTTCATTCATTTATTCGGCAAATATTTATTGAAAGTTCTGCTCCCCATTCTGCACTCCTTCTTCAGGTTGAAGCCCTAATTCACACCCAGAACGAGGTCTTTTCATCCTTGGCTCCCTTGACCCTGCCACCCCAAAGCAGGTCTTGCTAAAGGAAATCAGTGGCAGCCCTCAGAAAACACAAGAACAGGGAGAGGGTTGTTTACCCCTAGAGATCACACCAGCACCCTTGAGAGTTTCAGACTGACATGGAATCCTTAATCACAGCGTCTGGTTTCCTCCATCATGAGGCTCCTTCCACAAACCACCCAGTTAATCATGGTCTTGGCACTAAGTAACATCACCCTTCCTCACCCTGTGCTTCATTTCCCCCCCACCCTCCTATTTTTAAGTGAATGCACTTCTGCTCTAGTGATGCACGTTTCTGAGGCACCTCATACCCTGTCCGGAATGAGATGGATATCCATCCACGAGTGACCCTAGCCCAGTCACGTTGTGCAAATTCTGTACTGCACAAGCCTGGGGCTCCATTCCCATCACAGACGTTGTAGATATGATTATTTATGACAATGTACCAGCAGATAGAAATAAAATGAATTACAAATGGGGTATTCCTTGCTGATTTGTACAAAACAGTTGTATGATTCGGTATGTCTGCTTCCACACAATCACAGGATCCTGAGTCACCCTTGTGGATGAGGCCTTCAGGAGTCCAACCCCTCCTGTGGGCTCTCTCCAGTCCTCAGCCGCCTGGCCTGTATCAGCTGCGGTTGTGGCCCTGACTATCCCCCAGCCCCTTGAGGAGACGCAGGCATCTGATCTTGCTGGTGAGCCCCGTCCTCTGTCCAAGGAACTCTGCGCCAGACTCTGACCTACCATAGGGAGGCCAAGGCATTCATTCCTCTGGAGGCCCTCACTACACCACACCACATCAAACTTACTCCAGTACACTCACGTCTCATACACGTACATTTTGTACTTACCCAGTAAAAACATGGCTGAGTTGCAGTTAACTAGTTTCCATGACATAACATTATAGTTACTAGCATTTCATATTCACAATTTTATTTTTTGTAGTTTTCTACATTTTTCCCCTTGTCCATCATACGCATGAACCTGTGAGAAGCTTGATTGACCTGGCCACAGCCTTTGGTGGGAGGATCCTTACCCACCAGAGCTTCCCTGGTGGCTCAGAGGTTAAAGCGTCTGCCTCCAATGCGGGAGACCCGGGTTCAATCCCTGGGTAGGGAAGATCCCCTGGAAAAGGAAATGGTAACCCACTCCAGTATTCTTGCCTGGAGAATCCTATGGACAGAGAAGCCTGGTAGGCTACAATCCACGGGGCCGCATGCACAAGCTTGTGGGACTTGGCTTCTCACATGAGAAGGAGGAGATTCTGTGCTCTGTACCTTGGCTGTGCCCTTAACCTTGACTCTGTCTCACAACTTAATGTTAACACTGAACCAGAATCTTACTTTATCGCTAACCCTGAGCCAGTCAGTTGACGCTTGGAATCAGAAAAATGTCTGCTTCTATCACCTGCAGGAATCACACCTCCAAGGGGAGCAGGAATAGTTTGGACAGGGTATCTCCCTGGCTAAAGAGTGAAGGTAGAGACATGGCTATCGTGCCGTGTCTGGCCATCAGACACTGTCATGTGTCAATAGTCAGGGAGCAAGCGTTATTCTCTCATCCCAACAGTCACCAAATACGTCTAGGCAAGGCTGACCCATTACCTTCATCAAGACCTGGAATGTTTTTTCTTTACTTCATCCCAGAACAACAGCAGTTATCTGTGTCCCTGGGCTGACATGCAATGGGGCCTCAAATCTCTTTGGAAAAATTCTGCTGCTGTGGTCTTGCCCCAATAGCTCCAGCTGCAAAAATGAGGATGGCCAGCAGAGGGTGCATGGAACCCACCATGGGCCACCCAGTTAAAGGAGCAGTCCCAGTTTTGCTCAAAAAGCCCCTCAGTTCTTGATCGAGCTCTATTCCTACAACCTGCCAAGGTTTAACGGGAACCCTTGCCTAGAACTGCACAAACAGGAGCAACCATAAACATGGGCAGATAGAGATGTTTTCCAGGCCATATGGAATACCTCCAATGCTGGGACCTCTGGTAGTGGGAAAGGCAGAGAGGGTACCATGGATGACCAAGGCCCTTCACAGCCAGTTAAGTTGACTTGCAGCCTGGGGAGAGCCTCAGGCCATAGGATCCAGTAGGCCTAAAGAAAACCCAAGGGCCAGTAGCTCAGCGAAGTTAGGTAAGGAGATGGGGAGGCGGCTGATAGGACTCTGAGCGTGCCTGGAATATCATGGCTCCTGTCGAGGTGATTCCTTGAAGAGAGGGGCCACAGGAGAAGGGATAGGCAGTCCTCTTTGGGGTTCCCCTGATGCTCCATGTGCTTCTCTGATAGGGCAGCTAAGGGATGGCGTGCTCTCGCCGGTCCAGGGAGTGGAAGCTAACACTTCACAGACATCATCTGCAGAGGACACTTCTGCTGCTCCTTCAGACCCTTGTCTCTCTCTCCCCTCCTGCTTTGTGCTCCTGACTGCCAACCTACATGATGACACAGCAGGTGCTCCTGCCCTGTGACTTTTGGTTGGATTCAATCTATGGATAGCACCAAGCCAGGAGGAAGACATGGACTCTGGGAAAGTTGCCTGCAGCCTACACTTGAGGGTCCAGCTCAGTGACCTACCTAATTTCGGGACTGCCCTGGCTATACTGAGGGGCAGCCAGGCCCATCTGCTTTCTTTCACAATAGGATCACTCAGCCCAAGGCCTCAGAAGCCGTCTACATCCTCACTTACCTACAGTCAGTCAACAAATAATTGCTGACACATTGTCTGTGCCCAGTCCTAGGTGCCCAGGGACACAGACACAGAGCTGAGGTGAGTCTGACAAAAGCCTTTGACAGAGCTAATGAGGTTCTTTTTTGGCAGGGGAGGGGGCAACGACACAGACAAGGAAATTGATGATGAGTCACAGGGGCTGAGGAAGCCTGCAGAAGGGTATCTCATCTCCTAGTGGCCAGTTGAGGGAGTGGGGTTTGGGCCTCTGAAAAGTCAGCCGGGGGGAATAATGGAGGTCTGGGAGACAGAAGCTGCAAAGGCTGGGGTGGGGGAATTCCCTGGCAGTTTGGGTAGACTCCGGCAGTTGGTGATGGACAAGGAGGCCTGGCGTGCTGCGCTTCATGGGGTCGCAAAGAGTCGGACACGACTGAGTGACTGAACTGAACTGAACCGAACCGAACCAGTGGTTAGGACTCTGTACTGTCACTGCTGAGGGGCCACGTTCAGTCCCTGGTGGGGAACTAAGATCCCACAAGACATGCTGTGTGGCCAAAATTAAAAAAATAAAAAGGCTGGGGGAAGGGGATGACTAATTCACATGGAAGCCTGTGCTGGCCAGGCAGGGCCTCCCTCTGCCCACTGGAAAGCTGCTTGAACTTCATAGACTCCTACCAGCAGGCGTGGAATGGCATGTGCAGCCAGGGCCACTTTAAAATTTGTTTAAAAACGTATTAAGATATAATCAGGTGGCACTACATAAGAGATGTGGGTTCGATCCCTAGATTGGGAAGATCCCCTGGAGTAGGGAAATGGCAACCCACTCCAGGATTCTTGCCTGAATCAGACACAACTGAGTGCACACACACACACACACACACACACAATCAACAAAAGGAAAACTGCTCGTCTTGATATATAGCCCAATGTGTTTCAAATACATGTAAATTCATATTACCATCACTTAGACCAAGATATAGACTATTTCTATAATGTCAAAAGGCTCCCTTGTAACCCAGTGATAGTCAATAAACCTTCCCAAAGTTGACTACTATTCTTTCTTCTTTGATTATGTTTTTCAGATTTTGAATTTTATCAAAGTGAACTTATACACTATATACTTTTATGTCTGCTTCTTAAATTCAACATTATGGTTGTGGTAGTGCCCCATCTTGCTGTTTTTGGTAGTACATCATTCTATTTCATTGCTGTATGGTATTCCATTATTTGAATATATCATAATTTATCCATTCTATTGTTGGCAAACATTTGGACTGTTTCCAGTTTTTAGTTATTTTAAATAAAACTGCTTTGTATATGGAGAAGGCAATGGCGACCCACTCCAGTATTCTTGCCTGGAAAATCCCATGGGTGGAGGAACCTGATAGGCTGCAGTCCATGGGGGTCGCTAAGAGTCGGACACAACTGAGTGACTTCACTTTCACTCTTCGCTTTCATGCATTGGAGAAGGACATGGCAACCCACTCCAGTGTTCTTGCCTGGAGAATCCCAGGGACGGAGGAGCCTGGTAGGCTGCCGTCTATGGGGTCGCACAGAGTAGGACACGACTGAAGCAACTTAGCAGCAGCAGCAGCTTTGTATATATTTGCACATGTACATTCTTATTTCTTAGTGGAAATAAACATTCACTTATGTAGAATATAAACCCAGAAGTGGAATCACTAGGTCATAGTATCGACACATATTTAGCTATAGTGGTTACCTCCAACCATTTTTCTAGATGGTTGTACAAAATTACTCTCCCAGCAACAGCATATGAAAGTTCCAGTTGTTCCACACAACAATGTGGGAAATCCTCAGGGGAAAAGCCAGGGTAAATGTGAAACTCACTACACATTATTCCCTTTTCTCAAGGATCATAATCCTTCCATTCTTACCTGCATTAGTTGTTCTCCAATGTCCTCAAAGAGTTGTCCTTTATATTTCGTCCAAGTTTCTTAACTGTTTTTGGCAGGAGTATTATTCTGATACTACCTGCCACCATGGCCAGAACTGGAAGTTTTATTCGGTTCAGTTCTGACACCAGATTAGAAAATACTGGAAAGGGATGGGCCCCACTGGCCCAGCTGTTTTCAGCTCCAGCTTAGAGTCTCGACACCTGTGGCATCACATCCGCATTCTGAATTAAGCCTCCCTATTTTCCTTTCTTCTTTTAAAATTTTATTAGATTCCAACCATGGGTGAGTAACTGGTAATAAACTAACTTCTCCACTGTAAACAAATACAAAGCTAGATAAAACATTTACAGTAACTGATTACAGGCATTGGACATCAAACAACCTTCATCCTTGAGAGAAAGGAAACACAAGAGGTGAATTCCACATTCACTAAAGTTCTTTGCCTAGGGCATTTTCCAAAAGAAGGCAGAAGGAAGTGGAGCCCAAACAGAGCAAAGCAGATGAGTAAAGGAAATAGAGATCAGAGATAGAGGATACTGAGGTGGCTGAACTTGTGGGGCAGGGTATTAAAGAGTAAGGAGGGAGCTGCATGGAGAAGGAGCTCTAGAAATCTGCCCAGACACACTCTTGAGGCTTTGTCTAAGTTGCATAGTTGCAGAGAAAGACTCTTTGAAGCCTGGTGGATAAAAAAACTCTGAGTCTGTGAACTAAACAGAGGTTCCAGAGTTCACAGAGGGCTGAGACCTGATCTGGCCAGAGTGGAAAGACCTTGCTGAAAACCCTGAACATTTAATTAAAATCTTAGAAAGTCCATACCTTAGGAATAGGGCCACTCTAGCCATATAGAACTGTGCTGTTGGAGAAGACCCTTGAGAATCCCTTGGACTGCAAGGAGATCCAACCAGTCTATCCTGAAGGAAATCAGTCCTGAATACTCATTGGAAGGACTGATGCTGAAGCTGAAACTCCAATACTTTGGCCACCTGATGCGAAGAACTGACTCATCTGAAAAGACCCTGAGGCTGGGAAAGATTGAAGGTGGGAGGAGAAGGGGACGACAGAGGATGAGCTGGTTGCATGGCATCACTGACTCCATGGATATGAGTTTGAGTAAGCTCCAGGACTTGGTGATGGACAGAGAAGCCCGGCGTGCTGCAGTCCATGAGGTCACAAAGAGTTGGACACAACTGAGCAACTGAACTGAACTGAGCCACACAGAATGCATTACTTTACACCTGCCCTAACAAAGCCTCAATAAGATCAAATTAAGCCTCTGGTAGATTTACTGCCCAATGAAACAAACTCAACACTCCATAAAGAAGAGCATAATCCAGACTCAAAAATGTACTGTCCACAGTTCCCAACATACAGCCAAATATCACCAGACATATGAAGATGCAGGAAAATATGATATATAGCCAGGAGAATAGGAACAGATTCAGAGATAACACAGATACTGGAAATAGCAGATAAGGACTTTAAAACACCTATTATAAATATGTTCAAGAATTTTTCAGTGATAAGATGGACATAATAAATGAAAAGATATGCCATCTCAGCAGAGAAATGGAAACTGTAAAAAAGAACTCAGTGGAAATTCTAGAACTGAAAAACATAATATATAAAATGAAAGTTTTACCAGGTAGTCATAAGAGTAGACTGGGCTCTGCAGAAGAAAAGTTCAGTAAACTTGAAATCAAGTTAATAGAAATCATTTAAATGGAAACACAGAAAGAAAATGGACTAGAAAAAAAAGTGAGTAGAGCTTCAGGGAAATGAGCTGGAAACAATATCAGGCACACTAGTATACATAAAATTAGAGTCCCGGAAGGAAAGGAAAGAGATTATGGTGAAACTTTAAATAAAATAGTGACTAAAATTCTAAATTTTATTTTAAAAATTATTAACTCATCATCCCCAAAAGCTTAGGATTATAAAATCTCAACCAGGATAAATACAAAGGAAACCACATCCAGGCACATCATAATCAAATATCTTAAAACCAAAGAAAACATCTTAAAAACAATGAAAGGCACAAACATGTTACATTAAGAGGAACACTTATCCATCATCAGAAGTAATGTAAGCCAGAAAACATGGAAACCTAAAAAATATATAGCATATTAAACATGCTATTAAAAATCAACCAAGAATTCTATATCCAGAAAAACTATCTCTATAAAAGAAATGAGAAATAAAACTATTTTGAATTTTTGAAAAAGCTGAGAGACTTTATCACCAGTGAACCTGCATTACCAGACATGTTCAAGGAAGTTCTTAATGCTGAGGAGAAATGATACCTGATGGAACCTTGGCTCTAAACAAAAGAACAAAGATCTGTAATACGTAAATACAAAATACATTTTCTTGTTTCCTAAACAATTAAAGAGATAACTGAGTGTTTAAAGCAAAAATAACAACTCTTCATTATGGAGTTTATCATGTTTGTAGAAGCAAACGCACAACAACGCAATAGAAAGGAAGGGAAGGGTAAGTGGAAGTATACTAGTGTGAGGCTTTTATATAAAAAGGAAAGTGTATCCTTTTCTTCTTTTCTTTTTCATTTTATTACCTTCATCTTCCTAGTTAAAATACAATGCAGATTTATTTACATAAAATTAAAACCCTGACAAAACACATAACCTAGAAATGTGAATGTTTCAAAACATTATCACCAGCGGTAAATATCAGTAGTTGTGACTTAATAGTTTAAAAAGGTATTAAAAATCTGAACACATATACGAATATACCTTATTCTGCTCCATCTGACAAGATCCCTCTACTAGTCATGGGAGTTTTTCAATTGATTCTCCTGGATTTTATGAAGACACAACTATGATAACATCTGCCAGTAATGACCCTCTGACTCTTTCCATTACTTACTTCTTTTACTAATCCATTATTTCTTTTTTTTTCCACCTTACAGTCCTAGTAAGGGCCTCCAAAGCAGCCCTGCACTGCAGTAGTGAAAGGGACATTGTGTTTGGATAACGTCCATTGTTTGGACATTAATGGCAACTGTAGAGTTGTAAGTCCAGGATTGGCTTTTGGTTTCCAGTATGTGTCATTTAGGGCTTCCTCGGTGGCTGAGTGGTAAAGAATCGCCAGCAATGTGTTAGAAGCAGGTTTACTCTCTGGATTGGGAAGATGCCCTGAAGGAGGAAGTGGCAACACACACCAGTATTCTTGCCTGGAAAATCCGATGGACAGAGGAACCTGGTGGGCTACAGTCCATGGGGTGGCAGAGTCAGACACGACTGAGCACACACACATATGTTATTTTAAAAGTTAATGTTTCCTCCTCTTCACGATTTTCCAACTTTTTACTGTGAATAGCTGGTGAGTTTCCTCAAATGTCTTTTGGGCTGATCACAGTGTTCTTTTTTTCTCTTTAATCTATTAATCAATGGATTTTATAATGTTAAATCAAGCTTGCAATCCTAGAAAATCACCAAGTCGGTAACTATTTTAACATACTATGGAAATCACTTTGCTGTATTCACAAATTAGATGGATCTGCCATTTTCTTTGCAGGGGGCTGCCTTGGTGTTAGCATAATAAATAGATCTTAACAATAATTGTGGGAACTCTGGCTCAGGAACACCACAGTTCTCAGAGGGAGAATGCTTGTGTTCCTTGGCTGGGCCAACAATGCTGCATGCTTGAACGCCCAATGTCACAGCTCTTTGTGGTCAGCTTGTTTAATCCTAGACGCAGCTACCTCTCAGGGCCTGCTGGTTCCACAGTTGTGGGCAAGCTCCATTCCAACACTCAGCGCATGTCTAATCCAGATCTGCCATTTTCCCTTCCTCTTCCCTGAGATGAGACAGTTCTTGCTTAACTCTCAGCATGTAGAAAGCTCATTATACATTCTCTTTGAGCAATCGTGGCTTCCCGTGTGGGAGAGGCACCCCTCTACACCCCCTCAACCCTGCCTCTCCTGTTCCTTAGGCAATCCTACCTTCCTGCAAATAAGATGATCTCACAGGCAGCAAACAGTCTGATTAGGTGTCCTCTCAGTGGGGGACACGTCACATGTACACTCTTTGTAGGGGGTGGGAACAAGAGATGTGGGGTGTGAGGAACTCAGACCCTGACACTGAGGACTCTGCCCACGTCCCACTGCCGAGCCTGGGTCTGCACAGCTATGGGCCTAGCCTTGGGAGGAAAAGTAAGTGGGAAAGGATTTTTGAAGATTTCTGGGAGCCAAAAATATAGCCACCCAGGACATAAGACTGACTCATGAATCCTCCTGCAGCCCATTCACCCCATGGGCCTGGAGTAGCCTGAACCCAGCTTCACCCTTCCAGGCCTGTATCTGGCTTTTTCTGCTCTAATCCCCATGGCCCCCTGCACCTGGATTCCCATACCCTGGGGCCAGCTGACAGCTGCTGCACTCTAGGGGCACAGCTCTGCTCCACTCTCCTAGCAACACAGACAGCCAGGCTCACACCAGGTGGTCACAGCTGGGGTGCCCCAAAGCCAGGCCCGGAGGTGAAGTCAGCCTGAACAGTCCATGCCAGCCTGTGACTCAGTCGCTAGAGGCACCACAAGCACCACTTGGCAGTGCTGGGCACCACCAGGCAGGGCATTTCACCAAGACAAATCAGAGACTAAAGCTGCTGGTGCTGTAGAGGGGTGGGTGGCCCTTAGAGACAGAGGATGCAGCTGGGACGACAGGCTGGACACAGGGCCATGCTTGCTGGACTCTTGGGGAAGTCTTCAAGGCCTCCGCCAATCTCATCGTGGTCTCTAATACTCTTGGGTAGTAGGAGACAGAGGCTAAATCTATACCAGTAAGAAAGTTATGAGGGGTAGGGGCTGCTAAGGTTCATCTTGAGGAGGACTAGGCAGTCTGGAATTTAAATCTTTGAAGTTATCTCCAAATGAGGCTATACATTTTACATGTGTGTTATAAGCGTTCAATACTCAGGCCTAAAACAGTGCCTGACCCATAGGAGGCTCTCAAAAATATTTGTTGAATAAATGACCAAAGCATAAATATTATAAAACACAATTTTCAGGGACTTCCGGTGGTCCAGTGGTCAGCCCGCCAATGCAGAGGACACAGGTTCAATCCCTGGTCCAGGAACTAAGACCCCACATGCCAAGGGGCAACTAAGCCTGTGCGCCACAACTACTGAGTCCATGCACCTAGAGCCTGTGCTTCACAACACGCGAAACCGCCGCAATGAGAAGCCTGTGCACCACAAGAAAGAGGAGCCCCGGCTTGCCTCAATTACAGAAAGCACGCGCACAGCAATGAAGAGCCCATGCATCACAATGAAGACCCGGTGCAACCATAAGACAAACAAATAAAGGTAAAAATCCTTACAACAAACAAAAAACACTATTCTCACATTTTTCCTATACTTATTTCACTGAAAGCCTAGAAATATGGAAGTGGCCTGGCCTTCTGAGTGGCCTCAGTGTCAGCTCTAATGGTCAGAAGAGGAGGAAAGTCTTCAGCCAGGAGAACAGAGTGTCCTGGCCAGGCCCCTGCCAAACGTGAGTGTCTGTGGATGTGTGGCCTGGGGCAGAGCTAAGCTGTGCCAGGACTCCAGGCCCGGGGAGCCAGTCCCAGGCTGACAGAGGAGCAGTGGCATGTGTCTCGGGAGCCTCAGTAATTCCTGGGCCTCCTCCCACGCTCGTTCCTCTTTGTCATCCTTGCACTTTCGGTGGTCTGACCTGCTCCGACAGCTCACGTCCCCCAGAGCTGCAGAGGGATGGATCCTGAGCCCCTGCTTATGCTAGAGTATGGTGCTGGTCAGGCCAAGGCCAAGAGCGTCTAGGGAACAGAACGGACCATCCAGTTGTTCCCTGATCCCTCTGCTCTTCTGCCTGGAGAAGCTGATTTGTAAAAGAAGGCACCTTCTCTGCTCAGGGACCCACTGTGGCTGGCTGATAGAAGCCTTCAACTATCACGGGAAGCTGGTGAGAACCCCAGCATTGGGCCTCTATTTGGGGACTACAGGTAGCAGCACTGAGGCATTTGGTGCTAGGAGAAGCTGGGTGATTCTAAGGCAAGCTGACTGTATCCTCTGGGCTGAGCAAGAAGCAGGAGAGAGGGTAAGCTTGGGGGTGTCTTTGAGGCAGGGGCTGAGACCATGGTGCCTTTGTAAGCTGCTTTCTTGAAGAAAGCACTCAGTCACATGGGCCTCACTCCCACCTCTGACAACCTGTTCTGTCACTTCCTTACTTGGGCTGGGCTGCTCCTGACTCTCCCACCTGTCTGCTGCCTCCCTCCATTCCTCCCAACTCCCTCCACTCCCAGGCCTCAGGGCCAGAGCCTCCTTGGGCCCAGCTGGGTAAACCTGCCCCCACCCTGCTGCCTGGCAGTCCCTTTGTTGGGGACCAGAGCAGATGGGTTTTCTCTGTAGAAACAGAGACAAAGCAGGTCCGACGGGGGTGCTACTGGGGACTGCAGGCATGATCAAGACATGTCTAGTCTCTGGTGCAAGGGGCATGGCGTAAGTCACCAATGCAGGGTCTAAACCCCTGATTGGCTGCATAGAAAATATATGTGCTTGGGGTGGACGCTCACCCTTCCCAAGGCTCAGTTTTCTGATGAGAATTGGTTCTGCTTTCGCGCCTGCCCTGGAATCTGGCTCAAGGCCAGTAACTAGGCTCCGATTGTCAGAATTGGCTTTGTCCCTGTTTGGATCTTCAGAGGCTGGTTTCCTCTAGAGCCTCTAGCTTCTCAGCCCCCAGGGGGGTTGTGTCGGGGTGGGGAGTCCCGACATCTCCAAGCCTACTTAATCAGGTCTAGGCTAAACACACAGCATGCATTCAAAAAGTTTGTTGAGGGATCAAATGGCACAAAACTAAAGCTGGGAAACTCCCTTTGTCACAGGCACACCCTCCCCTGAGTTCTGCTGCACCAAACACAGCTCACAGGCCAGCTTTGTTGCCTCCTTGACTAGCCCTGTCATCCCAAGATATGTGGGGCATTGCCTTTAGTCCACTTCAAAAGCTACACCACCTCAGACCTTCTTTCCAGGTGTTACCTGGTGCCCATCCCCCTGGCTGTCTCTCCCCTGTGGTCTCCCCATTGAGAGCCCCTCAAATCTTGCTAAGGCCTGCCTTGCTCCCTATCATTATAGGGCCAAGCTCTGGCCCTGCAGAAGGCCCCCACAGCCCCTCCCCATCCAGCCCTGCCCCAGACTGTTGTTCTCTCCACCCTGCACACTCACAGGTTCCTAGCCTTGACCAACAGACTGCTTAGTGAACAGACCCAAAGAAGGCCAGAGGCCATGGGACCTGGAGTCAGGCCACTTAGGCTACACTGAAACGGGAGTTTCTTGGGTTCTTCTTTGGGTACCCTCTGGGTCCTGGAATGGCCAGAACTGTGAAGTGGGCATCCCGTGAAGACGAAGTACCCCATCAAGACTCAGATCTCCTTGGAATCCAGGCTATTGACTGACAGGAGAAGGCTGGGCCTTGAAGGAAGGCTGTATTGGCCTGAATAGAGCAGATTGGATCTAGAGATCTGTGGCCCCAGGGCCAGGACAGGGCAGGTTAGGGTCTTGGCTCTCTGGTCAGCCCCTGGCACTTCACAGGAAGGTATCTGGTGGCTCAGAGGTTAAAGCATCTGCCCGCAATGCGGGGAACCTGGGTTCGATCCCTGGGTCAGGAAGATCCCCTGGAGAAGGAAATGGCAATCCACTCCAGTATTCTTGCCTGGAGAATTCCATGGATGGAGGAGCCTGGTGGGCTACAGTCCACGGGGTCGCAAAGAGTCGGACACAACTGAGCAACTTCACTTTCACTATCCTCAAGGGCTGCTTCATCAGTTTCACTACACACCCTACTCGGGGCTGCTTCCAACTCTGGGCGGTCCCCCGGGTTGGCCTCAGCTTCAGCCGGAGATTGTTCCTGTTTCGGCCCTTCCCTCAACCCCCACCCTAGGCTGAGTCCCAAGGGCATCTCCCAAGGGCATCTGTTCCTGCTAGAGCCTGCCAGTCCATTGAGGAAAAAGCATTGTAGTTTCTCCTGACCTTGGACAGATCTGGCCGCACACAGCAGACCTGGGCATAGTGCCCTGAGCTACTTGAGGCTCCCCTGAAGGACAGGGCCCCTGAGCATGCCTCTAAGACGGCAGGAACAGAAGAGCACAAGTCTCTGCCTCCTGGATCCCCTCACGCCCTGCCTCTCTCTGGGCCACGGCTGAGGGATGAGCTGTAATAATGATTCCTGTAACAACAATAATATTGTTACTAACAAATGTTTTTGAACACCCTCTCTGTGCCAGGCTCTCTGTGGCTGCTGGGGAAACATAAATAAATAAGATAGACACAGTCTTTGTCCCTACAGATCTCTCTACCACAGCCCTGGGCAGGCATGGGCCCTGGCATATGGAAAAGCACTCAATATGTTTTTGTTGAATGAATAAAGAATGCATGAAGTGAGCAGTCTGGTTGTACCGAGCAGCAGAGATGCCTGGTGGGGTGTGCAATGAATAAGTGAAGGCCACCAGGGAGAGGTGACGCATGACCCAGCTGCCATCATCCCCACCTTGGAGAGGGCTCCCAGACCCTGTAAAATGCCCTGTAACCTGGTGCTTCAGCATGATAGGGATTCAGCAGTACAGCAATCCCCCAGGGAATAAGAGCAACAAGCCTGAAAAGGAAATTCTGAGAGTTTCCTGGAGGGCGCATTGGGGATGGACTGAAGCAGCTTGCCTAACTCACTGTCCAGAAGCAGGGCATCTCAGCAGTGAGCCCACAGTGTGACTCCTAAGAAGGTGTGCCTCCAATCTCCAGGAACAGAGCCTTGCCCAGGCCTGTGTCCTCTGGGAGGGTGCTGTCTGAAGCGGGCCTCTGATGTCCCCTCAAGTCAGAGGTGCCATCAAGGACCCACTGTGGAGGATGACTGCCATGGACCCTGGAACTACCCCAAAAACTGCTCAATGAAATGGGAAAGTTTATACCTCTGACTTTGGAGGAGCCACTCCCCACCACACCCCTGTCTTCAACCGTAAGGGAGAAGCCTTCAGAGATGGATTACCCAGCCCAGAGCCTCAAGGGCTAGGCCGACCACTCCTGGACAGGGGTGATATACTTCCCCCAAAGGAAGTAAAGAGGAAGGCAGTGAAGGAATTTCAGGATGGGGGTGGTGGTTGGGAGTCCTGAGGGTGTGTAAGCTGGGAGAAGTCTAAGGAAGAGTTTCAGGAATCCACTATGGGATGCCTTGGGCAGGAACTTCCTCAGCCTCCTGAGGTCCCACCTCCCGACAGCAAAGACCTGCACCATTTACATTCACCGTGGCTCTCAGAGTGTCGATGAGGTGTCTGATCACCCAGTCATGCTGCGCACTTAGTTCTCAGGCAGTCAGCAACAGTGTTAGCTGCTCCCAATCTCCACATGATTCAGTGGGGTCCAAGTCTTAGGGTCCTCTGGCCTAAGGGCCCCTGAGAGACCATCCAGCCACTGACTCTTTACCAGCCCTTCTGCTTTGTTGGTCCCTGTTGGACACAAGTCTGTACAGAGTTGAGCAGAAACCTCCTTGCTCACAGAATTGAAAGTCCAATGGCTGGCACTCTCTGGTTATATCCCCCCAACCCGTGCATTCCCATATATATCCTCCAACACACACACCACTGCCACACACACCACTCATGTTTCTCTGCCACCTGAACAGACAGCAAACAGCACCCCTTCTCCCAGAGAGGCATCCACGTTCCACCTTGAAGAGCACACCCACTTCCTTGGACTACCCTAAGTACGTGCCTCTCAAGTCCTCTTTCTTGAGGTGTTACAGATCCGATAGATCCATCTTACCCCATAACTTGTTAGCCTCCCAAGGGCAGCGTTCTTAACAGAAGCTGGACAAGAGGGCACACAGAGTTATCAAGAACGGCTAAATGAGGGGCCTCTTCAGGGTCTGGAAGAGCACACAGGCTTCCCTAATGTAGCCAGGCCAAAGTGTCCACGGTGGCCTGAGAGGGGTCAGTGGGGCCCTTACCAGGCCATAGTACCTGCAAACGTGGCACCCTGAAGGATGATGGCACCCTTCATGGCACCCTGAAGGACAATGGTTGAGAGAGAAGACCAGGAAGGTCCCAAGTGAAGGGCTGCCCCAGATTCCACTCCGCTCAGGTACTTCACACCCCTGCAATGCTTCACAGCCACAACCCGAGCCACACTAGTTGCTCCTTTCCTAGGTAGGCAGCTTTCCAAAACTCCTTACAAGGGAGAATGAAAAAGGGCGGTGAATGCAGGAAGAAAGCCTGGGAGGATAGGGCAGCTGGAGAAGGCCTGAGTGTCCTGGGGAAGCAGTGACACTTGTAAGGACACGACAGGGCGCCCAAGAGAGCCTTCCTGACCTCCCCAGACGAGGTCGGGAACTTTTCTGTCCCCCCTCCCATACTCGCACTGCCCGCTGTCAGCCTGCGCCTGCGACACCGGCCCAGGTCTGCTCAGGGGCAGGGCTCCCCATCAGTGCTCGCGGTTCAGGGGACTCCTCGCGGAGGTGGGGCCCAGAACTGCCTGCCAGGACCCTGCGGAGGTTCGAAGCAGGGCGAGGCCCCATCCCCCATCTGGGCAGCCCCTGCCCCTCATCTTGCCCCGGGCTGGGGCGCCGCCCCTCAGAAGCAACTTCAAAGGACCCGGCTTTTGCTTCCGCAGCCCGCAGAACTGAGGCTCGGGCAGGATCTCGGACGTTGGAGCCGTCAGGGTCCGGGGTCTCTGAGAACCTGGTCGGGGTGCCGGGCTGCTGGCGGTCGGGGCTGAGGGGCGGGTCCTCAGAGCCCCCCGAAGTGGGAGGGTCGGGTCAGCCGCGGGGCCAATCCCGGCGCGCAGGGAGCGGGGGCGGGGGCCGGGAGGGGGGGGGGGGGGGGGCGGGCGGGCCGGGGGCGGGGCGCGGCGTCCAGGCGGCGGCGGGGACGGCGGCGGCTCCTCAGTGTCCGGCTCAAGCTCCGGCTGCGGCTCCGGCTCGCGATGCCCCACTCGGTGACCCTGCGCGGCCCTTCACCCTGGGGCTTCCGCCTGGTGGGCGGCCGGGACTTCAGCGTACCCCTCACCATCTCGCGGGTGAGTCCAGCGACCACAGGGCGGCGGGGTGGTCCTGAATCTTGAGACCCAGCCCTTGAGGTCCACTCGGGACCCGGATCCCCGACGTCCTGGAGGCTCGGAGGCCAAGCGTTGGCCTCGGTGACCCACAGGCTGTAGAGGAGGCTTCCAGGCTGGGCAGCGCCGCCCCAACCCCCTCCCCCTCTCCCTGGGCCTGCCTGCCCTGTCCCTCGGAGGACCCCCCGCCCCCCACAAAGAGTTCACAAAGCAGCCTTCCTGCTGGCCTCATCTGGGGGGACTCAAGCGCAGGCCATGGAAGGACCAAAGTCATAGGCCAGGGGCCGGGACTGGTCAACAGAGGCCCAGAAATGCTGCTTACATTTGAACCCTTCCTGGAGATGTGGGGCAAAATGACTGAGAGCCCCCCCTTCCCTATCAAGGGTCCCTGCCAGCAGAGCTGTGCGACCCCAGAGAGGTCTGGGGTCCTCTCCGAAACTGAAGAAAGACCCAGCCAGTTCCCCGGACTGGTTTTTGGTCAGTCGCTCATTCATGACCTCAGTTGTCCTAAGGGGAAGTGACCAGGAATTTTTGGCTTCCAGGGAAGGGGAAGCCTGTCTGTGCAGTTCTGAGACCCCTTCCCCACAAGACTCACAAGGCCAGGGGCCAGGATAACCTCAGCCCAGTTCCTCAAGTTTCCATAGCCATGCACTGCCCCAGGCTTAGGACAGCTGAGGAAGAGGAGGGGGCACAGCCTGGGTGGTGGCTAATCCAAGGGGAACAGGGGAGCAGAGGGGAGGACTCGGGCCCAGTCAGGGGGTGCCCAAACTGGGAAAGACGGGATCCTGGCCCAACCTTGGGGTCCCGTATTTGAAGGGCCAGAGGTGGAGACCCAGGCTCTGCCCCTTGGATTCCCAGTGTAGGGGACCAAAGGCGACAGAACCCTGCCCTTGGGAGCTCCCAGTGCGAAGGGAAGGCAGGCAGGGGCCTGGGCCATCCCTTGACCCCACACAGGCTACTTTGGCCTTCGAGACCCTGTGTCAATGGAACTGAGAACACCTTCCCCCACCCTTCTGCCACTTCTTGCCATGGGGGCTGGACCAAGCTAGCTGGGCTTTCCAAGACGTCTTTCTAGTTCTTGGGAGGGGTTGGGCACCTGGTGGAGCATGGCATCATGGAATACTCTTTCTGGGGGCCAGGGTGACAGGCAGGCCCAGCTGTCCTGGGAGGAGTCCCACATCTGCCCTCACCCCACGGCCACTAGGTCTCTGGGGCTGAGTGAGGTGGGCCTTCAGCGCATCCGGGAGCCTTTCATCTCCCACTTTCCTGAGAGAGCCCTGCGGGGTGTGGGAGTGTGTGTGTGTGTGTGAGGGGGCGGGAACACATCTGTGTCTGCCTGTGAATGTCATGCTGTGTGTCCACCCACCGAGGCAGGCCAGCCGGCCAGGCACCCTGGGCGTGAGGCCGCTGACAGGCTCAGTGGCGGCGGCTGACGGCCGCAGGCGGCAGGGAGCAGAGACATCTGTTGCCCACGCGGCTGCCTGCCCGCCGAGGAAAGGCCTCCACACGTCACAGCGGCAGCAGCAGCGGCCTTGTTTGGAGCCGATCAGGATGCAGGCCGCTGGCACGCAGAGAGGCTGAAAAGAGTTTGCTGGGAAGAACCCCTTCTTTGTCCCCCAAAGTCACACAGCAGCAGCTCAGGCCTGAGGAGCCAGGATGGCTGAGCCTGGATTTGGGTGGGATCTGGGGAGATTTACGGAGCTGAGGAGGCACAGGCCACAGCTTGCCCAGCAGGTACTTCAAGGGTAATTCTACAGACACTGATGATATGTGGGAGTGTCCTCACCAGGGGGGTTCAAGACCCAACCCCTCCCACGCTCATGGGGCTTCCCCCACCCAATGGAGGCAGCCACACTCAGACAGAGAGGAGGCTGGCTGCCTGGCAGAGCCGGGACTATGCAACCTCAGCCCACAAAGCCTTGGGGAGCACCCCCCCCCTCCCCCGCAAAAAAACACTGTCCAGGGCTCCTTCCTTGCAAACTATAGTGACTGCTGGCCTTGGCATCCTAATGGGTATTGCTACTACCAAGTCCCTAGAAACTAGTGCCCCAAACAAATACCACCAACTGTATGCCCAACTCCCTGGAGGGGCTTTTTGTATCTAGATCAGGTGGAGTGACACAGGGGCTTTAAAAGTAGCTGCCATAGGTGAGACTGCTGGTTCATGCCCCAGTCTCCCAGCTGACCTCCTTTCTCCTCTGTCTCTTCCTTTTATCTGTTTATCCTGCATTCAGCATCCAGAAAAATCGGCCTGCATTCAACTCTGTCCTGTGATTTCCCTGTTTAGAATCCTCCCTTTTCCCCAACTGCCCGGGAGAGATGCCAGCTTCTCTCCTGGGCCTACAAGGCCCGCAGATCTGGTCCCTGCATTTTTTTCTGATTTCATCTCTTCCATTCTCTCCTCACCAATGATATTTTGGCCACAGAAGCCTGCGTTCACTCTCACTCCAAGATGAGCCATTATACATGCTGATCCTCCTACTCAGAACACCTCTCTGTTTTGTAGAAATGCACACTGTGGTTAAGAGCAAAGGATTTGGAATCGGTTGGCCTGGGTTGAAATCCTAACTCTGCCGGTTATCAGCTGAGTGTCCTGTGCTTCTCTGGGCTTTGGTTTCCTCATCTAGGAAATAGGCTTGCCTTGAGGACTAATGAAACAATGCATGTAAAGGCAATTGGGAGAGTCACGGTTTCCTGGCCTCTCGCCCTCTCTGACCAGAACTCCCGAGCTAGCAGCGCTGGCAGAGCCCCAGCCACCCCTGCTTTCGAGAACTTCCTCCACCCACAGGGGCCTGAATGCACCCCTTGTACTGGCTGAGTCATCCTGCCGCTAGCCACCCCCTGAGAAAGAAGACTCCTCTCCAAAACAGGGAATGGGGCAAAGTACCCCATACCCAAAACCTCTCTTTCTTCATCTCTATATAAGGATGAGAACAGCCTCTGTCTCATTAGGTGGTTGAGAGGTTGCCATGAGCTAGTTATGGCTAAAGCACTGAGCAGGTATCCATGAAGGAGAGGGTCCTGGCAGGGCCTTGAGGGGGGAGGGTGGGATGGTGCCAAGTGGGTGCTTCCCCTGGGAGGACAGACCTATGTTGGTGCTGGTGTCCAACAAGGGAATATTAATGGTGGCTGAGGGTATCATGCTCTAGAAGAATATTCCTTGGGGCAGCCTATTCCAGGGCAGGTCAGCTTGGCAGTGCCCACACCAGAACTCCAGCCAAGGAGCTGCTAGCACCTCAGCTTTGTCTACTCACTACAGAGAACTGGCTAAGCAGAGCCTGGCCAGGCTTCCAGGAGCTCCCGCCCCATAGGAACAGTGTCACTGACAGTTCTTGAGCCATAGCTTGACACTAGCAAAGAAGCTAGGAAGAATGAAGGTCCCTAAAATCTCTCTCCAGAGGCTGTGCAGGGACCAGAGACAGGGTAAAGGATGTCCTATTGCCTGAATTCCCCCCAGGCTGCTTACTCAGGCATCCCATGAGTCTATCCCCAACCTCA
Organism: Ovis aries; assembly: GCF_016772045.2. Classification (NCBI taxonomy): domain Eukaryota; kingdom Metazoa; phylum Chordata; class Mammalia; order Artiodactyla; family Bovidae; genus Ovis; species Ovis aries. The sequence continues at coordinate 19,951,403 of NC_056058.1, read as the reverse complement.
TGTGACTCATGTCAAGGGATCAGCATTGAAGGAGGCTCCAGTGTGGACGCTGCTGACCCTCTGGGGTCTACAGTGGCACCGGGGTGGCCTCAGTGCCTGTCCTCCAGAGGAAAGGAAGCTGTGATTCAGGAATGCAGGCTGGCAGCTGGAAGTAGATGGCCTTCAACTTGCCTGGGGAGGTGACAACACAGAATGAGGTGCTAACACTATTAGGGGAGCTAAGTGGTAAAGGGGGCACACAGGGTACAGTGGGGCACCAGATGAGAGACTCCAAGGGGGAATGCCTCTATGGAGAGCCTAAGACCTGAAGGATGACAGGGGAACTAGGGTTTAGGGGGTCAAAGGAATGTGTTCCAGGTAGACGTAACAGCACCTGCAGAAGTGTGGCGGTAAGAGAGAGCTCTCTGCTGCCTGTGATAAATATGGAGGGATGGGGATGAAAAGAAACAAGGTCACTAAGGGTTTGAGTGTCAGGTCAAGGGACTTACTATGTGGTCTGGCTGGATGGGGCAATGTAGGCTATGTGTCCATGTTTGTATTAACTATTTATTTGAGAGCACATATCCCTGTGTGTCCCCTGCATGTCCATCGGCATATATGCAGACTGCAAGAGTGACATCGTACTTGTTCCAGCCCAGAGGAATCTCCTGTCAAATGCCATCATGTCCTCCCAGACCTCTGTGAGCTGGAGTTGGGGCCTTTAGTGCAGAGGCTCCAGCCAGGCCATGTGGGAACTCAGTCAGTCTTATGGTATGCCCACCCAAGGGTCACATTAGCAGCAGGGCTGCACTGGCACGGTTCTGGGGTTGGCAGGGGTCTGCATGGCCTTGAGCAAGGCCATGTAATGACCAATGCCCAGCCCTCTGGCTTGTCCATCCACAGGTCCATGCTGGTAGCAAGGCTGCCCTGGCTGCCCTGTGCCCTGGAGACCTGATCCAGGCCATCAATGGTGAGAGCACAGAGCTCATGACACACCTGGAAGCACAGAACCGCATCAAGGGCTGCCAGGACCACCTCACGCTGTCCGTGAGCAGGTACGCACAGGGCCGACTGAGCCAGAACGAGGGGGTGAGTCAGGGGAGGGCGAATTCTGGGTCACCAGCACCCTGGGAGAGCAGGGCCTCACACAGCCTTTCTACTTCTGTTCCCTGGCACCCCAGGCCTAAGGAGCAGCGCTCTCACAGGGGTTTGGCAGGCACTGTTGGGAGATGTGGGTGGCTTAAGAAAGGAAGAAGCCCCCATTTAATCTATTGCTGGAGTCTATGTTGGGGTCTTACAGCAGGGGGTAGACAACCCAAAATCAGGGCTGAAATAAGACCTGCGGTAGCCTCACACCGGGGGGTGTCGGTGGTGTGTGATATCTGTCCTTTCCCCACCCATGAGTGATGAGCAGTTCAAAAAATTTTATCGACCAACACCTTGTTTAACCGTCAAACCCATTTGATACGGTAAAATCTAATATAGGCTCCACTTTACATGTGAGACAGCTGAGATTCACAAAGTCTGGAGGGTGCTTCAAGTCACACAGTGGAGCAATGGGGAAGCATGGTTTGACTGACCTCAGGTCTCTCTCACTCTCACCAAAGAGGCCACTCCCTCTGCTTGACTGCTGACCCGTCAAGCCTTGCTGAGGCTGTTGGCAGTTGGCTGGGGGGCAGTTGGCTGGGTCCTGCCTCAGCGGGATCTCCCTCCCCCTGTCTTCCCTGGATCCAGACAAGTCAGACATAATTGCTCAGCTCTGCCACGTTCCCTGTTAACAGGGACTTTCCACGACCCCCTGTGGATGTGTGTAGGCGAATCCTCCCCAAACCACAACGTGGCCAACCAGGCCTTAGAGCCGGTGGGGCAGAGGGTAATCCATTGGCTCAGAGCCATTAAACATGGTGGGAAGGCTTCTGAAGTAGCCCCATTTGAGTCTGGCCCTGCTCTGGGCTGAAGTCAGGACCTCTGACTCTTCTCCGGGCTGAGTGGGCCCAGCTGCAAGTCCAGGACCTGGTACACTCCACCTGGCCCGCAGTGAGGAGGCACTGGCCCAGGAGTTCAGCAGAGCTGGCCCTCTTCCAGACTCTGAGGTCTGTTAGGTACACGAGATGACCTCCATGAGCCTGGGTTTCCTTCTCCATAAAGCATGATCACATTCATCACCCTCTCTGAGACGGGGGTACAGGCTGGCTGGGGGAAACATCAGCACTGCTCTGCCCACGAGCCACCCAACTTGGCTGGGTTCTTGGGCCCTGACTCACCTCTGGCCTTGACTCTGCTTGGCTGTATAAAGGAAGCCCTGGTAGTAGTGGGGCGAGGGGCAGGGGAGGCTCACAAGGGGCCTGATTCAGGAGGTCCACAGAGGGAATAATGTCAGGGGAGGGTGGCAGGACGGGGGCAGGGTGGAGGTCCCCCTTCCTTCCTTCCTTCCCTGGTCATTTGTTCCGAGCCAGGCAGGGATGGAGCCAGGGGTCCCCTGACCTGTTCCACTCTGGGTGTTTCAGCTCCCAGACGCTGCTGGACATGGAGCCGGGGAGAGCACATTCTCTCCTATCACAGATTCTGGGTTCTAGCCCCAGTTCTGCACTTGAGAACTGTGCTGTCCTCCAGCTGGTGACTTACTATCAGAGCCGTTAGCTTCCTCAACTTCAAAACGGAGGATCTGGGATTGAGTGATCATGACACACAAGGTCTGCTCAGTCAGGGTGAAAAGCTGGGGTCCTTTCCCCCACCCCCTATCCCTAATTCTCATGCATGCAGATTCTGGGGGATCAAGACAAGGACCACCTTGACTTTCTGGGCCAGCATCTCTTATCCTGGGGACTTTCTCACCTACAAGGCCCCTGATCCTGCTCTGTCCTGCCTGTTGTGCCAGCACTTATGCCTGAGGCCCTGACCTGGGCCTGGCGAGCTGGCTGGAGGGAGCTTCTGTGTGGAGCTCTGCCCAGGCCAGCCTCCCTACCTACTTACTCTCTTATGTACAGAGAGCTCTAATCCTCCACAGACTAATTCCAATTGATCACAGGATGAAAAGTGAAGTAAAGGCCCAGCTTCCCCACTATGCTTACTTTGTCTGGAACTCAGTCAGATATCCAGCAGTCCAAGCTAACCCGCAATGTCTGGGTACGTTCTGTAGGTCCAGGACCTTCCTGGCATCAGCTCCAACCCCAAGGCCTTTGGTTGGATCCCTGTCACCTATTACATGTGACACAAGATGGGTTTTCACAGCCCACCCTTTGGGGGACTTAAAGATGACAGACAGAGCTACCTGCCCAGCCTAAAGTATGGAGATCTGGGGGCGGAATTTGACATACAAATAAGCCTTTCATGCCAACCTGATGCCTTGGGCTACCCTCATGGCTCTGGGCACTTTGTACCCTCTGATCCTCAGACCTCAGGCTTGTACCTCTCTTCTGGGCAGGACTTCAAGGAAGTTTAAGGCCAAAGAGCCACACAAGATGTCCTAGGTTTATCCCGGCAGAGTTCTGAGTATGTCCAGGCCATAGTTAGAGCTGTGATCTAGGGCAGTATCTTGGGAGCATGGCTGAGGGTGCTGGAGCCAGATGCCAGTAGGGGTGGGACAGCAGAGCCTTGGTGCCACAGGCTTCTGAAGAGCTGTGGAGGAGAGAGGTAGCCTGCAGGGGACCAAGGAATGGGCAGTGGTGAGCAAGAGCAGAGGGACTGTGGTGGTCAGGTCGTTACAATTCTCTTCTGAGTGGAGGGAGAGGGGCAGGGTTGAGCTGCTAGCCCAGTGGTGAGACCCCTGAGAAGTCTCAGGAGGCCCTGTGGGGTGGAGTTGGGACTTTATTCCCCTTCGATGTAACCAGCCTCACTCACACTCACCTGCCAGTCCAGGGTCCACACACCCTTCTGGCCTGCCCTCTCACAGGACTAGTTGGTGGCAGGACTGGGCCCCAGGCCTGTAGCCTCTCGGCCCCGCCTGCCCCACTGATGGCAGGTTTATGATGTTTTTCTCCCTCCTGAGTGTTTGGCTTTTGGTTTCTATGGCGAAGCAGGAATTTCCTAATGGCCTGTTTCCCATCTGGGCTGGGCAGACGTTGGTGATGACTCTGCCGGCGGCTACAGGAGGGGAGGTGCACCCCACAGAGCCTCCATCTCACCTCCCCCCACAGTCCCCGGGTGCCTGACCCGCAGGCCTGGGCAGAGCTGTGGATGGAAGAGGGATGAACGGTGGGCTCCCAGCTGATCAGTGTGTGAGGCCTGGCTTGCCCTGCCCCGCCATGAGCTTGGCCCTCTTTGTGTGGAGCTTCCGGAAGTGACAGAGAGGGTGGAAAAGTGGGGAAGCTGTAGGGCTTCCTTCCTAGGAACCAGACCAGAGTGGGAAGGACCAGCTGGTGGAGAAGGGACACACAGCCTACCCCAGAATCCTGAGCTGTGTCTCCTTGCCATAACAGCCGCCATTCTGGTGCAGGGGAAAGTGCTGGGGTGGTATCCTTATCCATGCAGAGTAACAAGCCTGGTCCAGGCTGGCCCTGGGCCCAGACCCCAACCCTTCTTGGTCCTCATCCCAGGCATAGTGGGCTAATAAGCAGAGATTTGTGACCATCCTAATTTCTGCCACAGGCCTGAAGGCAGGAGCTGGCCCAATACCCCAGAGGACAACAAGGCTCAGGCACACAGGATCCACATCAACTCCGAGGCCCAGGTTTGTACATATACCACCTGGCCTGGCCTGGCCTGGCTCAGAGCAAGCCCAGCACAGAGGGGCTGGGCCTCACCCACAGGTTTAACTGCGGATGTCCTCACCATAGTTCTCAGGTGCCCACGCCAGAGACTGAAGCAGGCTTCTCTGAGCCCTGTCCATGCCCCTTCAGGTGCTCCCCAGGTGATGGGTATCTGCAGTGGGCTCTGCTGGTACCCCAGGCAGTCCTGGATTCTGGGACAATAGTGCCCGCGATGGGCAGGGACTGGGCCAGGCTTTGGCTCAGGGCTACCACCTACCCAGCTGGGTTTCACTCTGTTGCCCAGTGATGCCAGATCAGGAGGAAGTCACCAGGCTTGGGGGCACAGTGGGGAACAACCACAGGCTGTGGAGTGGCCACAGGCTATGGGGTACTCTTCTGCCTCATCCTAACCTTGGGCACCTACCTGGCCAGACCTAACCTTAGAATATAAGGCAATGCCCTGCCTATCCAAGACTGAAGTTTCCTCCTGGCCATTCTGCAGTTGCAGCTAGCAGCCTTCAGGCTACAGGCCTGTCTGCTCAGCTACCTTTCTGTGTAGGACTAGAGTCACAGCTATGGTGCTGTCCTCAAGGAATGTAAGGTGGGGCCAGGCTGCTTTAGGGCCTCATTTTGCCATGGGCCGGAGGGGTAGCCTAGGTAGCAAGGCTGAGGTATCCAGTGAACTTGACATCTCTGGGGCCACAGAGTTTAAACAAGGTAGAGACTCGACTGGTCTGTGATGGATCCAGAACTTGGGACCTAGCACGTGGGACTGTCTGTCTCTCCGTGGTGGCTTTGCTGTATGTACCAGAGGGAAGGATCTGCTGTGGCCTTGCCCTCACCATCTATCCCAGTCCCCATCTTTCTCTGATGTTTGTTTCCAACCTTGCTTTTACTGGCATCCCCGAGGCCAGATATATACCATATGCAGGAAGTGCCCTCTGGAAGGGGAGAGGCACCTAGCAGTTCCGGGATGGCAGAAGCCAGGCGTTGAAGGAGTCCAGAGAGGTGAAAAGCTCAATCAAGGGTCAAAGAGGACTGGAGGAGGGCATATCCAAGCCATGACCTGAGGGGCTGGGAAGAATAAGGCAAGCAAAGGGGCTTGGAGAGAAGTGTGCCACATACAAAGTGAAGCACATACAGAGGCCCAGAGGCGAGACTGTGCACCAGAGGTTCAGAGAAAAGTCCCAGGGGTGGCTGGGGGCAGAGGCGAGGGCTGAGGCCTCTCAGTTTCCTCTGCCCCGGACCTCAGCTGTTCTTGCAGTGATCTGGGGCCACACCTGCGTCTCAGGAGCTTGCTCCTGGTAGTCCCGTGGACCCATGGGGACAGGGGGTGGGAGACATAGACAAGTCAGCCAGGCCTGATATGGGGCTGACCAACGAGGACAGCGTGGTGCAGGCCCCCAGCTCATGTGTGAGCCCGGCACTCACGCGTAAGTGTCCTTTGCAATGTGAAGCTCAGGTCTGCTGAGTCCTCCAGGAGAGGCTTTGGGCCAGGGGGGCTGGGGGCTGGAGGGCAGTTCCCCCTGCTCCCACACTTCCCCTCACTGACTTCCTCAAGGGCCAGGCTGCTGGTGGCTCAGGCTGGAAGCAGAGGGATCTTCCACGAGCAGCAGGGCAACCCCTTAGCTGCTGCCTCCATTCTGTACTTAAAAGGTCATGAGCTCCGTGGGTGGCGACAGAAACACCCCCACCCAGCCCCTGCCCGGTCGTGTCCTCAGTAACACAGACACAGGGCCCATTGTCCCCAGACTGCTCCCACCCTCTGCCTGCAGGGGGGATGGGGGTGGGCCCAGCTGGAGCCATCACAGGAGGGGAAAACCACAGCTGGCCCTCAGAGCTGCACAAGGTACCCTGGCACTCAACAACTGGGGTTTCAGGCCCTCCTTCCATATAGGGTCATAGAAGACTTCTCTCAGGCCTCACGTGGGAACACAGCCCAGAGTGAAGGAAGGATGGTGATCAGGAAAGGTTTCTCAGAGAGGGTGGCATCTGAGCTGAGAACCAGGTGATGGTTTAAGGCAAGCCAGGTGCAGCAGGCAGTGCAGGACTCAGCCTGTCCTCTCCAGACAAGTAGAGAGCCGAAGCTCGGCCTCTGGGAGGTGCCACCTGCTCACCTGGAGTTAGTGCCCACCTCTGTCCCAGTTGAGTGTCCCAGATTCTGACCACAGGCACGTGGGAGCTGATGAGCAAGCCCATGGTTACCCCCATGCTGTGGAGTGACACATAGAGGCTTGAACAACTAAATCAGCAGCTGGCAGGGACTCGGGCCCCGACAGTACATGGGCACATCATGGAGAGGGGAAGTTAGGAGTCGGGGCTCAGGAATGCTCACGACAGCCATTCATCCAATGATGGATGCATACCAGGCACTATGCTCAGCGCTTTATATGCAAAGGTCTCCTTTCATACCCGCCAGGAACTTATGATATAGAAACCATCATGCTCCCGTTTCACAGATGAGGAAACTCAGGTTCACAGAGGTAATGTAACTGGCTCAATGAGTGAGTGAGAAAGTTGGGACTCAAACCAACACTGAGGTCATCACGTGTGTTTTAACCGCCGAGGCTGCTGCATGGGTGGCCATGGGAAGGGCAGGGGCTCTGATGACCCTGCAGTAAACCCCTACACCCTGCTGGGCAGGGGTAAGTGGAGGGCCTTCTTCCTCTAGGTCCTTCCAGCCCCTCATCCTGTTGAAGCCTCCTTTGTATGGGGCCCAGCCCTGCCCCCACAGTCCATGGCCCATCTGGTCCCCATTAGAGGCCAGGCCAGCCCCGGCCTGCCTGCCCTGCAGACACACGTGGGAGAGTGCTCGGGTTTCTCAGGGGCTTTTCTTGGACCCAGTGGGATAAAGGGTTTTCTGCTGCTGTTGCTTCATTGATGGGGGCCCACCTGGGCAGCGAGAGACCCTCTCCTTTGTCTTTTAGGGTGGGAGAATCTGGGACTCCAACCCTACCTAGTCACTCAGCTGCTAGTTCACCCATTCCTCATGCTTCTGCCCAGCTCAGAGCCTGTAGAAAGCAGCAGCTTGGGCAAAGCCCTGCAGGCTCAACTGTGCTCCAGCTGCAGGCTGCCCAAGTCCTAGGCTTGCTCTTTCCCCTGATGGTAGGCCACCTCTCCTCCCACCTGACAGCCCTGTTCACATTGTAGAGTGGAGGGACAATTTATATGTCTCCTCCCAGAATGGGGCTGAGGATACCTTCACGGCCTGGGCTCTTGGGCCCTACCCTAAAGTCAGGGTGCTCTGGCCACCAACTGTGTCCCTGTCAATGGATAGGGACATGGTCATCCCCAGCATGACCAGCTCTGGTTCCAAGTACACATAAGTCTGTGTGATTAGGTGTATGTAGGTGGACTGGCTGATCCCTGTGTGTTGCCTTCCTGCATGGGTATGTCTGTAAAGGTATTGTGAGAGTGTGCATGCCTGTTTTGATACTGCTGAGGATAGGCCTGTGTGCCTACAAACTAGAGGCAACACGGCCCTGAGCACTGCAGGGACAAAGGTCCCCAGTCCCCATTCAGACCCGCACCTGCAGAGAAACTTCCCTCTTCTCTTGGGTTGAGGAGGCATATTCAGGGCATCCCTCCCCTAGATGACTCGGTCATGGGCATCAGGCTGGCTGTAGGGTTGTGAGATGGGGAGCTTTGAGCCCTGGCCTGCTCTCTGCCCCTCATCTGCCCTGTCTATGGAAGGCCACCCATTTTTTGCCTGGGAAGCAGGAAGTGGGGGTGAAACTACAGGCCTAGAGAGGGCTGACCTCACAATGGTACCTTTTCTTAAAGAAAAAAATTTATTTATTTGGCTGCACTGGGTCTTAGCTGCAGCATGAGGGATCTTTGAGCTTTGTTATCATTGCTTGCTGGATTTTTAGTTGCAGCAATCAAACCCTTAGTTGTGGTATGTGGGGTAACGTTCCCTGACCAGGGATCAAATCTGGGCCCCCTGTACTGGGACCTCAGAGTCTTAGGCACTGGACCACTAGGAAAGTACCACAATGGTACCATTAAACCTCCTGCTCCTGCCAAAGGGTCCTGGGACACGATGATTGATGACCCTTCCTGACTGTAGAACAGGAGTTCTTGTTTTGCATTCCCAGCCATGGGCCCACCTAGTACCCAGTGCGGTTCTGACAGGTAAAAAATACCTGGCACCAGGACCACCTTTGCAAGGAAGCCACACACTCTGCAACAGACATGCAGGCCTTAAAAGGCTTCTTGGGATGGTCCTGCCCAAACACCACCCACATGGGCACTGGGAGTCAGAACCACCACAGGGCTCATGAGCCAAGGTTGCGTCTCAAGGATTCAGGGCTTGCGTGTCTGACTTTCCATAAGCATTTCTCATTTCTTCAGGGGTTGAACCAAGCCCAAGGCTTAGCCTTTCCTCCACAGACCCATTCTCTGACTAGACACTATAGCCCAGAGGTGCCTGAGCAAGAGTAGCCAGGCAATGCCCAAGAATGCTTGGTGTAGCAGGGCATAGGTGGGTGTACCACAGACGGTCTCCCAGTGCCTCCGGTTTCTATCTCTCCTAGGATGGCAGTCCACTGACAAGCAGGCGGCCCTCAGCCACCGGGCTTGGGCCAGAAGATGGCAGGCCAGGCTTGGGATCTCCTTACGGGCAGTCACCTCGCCTCCCAGTCCCTCACAATGGCAGCAACAGTGAGGCTACTTTACTGGCCCAGATGGGTGCCCTGCACGTGTCTCCACCCCACAGGTAGTACAGAGGCAGGACCTTTGATGCCCTACCCAGATCCCATCTTAATTCCTGACCCCTCAAATCTCACACCAGGTCCAATCTTGACCCTTAACCTTGGGTCTCAGCTGGTCGCATTCTGACTCATGAAACCTCACCAGAACCCTGAACTGGCAGGGGGAAGGCTAGTACTGCAACCCTGTCCCTTCGTGCATCTCTTTCGTCCAGCACTGACCCAGCCAGAGGCCTTCCGAGGAGTCGCGACTGCGGAGTCGACCTGGGCTCAGAGGTGTACAGGATGCTTCGAGAGCCAGCCGAGCCTGCAGCTGCGGAGCCCAAGCAGTCAGGCTCTTTCCGCTATTTGCAGGGCATGCTGGAGGCCGGCGAGGGCGGTAGGACTCTTCTCTTTACCCCACCTGCCTTCCCATTCCTTGAAGTCGTAAACTCCGCCCTCCGAACCTGCCCCATCTGCGCTTTTGCGACCCCACGTCTTGCTTCCCAGCCATTAGCCCCTCCCACGTGTCCCTCGTGACTTAGCGACTGAACAGCAACGCGTGTTCTCTGCGCCTCCTCACACCCCTTGCTGCACCGGGGCTTTCTGATTACCACTGCACTTGTATCGCAGCTCCTCCTTTCACGCCCTTCCAACCCCCTCCCCAGTCTCTGTGCGGGTGGCTCTGGAAGTAGGGCGCAGCCCCGCGCTCCGCAGAAGTGAAGTTTTCCGCTTTTTCTGACCTCCGCAATGGGCTCTTCCAAATGGGCTTCTTCGCTCTCTGGCTTTCAGGGGAACGGCCCGGGCCTGGCGGTCCCCGGAACCTCAAGCCCACGGCCAGCAAGCTAGGCGCTCCGCTGAGTGGCCTGCAGGGGCTGCCCGAATGCACGCGCTGCGGCCACGGCATCGTGTGAGTACCTCCCCTACCTTCCCCACCTGCCCCCAGCGTCCTCCGTCGGAGGCTCTGAGTAAGGCCGCGCTTTACGGAGCTGTCAGCCCCTGACGCCGTCCTCTTCGGTCACCCACTAGGGGCACCATCGTCAAGGCGCGGGACAAACTCTACCACCCCGAGTGCTTCATGTGCAGCGACTGCGGCCTGAACCTCAAACAACGCGGTTACTTCTTTCTGGACGAGCGGCTCTACTGCGAGAGCCACGCCAAGGCACGCGTCAAGCCTCCCGAGGGCTACGACGTGGTGGCGGTGTACCCTAATGCCAAGGTGGAACTCGTCTGAGCCGCTCCCGGAACATCGCATCCCCCGCCTCTGCTTCTTTTAACGTCTCCGCGCGGTCCGTGTAAATATGTGTTTGCGCCCTGGCTCTCTAATAAACTTCCTCCGCTCCACCTGCGCTGTGTCGGTGCCCTGGCCTGCCTCCCTCCAACACAGGCTCTGACTCCCAAGTGCTGCACTGGTTCAGATCCCAAGCATTTTCTCTGGCACTGGGTATAACGGTGAGCAAGATAAATACTGTGTTATCTGGCTCAGATGGTAGAGAATCTGCCTGCAGTGCAGGAGACCTGGGTTCGATCCCTGGGTTGGGAAGATTCCCTGGAGAAGGAAATGGCAACCCACTCCTGTACTCTTGCCTGGAGAATCCCATGGACACAGGAGACTGGCGGGCTGCAGTCCATGGGGTAGCAAAGAGTCGGACATCACTAAGCACCTTAGTGTACCTGTCCTTAAGGAAGCCACAGCCTGGGTGGATGGCAGACATGAATCACAGGCGCAAGTCTGTTAATAGGGAGGGGAGGTCTGAGGTGCTTATAAGGGGACATCACCCTAAAGGGTTTGATCTGGATGGAGTTAAGGAAGGTGTCAGCTGGGAACTAAGGGATGAGGGAGGGAAGAGCTCCTAAGGGTGAGGGGCTGTGTGTGCAAAGGAATGTTAAAAGCGAGCACAGGCAAGAAAAGCCCCGTGTGGGCACCACCACGGAGAAGGCAATGGCACCCTACTCCAGTACTGTTGCCTGGGAAATCCCATGGGCGCAGGAGCCTGGTAGGCTGCAGTCCATGGGGTCACGAAGAGTCGGACACGACAGAGCGACTTCACTTTCACTTTTCACTTTCATGCATTGGAGAAGGAAATGGCAACCCACTCCAGTGTTCTTGCCTGGAGAATCCCAGGGACGGGGGAGCCTGGTGGGCTGCCATCTATGGGGTCGCACAGAGTCGGACACGACTGAAGTGACTTAGTAGCAGCAGGGCACAACCAGGAGCGCGGGCGGCCCCTAGCAGCCGCAGGAGGGACTACACCGCGGGGATATGACTGGAGATCACCGGTTTGGCTGGGGGCGGTATCTGCCTCCCGGCCATCTCAGCATTCTCTCTTCCGGGTCTGCCCCCCACCCCCGCGCCACCACCCCCACGGCCCAGTCGCTGAATTAGTTCCTTTCCTTCTTCCCCAACTCTGCCCGCCAGAGGGCGCGCGGAGTGAGTGAATGAGTGAATAAGTGTGTGCGTATGTGTGTGTGAGAGAGGAAGATTTTAGAAAGAAAAGAACACTCGCCTCCAAAGTCGAGGGTAAACTCCACTCTTCCTCGGAAGCCCGGCGGTGACAGTGTGGTGAGGCGGTCCTGAGCCTTTCCCTGGTCCGTTGCACAGTCCGGTAAAGACTCGCACTTTTAAAAAATATGAGTGGTAGCAGAGTTGATGAATCCTGGCTATTCACACACGGTGATGACGCGTCCTGGACTCCGAGTCACGTGGATTCACCCTCTTGTTAGGTTGCTCAGGACAGGAAGCAGCCTTATTTAGTGAGCCCCGAGTAGTGTACGTTTGTGCTGATTTCAGTTTTGTACTATCACACACCACAAAAGACTGCTATCAGTTCACACTCTCACCATCAGCATACGACAGTACTCATTTCCTCACGCTCCTGCCGACTCAGGGTATTATGAAGTTTTTGTGTTTTTTTTTTTTTTTAATTTTTGCCAATCTGATAATAAAATGAGATATGTAGTTACTTTAATTTGCATTTCTCTGATTACCCCTGGTGGCTCAGATGGTAAAGCGTCTGTCTACAGTGCAGGAGACCTGGGTTCGATCCCTGGGTCAGGAAGATTCCCTGGAGAAGGAAATGGCAATCCACTCCAGTACTCTTGCCTAGAAAATCCCATGGACAGAGGAGCCTGGTGCAGGCTACTGCCCATGGGGCCGCAAAGAGTCGGGCACGACTGAGCGACTTCACTTTCTTCTGATTACCAGGGATGAGCATTCATTCAACAAATATTTGTGGTGTTTGCTAGTGAGTGCTGAGTGAACAGGAAACAGAATGGTCTTCTCCTTCCAAGAATTCCTCTAAACCCTTCACTCATTTTTCCGAAGTTTAACTGCTTAATGATAGATAAGAACTTTTTATATTTTTGCAAGAATCTTTGTTACTGGACTCTATTCCACTGAACTGTTTTCTTGTTATTGAGACAGTATCATATTGATTTAATTATTACTTTTTAAAGAGGTTAACGTGCCAATCTCTCCTCCTTGGTCTTCATTTACAAACATGCCTATATTATTCTCGTACATTTCCGTTTGTCCAGCAATTTAGACTCAATATCAGGTTCTGGAAAAACAGACAACAAACCTCTTTGAACCGTGACTGAGGTTGCCCTGAATCTACAGGCTCAGGTAAGAAGAACTGGCTCCAGTCCTTTCCTCCCAGAGAAATCTGTGATCTCTGCTTATTCTGCGTTTTTTCAGGTTGATGAAATAAAAACTCAGATCTTAAGGCAAGACCAAAAAAATGTAAAACATAAAACTTTCTCTGCCCTTTGGCCTCCTCCTTTCCCTCAAGTGTGTATTGTGCAGCTGCCAGGTGGTTAAACAGACCTCCACACGGGCAGAGATGCCTGCTCAACCATAAAGATCAATTTTTCTCCAGGTACCAGCCATGTAATTCCTTAGAAAGTAACATTCCTTTCTCAACCTTGTAAGGGTTCATGCTGACCCACCACCACTTGCCTTGTATGTGCAAACATATTTGGGGAACTTTATATGCAATGCTAATATATAATTTCCCTTAAAGATAGCGACCAGTGCAGAATAGGCTAGTCAGACCACCTGGGTAAATACTGTGCCACACCTAATAGACATTCTTAGCTTAAATACGTAACTTATGACCTTATTAAATTACTAGATATATATCTTATAGTCTGCTTATTTTACCTGATTATTGTTTCTTGCATTATCAAATGTGTGACTGAGCCTCAGATAAAATCAATGATGATTAGGCAACTTGAAATGACTGACCAAATATATAGTTCCATCAGAGTCATGATAGTGCTAGTGTAACTAGATATGTGAAGAAGCAACAAGAGGAAACAACTTCCTGGACCAAAGCAGGCTAGTGAGATATGCAGTCCAAAGGCTTTGGGTTACTGTTAATAGGGCCTAGTCCAGTCATAGCACACTGAATGGCCCATCAGTGAAATCTCCGACTGACCTGGGAATGAACATTCCTAGTGCCGTGAGACAAATTGGTCGTGAAATGTACCCCACCTCCCTGCCAAACCTTGGTTGAAATTAAGACCAAAAGGGATTGTAAAATCCAAAATGTTGCCATTCTACAAAAATGAAGTCAGTAGCCACTGCAGTCACTGACTTAAAACAGACCCTGTATAGAAGGGGAAGATCAGGATGAGGCAAGGCATTCTGTGTTTTGGAAAAAGTGGCAGAAAAGGCCTTCAGACAGATTTCAGGAGAAAATTTTTGTGAACTTGGATTCTTGCATCTTCCCAAACTAAGAAAAAGCACTAAAACCATTAACTAAGATGTCTGCTGCTCATGACTAGCAGCAGCCTTCTCCTGAGATGTGAGCTGGATTGCTAGTATCCCCTTAACGAAAATCACATGTATACTGACCTCCCCACCTTTCCTTGTCAAACGGTCCTCATAGTGCTCTCAGACTGTCTGTTAGGGATAAACCTCAGTTTAGCTCAAATAAACTCTTTCATTTCTTTCTTGCTGCTAAGTCGCTTCAGTCGTGTCCAACTCTGTGCGACCCCAGGCATCAGCCCACCAGGCCCCTCTGTCCCTGGGATTATCCAGGCAAGAATACTGGAGTGGGTTGCCATTTCCTTCTCCAGTCATTTCTTTCTCAGGTTGACTATTTTTTTTTTTCATCTCCAGAGTGTTGTATAGTACTTTTGTATATTTTCATTTCCATTTTCTTCTCATAGATTTTATGTTCCTGCTTTAATTTGTTTTCAAGAATTCCTTCTAAGGCTTCTCCCACATACCCTGCCCCTCCCTCAAGGAGCACAGTCCAGGGCAGTAGGCAAGTGTTCCCTGGAGAAGTGAACTCCCCACCACCCCTTGGGCCACACCCAGTAGGGTGGGGGCAGTGAGGAGTCTGCCATTCCCTCCCCACCCATCTCATCTGCAGACCAGGTCCCAACAGCACCAGGCTGAGCAGAGGGCTGACATGCATCCCCAGCCAGGTAAGTCATCAGTCTCAGGAGCCCCTGTCACAGGCCCCCCACACCTCTCCCAGACTCAAACTTGTAGAGACCTGGCTCCTCACTCCCAGCAGCTGCCCTTGCTCACCTTAATCCCACAGTCACCACCACCCCACACGTGGCCTACCCAACCAAATTGAGGGGTTCTTGAGCTGCCTATGTACCAACAGCCCCTCATGATCAAATAGGGCTGCAACAACTACTGCTAGAACTCTGTTCACCAGTGCCAAATAGAAATTTGGAAACAGAGTTCTGGATAAAGTAGGGAAAAGTAACTTTTATTGCTTTGCCAGACAAAGGCTAATGAATGCCCTCAAGTCTGTGTGACCCACCCTGGAGGAGGTAGTGAGGAGTTTAATAGTGTTCAAGGGGCAGGGTTTGATCAGCTCGTGGATAGTTCTCCGATGGGTTGACATTAAGTTGAAGTTTTCAAGTATCATCAACCTTCTGGTTTCAACCAATGTAGGGTCTCTATTCTTGGGGTCAGTGGTTTTCATCTGGTGGGGGTCTGCTTCCTGGTAAAACATCCTAGAAGTGTCAGGCCTGTATCTGTATCTTTCAGGGAGCTAGGAGTTTGGAGATTCTGCCATGTGTCAGATTTATAGTCTAATTCTTACCAGTTCCCCAACCCAACAGCCATTCTTTGTGTCTACAACTTCACATTTCCCAATCATTAACTTGTGAGTCACCCTTTTACTCCAAAAGACAAGGACAGAGGAACCTGTACGTTGTTTTTCACAACAAGATCAACCCTTGCTGAGGTAGGCATCCTGTTGAGCTAGGGGGACAAGAGCCAAGGGGAGTGGCACCCAGAGCTGCCAGTCTTCCCTGTTTCAAGGCCCAGGCTCTGTTCACTCCCCCAACTACCAGGCAGGGTCCCTGTGGAACAGGATCTCTGTGACCCAGGGTCCCAGTCCTGAGACAGAACAGCTGAGTCTCCAGGCGGAGACACAGAGCCAGGATCCGCAGTTCAGAGAGTGCCCAGCCCACCAACCCCCGCAGACCAACCTCTCATTATTATCTCCAAAACTGCCTCTCTTCAGGTCTTCACCTCAGGGGCCTTCAAGTCAGAGACTTGGACATCATCCTTGACATCTCCCCAGATATCCCATCCCACCCGTCACTGTGTCTGGGGTTCTGCCTCCTAAGTATTTCTGGGGTCTGTTTCAGGACTCCTGGAGGATTCTCTCACTCCCTTGCTTCATGGACCTTCTTCCCTGGTCAAGGGCATGGCCCTAGGGCCCAATCAATTACTGGCCTACCAATTAAAGCCTCTCAGACTTCAGGTTGCTGACCAACTGCCTGTTTTTACTTCCTCTGCTACACAGGACGGGAGAAGGCAATGGCACCCCACTCCAGTACTCCTGCCTGGAAAATCCCATGGACAGAGGAGCCTGGTAGGCTACAATCCACGGGTTCCTTAAGGGTGGGACACGACTGAGCGACTTCACTTTCACTTTTCACCTTCATGCATTGGAGAAGGCAATGGCACCCCACTCCAGTGTTCTTGCCTGGAGAATCCCAGGGACGGGGGAGCCTGGTGGGCTGCTGTCTATGGGGTCGCACAGAGTTGGACACGACTGAAGTGACTTAGCAACAGTAGCAGCAGCCACACAAGACAGTTCACAATTCTCTGAGCAATCCTTCCTTTTCATACCCTCAGACCTTTTCTCAAGCTCAAAATGACTTTACTCTTTCTTCTTCATTCAGGAAACGCCTAATCACTTTTTCGGGCCCAGCTCCCCTGTTTCCTTCTAGAGTAGAGCGTTGGCCAGCCTGACCCCAGGCAAAGTCCTGTGGTAGCTCCCAACCACATGCCCTTCCTCCATCCTTCCTCTTCCATTCCTTTCTGGTGCTTCTGGCACAACCTGTTGTCTCCTCAGTCAGAGCCTGGCCCAGACCTATCTCCATACTGCCAGATGCCACCCAGGGATGGAGAGGTGCAGGAGCCCTGGGGCCAGCACTTGCTCTCTCTCTCTCACACACACATACCCTGGGCCCCCCTGCCTCTTACCTCTTTCCTCCTCACCTTGCTGTCCTGGTTTCTGCTGGCATACTGCCTAAACCCTGAAAAGGAGGTAAGGCCACCTCAACTCATTCATTCAACTATTTACTAAGACTCTACTATGTTCCAGTCATTGTGCTATGTAATAGGAAACATTTTGAACAAACATATTTAAATGTTTTTTCCTTATTTTTTTGGCTGCACTGCATGGCACGTGAAATCTCATTTCTCCAACTGGGAATCAAATCCAAGTCTCTCGCAGTGGAAGGGCCAAGTATTAACCATTGAATCACCAGAGAAGTCTCCTGAATAAATGTATTTTAAAAACACAGATAATAAGCAGTGCCCTAAAGGAAATAAATAGGATTCAGAGTAGAGTATAAATGATCCCTTCTCATCAGGAGTGGGGGAGCTTCTGTGAGTACATCTGGGAAAACTACATTTCAGGCAGAAGGAACAGCGGACACAGAGGCCCTGAATGGGGCAGAGGGGAGGAGACACAGGCTTGTGTGTTCCAAGAACAGAGAAGCAATGTCTGGAGTTGTATAAGTGAGGTGCTAGTAGAAGCAGATGAGCTCAGAGAGAGGTGGGGTGGAAATACGGCCCACGTTGACCTCTTAAGCCTCAGGAAGGACTTTGGTTTTTACTCTGAGAAGAGAAGCCAGAGGAGTAGCATGACCTGGGCTTTTATGTTTTAACCAGGATGACTATCTGCTGTATGGAGAATAGACTGTCAGGGGCAAAGGTAGAAGCAGGGAGACCAGTTCGTAGACCTGACTGCATTCGTCCCTAACTAATCCCTAACTAGCCCACTTCCTTCTGCCTCCATAGCTCCAGCTCCAGTTCAAGTCCCCCACCTTCCCCTGCCTGGGGCTGTATCAGCCTCCTGCCTGGCCTTCTTGTCTGTCTGGCTCCTCAATCCTTTCTCCACACAAGTCAAAGAGTTTTTTAAAATGCAAATCTGATTATGTCACTCTTGTTTTTTAAAGCTTCTCTGGCTCCCCTTTGTTCTTAGGACAAAGTCTAAATTCCTGCACACAAGGCCCCAGGAGGTGTTCAGTTCAGTTCAGTTCAGTCGCTCAGTCATGTCTGACTCTTTGCGACCCCGTGAATCACAGCACGCCAGGCCTCTCTGTCCATCACCAACTCCCGGAGTTCACTCAAACTCATGTGCATCGAGTCGGTGATGCCATCCAGCCATCTCATCCTCTGTCGTCCCCTTCTCCTCCTGCCCCCAATCCCTCCCAGCATCACATGAGGTGGCCAAAGTACTGGAGTTTCAGCTTCAGCATCAGTCCTTCCAAAGAAACCCCAGGGCTGATCTCCTTCAGAATGGACTGGTTGGATCTCCTTACAGTCCAAGGGACTCTCAAGAGTCTTCTCCAACACCACAGTTCAAAAGCATAAATTCTTCGGCGCTCAGCTTTCTTCACAGTCCAACTCTCACGTCCATACATGACCACAGGAAAAACCATAGCCCTGACTAGACGGACCTTTGTTGGCAAAGTAATGTCTCTGCTTTTTAATATGCTATCTAGGTTGGTCATAACTTTCCTTCCAAGGAGTAAGTGTCTTTTAATTTCATGGCTGCAATCACCATCTGTAGTGATTTTGGAGCCCAAAAAAATAAAGTCTGACACTGTTTCTACTGTTTCCCCATCTATTTCCCATGAAGTGATGGGACCAAATGCCATGATGTTAGTTTTCTGAATGTTGAGCTTTAAGGCAACTTTTTCACTTTCCTCCTTCACTTTCATCAAGAGGCTTTTTAGTTCCTCTTCACTTTCTGCCGTAAGGGTGGTGTCATCTTCATATCTGAGGTTATTGATATTTCTCCCGGCAATCTTGATTCCAGCTTGTGCTTCTTCCAGCCCAGCGTTTCTCATGATGTACTCTGCATATAAGTCAAATAAGCAGGGTGACAACGTACAGCCTTGACATACTCCTTTTTCTATTTGGAACCAGTCTGTTGTTCCATGTCCAGTAGTCTCTGCTGGACTTCACTGACAGCCCTGCCGCAGGCCGCTGTAATCCCTGTTTTGCTAATCTGTAAATTCAGCCCCCTCAGGATCTTTTGCCAGATTCTAACGGACTTCCTTGACCTTCCAAAGAGTTAGCAATGAAAACTGAGTTCTGCCTTTTGGTTCTGTGTGACAAGCTTTATTGCCCTCAGCTTCCACCTTGAGAACCAAGGAAAGGGGTGAGAGCAAGAGAAACTCAGCTGCTGCTTCATGCTAGCTCTCCTTTCCTGTCCAGGGTCTCAGGCCCTCTGGGGGCACTGCAGCCTGGCCCTGGGGGCATAGCCCATGAAGAGCTGAGTCAGGGGTGTGTGACCGCCACTGTAGTGCCCAGAAGCCTGGGCTAAGAGCTCAGAGAGTCTCTCTGACCACTCGGGGAGTGCCCTGCCCCTCCACCTATGGGTCTCCTTGTGTAGCTTATCTGCGCTCCAGCTCCATCCTGGAGCTCATTCTTACCCAAGGTAACACCTTCTTGATTTGGGGCCCCTGACTTGCTTACCCACAGCTCTGGGTAATTTCCTGACTTATCCTTTTCTCACACAATATTCAAAATTTTCCCACAAAATAGTCCTTGGTATCTCTAACAAGAGGTGGAAGTCTAAAAAGAAACAAGTATTAGAGGGGTCTCTCTAATAAGCAGGGACTGTCCTTCTGTCCCCTTTCTACCACAAGTAGGAAACTATACTTGGAAAACAACTTTATCGTTGCTCCTGTCTGATGTGGACCATTTGTGGCTGAAGGCAGAGTCTAGAAATCCCAGGAAAGGCTGCCAGAGGCCTCACTTCTTCCTGCAGTGTCTCGTGTCGGCCTCAGCCATGTGGGCTCAGAGACCTGACTGACCAGCCCTGAACAGGTCTGTCTCTGCTGAAGCACCACACCACACACCAGCTTCTTTACCAACATAGGTAGCAGCGAAAGGACACTTGGCTGCTCCCCAGGGTATCCTTGGCCTAAAGGTACATTTCATAGGAAGCCAGAGCACAGTTACGGACAGAGAGGAATGCAGTTTGCATCTCAGGGGATGCAAATTGGATAAGAAATACAATAGGAGCTAAAATGTCCCAGGCCTTCATCTTCAAGTCCTTAGTGAACTGATATTACTCTTCTTTCGTCCTCACACAAACCTGAAAGGAAGTACAGTTATTATCCTCATTTCATGAAAAGCTGAGAAACTCGCCCAGGTCACATGCTGGTTAGCTGATCTCCACGGCAAGGACACCTAGAGCAACTGCAAGTCCGTGTCTTCCCTGGAGAACGTTGCCTGTCCTACCAATGGTCTGGAAACCCTTGCCAGGCTACCTCTGAAGGGTGCTGACCTATCTCTGCTAGTTGAGGTTCCCAGAGCAGCCCAGAGTGCAGGTTCAGATTCACCAAGTCCTCACACACAGCCAGGCTCCTCCACGGACCATGAAACGGTGGAAGATGAGTTGAGTCAAGGGCTTCCCTGGTGGCTCAAATGGTAAAGAATCTACCAGCAATGCAGGAGCTGCTCCTGCTGCTAAGTCGCATCAGTCGTGTCCGACTCTGTGCGACCCCATAGATGGCAGCCCACCAGGCTCCCCCGTCCCTGGGATTCTCCAGGCAAGAACACTGGAGTGGGTTGCCATTTCCTTCTCCAATGCATGAAAGTGAATAGTGAAAGGGAAGTCACTCAGGCGTGTCGACTCTTAGCGACCCCATGGACTGCAGCCCACCAGGCTCCCCCGTCCATGGGATTTTCCAGGCAAGAGTACTGGAGTGGGGTGTAGGAGACCTAGGTTCAATTCCTGGGTCGGGAAGATACCGTGGAGAAGGAAATGGCAACCCACTCCATGAACAGAGGTGCCTGGCGGGCTATACTCCATGGGATCCCAAAGAGTCGGACACGACTCAATGACTAACACACACACACACACACACACACACACACACACACACACACACACACAAGCTTTGGGACTGGGTGTAGACAAGGCTGGTGCCCACAACACTTGTTCGTAAGCTCTGGTCAGCACGAAACCACCCCCATACCTGCCTGCCTTGTGCTTGAGGTCAGGTCCTGATCCCTGTGCTAAAGAACTACTCTGACTCCTCACCCCTTCCCCTCCTACTTCATGTGATGCCTTCTCAGCCTGTGTTCCTGTCCACTGCCCTGCCTGTCCCTGACCCAGCTTCTCCCTTCTCCAAATGTTCATCCTCAAGAGTGATCCCTTCTGAACTGCTCCTCACCTCTTTCTATAGTCTCACTCAGTCCCATTGGAATTGGTCGGGGGAACAGAGCTCAGAGGTCCAGCCAAGAGATGGTTCCTCCTCTACAGGCTTGATGTTAAGCAGGCTATGATTCCAGTTAGGTTTGTCTACTTCCCAGCACTCAGAACCACTTCCACAGCAGATTTCTGCTTTTCCCTACCAGATATCCAGCTCTCCCATCAATTCTTGGAGTTCTGTTCCTTGAAGTCTTTGTCCATGCACAGGGCCTCAGAAACTCTGCACTCAAGACCACTTCCAAACATTATACCTCCAGCCCAGACCTCTAACCAACTGGCCATCTCTACCTGGATGTCCCAAAGACACCTCAAGCTCAAAACATCCCCAGTGCACCTCATCATCTTCTCTCCAACACCTCTTATTCCTGTGCTTCTCAGACAAAGACACCACCATCCACGCATCCACCCAATTCTCCAAATTTGTGATCCTCTTTGTCTTTCCCCCTCCCTAATCTCCATATCTAGTTGGTCATCAAGACCTGTCCTTGCCACCTCCTTAACAGCTCTGAATGCATGCTCAGTCATTCAGTTGTGTCTGACTCTTTGTAACTCCATGGACTGAGCTCTATAGAGCTCTGAGCTCTGTCCTCCCAGACCAATCCCAGTGGGGCTGGGTGAGGAGCCCATCAGGCTCCTCTGTCCATGGGATTCTCCAGGCAAGAATACTAGAGAAGTTGCCATTTCCTCCTCCAGGGGGTCTTCCTGACCCAGGGATAGAATCTGGGTCTCCTGCATCTCCTGCATTGGTGGGTGGGTTTTTGTGTTTTTTTTTTTTTTTTTAACCACTGAGCCACCTGGGAAGCCCCTTTAACAGTTCTAGAATCTAATTTCTCAGCCACCACCACCATCACCCTCTTGGACAGCTAATCATAGTCTCTTCCCTGGTGTCTCTGCTTCTATTCTAGCTCCCTCCTTTGCATTCTCAACTTGGCCACCAGAGGGAATCACCCTAAAACATAAGGTTTTCCTCTGACTTCCACTGCCTCAGAATTAAATCTAAGGCCATTTAACAATCAAGAATTTTTAAAAGATACTCAACATAACTAATTATTAGAAAAATTCAAATCAAAACTACAATGAGGCATCACCTCACACCAGTCAGAATGGCCATCATCAAAAAGCCTACAAATAATAAATGCTAGAGAATGTGTGGAGAGAAAGGAGCCTTCCTACACTGTTGGTGGGAATGTTAATTGGTAGAGCCACTATGGAGAACAGTATGGAGGTTCCTTAAAAAAACTAAAAATGGAGCTACCATATGGTCCTGCAATCCCACTCCTGGGCATATATCTGTAGAAAACCATAATTTAAGAAGACACATGCACCCTAATGTTCACTGCAGAACTATTTACAATAGCCAAGACACGTAGGCAACCTAAATGTCCATCAACAGATGAGTGGATAAAGAAGATGTGAGATACACAGACTCTCTCTCTGTCACACACACACACACACACACACACACACACACACACACACACACACACAGTGGAATATTAGTCAGCCATGAAAAAGAATGAAATAATGCCATTTGCTGCAACATGGATAGACCTAGTTCAGTTCAGTTCAGTCGCTCAGTCATGTCTGACTCTTTGCGACCCCATGAATTGCAGCACGCCAGGTCTCCCTGTCCATTACCAACTCATGTCCATCGAGTCAGTGATGCCATCCAGCCATCTCATCCTCTGTCGTCCCCTTCTCCTCCTGCCCCCAATCCCTCCCAGCATCAGGGTCTTTTCCAATGAGTCAACTCTTCGCATGAGGTGGCCAAAGTATTGGAGTTTCAGCTTTAGCATCAGTCCTTCCAAAGAACACCCAGGACTGATCTCCTTTAGAATGGACTGGTTGGATCTCCTTGCAGTCCAAGGGACTCTCAAGAGTCTTCTCCAACACCACAGTTCAAAAGCATCAATTCTTTGGCGCTCAGCTTTCTTCACAGTCCAACTCTCACATCCATACATGACCACTGGAAAACCATAGCCTTGACTAGACGGACCTTAGTCGGCAAAGTAATATCTCTGATTTTTAATATGCTATCTAGGTTGGTCATAACTTTTCTTCCAAGGAGTAAGCGTCTTTTAATTTCATGGCTGCAGTCACCATCTGCAGTGATTTTGGAGCCCCCCAAAATAAAGTCTGACACTGTTTCCACTGTTTCCCCATCTATTTCCCGTGAAGTGATGGGACCGAATGCCATGATCTTTTTCTGAATGTTTAACTTTAAGCCAACTCTTTTACTCTCCTCTTTCACTTTTATCAAGAGGCTTTTAGTTCCTCTTCACTTTCTGCCAGAAGGGTGGTGTCATCTGTATATCTGAGGTTATTGATATTTCTCCTGGCAATCTTGATTCCAGCATGTGCTTCATCAAACCCAGCATTTCATATGATATACTCTTCATATAAATAAAGCAGGGTGACAATATACAGCCTTGACGTACTCCTTTCCCAATTTGGAACCAGTCCATTGTTCCATGTCTGGTTCTAACTGTTGCTTCTTGACCTGCAAATATATTTCTCAGGAGACAGGTCAGGTGGTCTGATATTCCCATCTCTTTCAAAATTTTTCACATTTTGTTGTGATCAACACAGTCAAAGGCTTTGGTGTAGTCAATAAAGCAGAAGTAGATGTTTTTCTGGAATTCTCTTGCTTTTTCAATGATTCAACAGATGTTGGCAATTTGATCTCTGGTTCCTCTGCCTTTTCTAAATCCAGCTTGAACATCTGGGAGTTTACCATTCATATACTGTTGAAGCCTGGCTTGGAGAATTTTGAGCACTACTTTGCTAGCGTGTGCAATGACTGTAATTGTGTGGCAGTTTGAACATTCTTTGGCATTGCCTTTCTTTGGAGTTGGAATGAAAACTGACCTTTTCCAGTCCTGCGGCCACTGCTGAGTTTTCCAAATTTGCTGGCATATTGAATGCAGCACTTTCACAGCATCATCTTTTAGGATTTGAAATAGCTCAACTGGAATTCCATCACCTCCAATAGCTTTGGTTGTAGCGATGCTTCCTAAGGCTCATTTGACTTCACATGCCAGGATGTCTGGCTCTAGGTGAGTGATCACACCACCGCGGTTATCTGGGTCATGAAGATCTTTTTTATATAGCTCTTCTGTGTATTCTTGCCACCTCTTCTTAATATCTTCCACTTCTGTTAGATTCATACCATTTCTGTCCTTTATTATGCCCATCTTTGCATGAAATATTCCCTTTGTATCTCTAATTATCTTGAAGAGATCTCTAGCCTTTCCCATTCTATTGTTTTCCTCTATTTCTTTACATTGATCACTAAGGAAGGCTTTCTTATCTCTCTGTGTTATTCTTTGGAACTCTGCATTGAAATGGGTTTATCTTTCCTTTTCTCCTTTTCCTTTTCTCTTCTTTTCTCAGCTACTTATAAGGCCTCCTCAGACAACCATTTTGCCTTTTACATTTCTTTTTCTTGGGGATGGTCTTGATCCCTGCCTCCTGTACAATGTCATGAACCTCCATCCATAGTTCTTCTGGCATTCTGTCTATCAGATCTAATCCCTTCAATCTATTTATCATTTCTACTGTATAATCATAAGTGATTTGATTTAGGTCATATCTGAATGGTCTAGTGGTTTTCCCTACTTTCTTCAAGTCTGAATTTGGCAATAAGAAGTTCATGATCTGAGCCATAGTCAGCTCCTGGTCTTGTTTTTGCTGACTGTATAGAGCATCTCCATTTTGGCTGCAAAGAATATAATCAATTTGATTTCAGTATTGACCATCTGGTGATGTCCATGTGTAGAGTCATCTCCTGTGTTGTTGGAAGAGGGTGTTTGCTATGACCAATATGTTCTTTTGCAAAACTGTTAGCCTTTGCACTGCTTCATTTTGGAGTCCAAGGCCAAATTTGCCTGTTACTCTAGGTATCTCTTGACTTCCTACTTTTGCATTCCAGTCCCCTATGATGAAAAGGGCATCTTTTTTGGGTGTTAGTTCTAGAAAGTGTTGTAGGTCTTTATGCTGCTGCTGCTGCTAAGTCACTTTAGTTGTGTCCGACTCTGTGTGACCCCATAGATGGCAGCCCACCAGGCTCCCCCATCCCTGGGATTCTCCAGGCAAGAACACTGGAGTGGGTTTCCATTTCCTTCAATGCATGAAAGTGAAAAGTGAAAGTGAAGTCGCTCAGTCATGTCTGACTCTTAGCAACCCCATGGACTGTAGCCTACCAGGCTCCTCCGTCCATGGGATTTTCCAGGCAAGAGTACTGGAGTGGGGTGCCATTGCCTTCTCCGTGTAGGTCTTCATAGAACCATTCAAATAATACTATTACTTAACTTATATGACAACCTCACCCCTAAAATCTAGAGCTAGTGATCAGAAGGCTGATGACAACTGCCACAACAGTAAATAGTATTTCCATATCAATTTCCCAGATTCAGACCAGTTCACAAGCTCAGAACCTATTGATTGAAAAGGAGGCCAAGTCTCTTTAAGAAATAACTCTCTTATACTGCCAAGTATATATGATAATTATTTCCCCAACTTTTCCCCACAAGGGATCTGTGACTGTCTCAGGCTACTCAGGCTGCTATAACAAAATACCACAGATTGAGGGGTTTAAACAATAGAAATTTATTTCCTCACAATTCTGGAAACTGGAAAGGCCAAGATCAACTGCTAATCAATTCAGTTCCTGCTGAGTCTTCTTCCTGGCTTGTAGATACCTCTCTGACATCCTTTTTTAATAAGGGCACTAATCCCATCATGAAAATCCCACCGTCATGATCTAAACCTAATTATTTCCCAAAGGCCCCATCTCTAACCACACCTCTATACTAGAGGTTAGGGCTTTAACATATGAATTTTGAGAGGGTACAATCAGTCCATAGCTGTGGCCTTTTACCTGAATAACTCTGGCCTGAGGAGAGGGAAAGACCCAGCCTTTTTGGATACAGAGTATGAACCGGCACTGATACCAAGGGACAGCAAGCAACACTAGGATCCCCTAGTTACACTTGGGTCTCATGAAAGCCAGGTGGTAAATGGGGTTCTCCTGCAAGCAAATGTGATGGATCCAAAGATCCACACTGGATCTTTAGTAGTTCCCTGGTCCCTAAGTGCGTAACTAGGATAGATACACTTAGCAGCTGGCAAGACCTTAACATTTACTACCTATTAGATAAGAGCAATTATGGTGAGAAGGACCAAATAGAAGCCTCTAACACACCCACATTCTTGACCAATTTATTTCATCAGAAGTAAAACCACCTCCTGGGAAGAAATGTAGAGATCCGCACCAATAGAAGGTTTTCTTCAGTGAGGATAAAAATCTCTTCACTTTTATGTGGAATAAATAGCAGGACATATCACTGTCTCGCCCTGGGGTTATGTTAATTCTCCTGCTCTGTCACAATATAGTATTTAGTGACTTTGATTGTCTTGATATTCCATGGAACCTCATGATGGTCTATGGAATTGATGTATTGATGTGTTAACGACATAATGCTAATATGTCATAACTTAGTGAGCAGATGTCCTAGAAGATGGGAGATAAAAAAGTATGATTGAGGGCTTTCAATAAAGTTGATTTTTTTACCTTTTTTGTTCCAGAATGAGTTAAATGTATAAAAAGTAGACAAACTAGTGAAAAATGAATCCTTAGGGCTACTATTATAGCCAGACTTACTTCATCTATATCCTTGCCCACTTCTCTCATTCCATATGATTTTGAAGCTAACTGGTGAAGTTATTAGGGATCCAGTTGCCTGGAGCATACCAGGCCATCCTCTGTAAGGTAAAGGCAAGTTGTTGTACCTTGTACCCTCTACCACTAATAAAGACATAGTGCTTGATGGGAATGCTACTGTAACCCACTTAATGGGTATTTTGGGAGGCTCCCACTTTTGAGTGAAGCCCAGAGCAAGAGAGAGTGCTACAGAGTATCCAAGGTTCCCTGCCACTTGGACTATGTGACCCATCAGAATCAATAGCGCTAGAGATGTTCATGGTGATAACGATGCTGGCCAGAGTCTCTGATAAGCCCTAATAAAATAATTTCAATAAGATCTCTAGGATGCCAGAGCAAGGTCATGCCTTCTGCAGCAGAGAGCTATTTGCCTTTAGAAAAGCGGCTATTTGGCTATAGTAAAAACTGAGTACCTGGCAATGTGACATCAAGGGTCTATGCAACTAGAAATATCTAGTAAGAGCTGGGCACTGTCAGATTCTATCAAGTCATAAGATTAAGCAGGCACATCAGCAATCCATCATATAATAGAAATGGTAGGGTCAGGATCAGGACTGAGCAGGTCCATACAGCTCATGTAACTTAATGAACAGTGGCTCTAACTCCATGACACCTACACCTCAGCTCTACCAACACTTCTCAACTCAAACCTATGGTTTTATGGGGGTTCTCTATAACCAACTGACAGAGGGAAGAAAATACTCAGCCCTGTCTCACAGATGCTATCAACCAAAAAACGAATTTTTACTGCAACATAGCCCCACTTAGGAGTGGCCCTAAAGGACAACGGTGAAGGGAAACTTTTCAGTGGTCCAGGTATAAGTAGGGTACTTGGGCATTCATTATGTATGGCAGGCAAAGTGGTTCAAGGTATGGATTTACATATACTCGTGGGTCGGGGCAAACTGTTTTGTCAAGTGGTACCTGTTGACTCTCACATACATGTACAGCCTGGAAGTACAGGGAAGTTGACCAATGGAGCCAGAACTAGTTTAAACCAAAAAAAAAAAAAAAAAAGCCTCTTCATTCTCTATGGCTCTTTACTTCATTCTCTATGGCTGTTTAGGAGATCCCAGCAGGATTGAACTCCAATTATCCATAGAAATTAGGGTTGAGAAAAAGCTGAGGCAAGTGAAATGAGTGAGGCACTTGCCTCCAGTGCAAAATTTAAGAGGGTGCCAGGAAATACAATAATCAAGATAAGTAACACTTTAACACAGTATTTTAAAAAATCAAAACCAATATGAAACTCTATGAGGAACAAAGCTCCAAAATTTTAAGTAAAGATATGATCAGTTATTATTGACTTTTTCTTGGTCCTCAGGCTCGAGTCTTAGCATGGCACTGTCACTGATCCTGGTGACTACCAACGACCAGTTCAATTACACAGTCTTGTGTTGGCCTTACCTCCTTTCCTGTTCACTCTCCCTGGTCCTTCATTCCTTTCCCTAGGATAACTACTATAAATAAATGATCTCCACATACATTCTTATCTCAGGCTTTGATTTTTATTGGGGTTGAAGGGAGGATGAAATCTAAGCTAAGTAAGACAATGACGGCAAGAAATACTGTTCAAAGAAGGAAACTTTTGAAAGGAAAGGAAAACACTTAATGAAACAGTGCTGTCCTGGCACATCCAGACATAAGGTCTTATTACACGTAAGGAAACAGGTTCCAAGCGGATAGAAAGCCAGGCAAGACTACAGGTTATAAAAAATGGAGCAGAAATGCCTCCCACCTCTTAATCAGGGCCTGGACGCAAATGCACTTATATAAAATCTCCAAGAGGTGGGCCCTTCAGCCTGTCAATCCCTCCCACCTCAAGAACCCCAGGACTCCCATTGCAGTCCCGGACTCGCTCACACAACAGCAGAGGGGCCTTAGGCCTGCACACTAGCAGACTGGTCCCTGCTCTGGCTCCCCTGCCAAATCTGGGCGACAAACTGAACCTTTTCCTCCTCCCTTCCTGCCTCCCTCTGTTCCCCGACTGGGAGCGGTCACTTCTGCAAACCAGAAGCTTCTGGCAGCCATCCTCGAGGAAGAGCCCCGGGGAATCAAAATCAGAGCCCACGAGTGGTGACAGCTGGGTCTCTGTTACCGTGCTCTCACAAAGGGTCAAGCTCGGCGTAGAATCTTCTCCAGAGGCCCCAACAGGATCCTGGGACCACCCGGTAGTCCCTGCTCCCCACCTCCCCTCAGTCCGAGCCTGTCTCTGACGAAGTGTGACCTCGAGCATCTCTTCGGGGCGCTGGGCTTGTTTCCCCCTATTCAAGGTGAGGCTGCGGGCTGTCCGGAAGCCGGCAGCCCAGGACTGGGGGTCGGGAGCTCCGTGTCGGCGGGCGCGGGAGCGCTCCTGTCACCCCTGCGCCCGCAAGCGTTTCCCGGGAGCACGGGCTCCACGGACTCGCCCGTCGCGCCCGGCCCGAGGCTCCCTGAGCTCAGACCCCGAGTTGGCGGCGGCAGCGGAGAGATCCCAGCCCCGGGCGAGGCCTGAGGCGACGGCGACAGGGAGGTCCGACCTCTCAGAGCCCTTGCTCTGCGGCCTCGACTCTGCCCTTAACGCTCGACTCTGCCCTTAGACGCTGCCCAACCCGGCAGCCCGGGGCTGGGCGCTCAGCACTTAGGGGGCGCCGGGGCGCGCAGGGGCAAGGTAGGGGCGGCGCTGGAACCAGTCCTCTTTTTCCTAAGCCCGCGGCCAGCTGGCCTCCTGGCCCCCGCCGGGTGGCCGCGGGCGGGGGGCGGAGCCGCCCCGAGCTCCACCCGGCCCCGTCCCGCCCCGCCCCGGCCGGGTGGGCGGTGTGGTCCCGAGTTTCTGCTTCCAGAAAGTGGCGTCCAGCTCCCAGCAACCTTCTAACGCCCGCAGCCCGTTTCCCAGGAAAGGCCCAGACCGCGTGCGCCGCCGTCCCTCAGCTTGCCGGGTCCGCGAGAACGTTGTGACGCCCACGCCCTGCACCGCGCGGCGCTGCCGGGGAACGCGCTCTCATCACCCGACGTTGCCCACTGCAGAGCCGCGGGAGCATGCGGGATTACGACGAAGTGACCGCCTTCCTGGGCAAGTGGGGGCCCTTCCAGCGCCTCATCTTCTTCCTGCTCAGCGCCAGCATCATCCCCAACGGCTTCAACGGTATGTCAGTCGTGTTTCTGGCAGGGACCCCGGAACATCGCTGCTGGGTGCCGGACACCGCGAACCTGAGCAGCGCGTGGCGCAACCACAGTATCCCGATGCGGCTGCAGGACGGCCGCGAGGTGCCTCAGAGCTGCCGCCGCTACCGACTCGCTACGATCGTCAACTTCTCGGCGCTCGGGCTGGAGCCGGGGCGCGATGTGGACCTGGAGCAGCTGGAGCAGGAGGGCTGCCTGGATGGCTGGGAATTTAGCCAGGACATCTACCTGTCCACCATCGTCACCGAGGTGGGTGTGTGAGCGACCCTTAATCTGCATCAGTCCCCCTGGAGACACCCTAGCCGTGCCTCCCTCAGCGTCCCCAATTCCTCATCAGACCTGGCTAGCAGTCATCTGGGTTATACTTGTAACACAGGTGTGCAGCCCAAGAGGGCAGGACTCGCTTAGGATCATTCCTGGTCAGTTTGTCTAGTAGGGAGGGCATGAAGAACTGAGAAGGGAGGCAGCTGTTAACTGCCTTTTTCTCTGGCAGTTTCACAAGAGGAGGTTGTTTCCCAAGAGCCTAGACTATCAACCCCAGGCTCCCCAGATATACAGACTGAGTCCAGTTCCTGCCCCAGGCGTGAGAAGGGGTGTGGGGGTGCTGCTGAGACCATGTGCAGACACAAAGAGTCGTACTGCTGGGCAGGGCATGGGCAGGTCTGGTCTGTTCCCTGGCCACAGACTTCTGGAAGCATCAGGGGCTCTCCTGATCTGCTATACAACTATGGTAAGGCTTGGGTCCTGTCCTGAGGCTCTAATTTCTCCACAAAGGAGCAGGAGGCCTCCTGATACTGATGGAGAGGAGGGAACTAGAGGAGGTATAAGCCTGGTTCCAAGGCACTCATGAAGGGACAGACTCACAGAGACAGTGTAAGCACAGAGCTCAGGGCCTTCTCTGGCTTCGATCCCCTAACTGGAGCTCGTAGTGCTTACCTGCCTTCTGCCCACAGCTGGATCCTGAGGCATCTAAAAGTAGGGGTCAGCTCATCCCAGTTCCTGGAAGTGCGGTAAGCATCTGGGCTAGAGCTGGCCCTACTAACTGCAGTCCTCCTCGACAGCTGGGTTCACCTATCTCTTTCCCCTCCTTTAATAGTTCTGTTCACCTCAGGATGTGAGGGGTGGGTAGGTAGCTGCTGGTTTACAAGTCCGTGGCTATCCCTGTTACACTTGGCCCAAGTGGGCCTCTGGGAAAATACATCATTCCCCATCTGAGGATGCACAACATTACACACTCACAAACACACAACCGGATTTGCCTTTTTCAGCAGCTTTTCCCTTACTTGCTTTCTTTTTGGGTACTATAAAAAGTAGTATGTGAGTAAAGTAAAAAGCAAAGGAGCACTAGTCATTGGGAGGAAGGAGGAGAGAAGCATGAAAGTGAGTAGGGTAGGTGATTCTCCCTAGAGAGGTGGTGGGACAAAGAGTTCTAGAGTCAGATAGGTAGACTGGTTCTGGCCCCACCCGTAAGCACTAGCCTTCAAATATTTGCATATTCATGTTTATGGCAGTATTATTCACAAAAGGTAAAAGCAACTCAAATATCCAGCAACAGATAAATGGATAAATAAATTGTGGTATATACACACAATGGAATAGTATTCAGCCTTCAAAGAGGAAGGAAATTCTGACACATGCTACAACATGAATGAACCTTGAAGATATTATGCCAAATGAAATAAGCTAGTCACAAAAAAAGACAGAGACTGTTTGATTTCACTTATATACTATATGGAGAGTAGTCAAACTCATGCGAACAGAAAGTAGAATGGTAGTTGCCAGGGGCTGGGAGGGGAGGGAAATGGGGTGTTATTTAATAGATATAGAGTTTTGTTTTGCAAGTTGAAAAGAGTTCTGGAGATTGATTGCACAATAATGTGAATATATTTAATACTACTGAACTGTACACTTAAAATTGTTAAGGTGGCACATTTTATGTTGTGTGAATTTTATTACAGTTGTTAAAAATGAGGATCATAAGAATGCCCAGCTTATCTGAGTTGTTGAGAGGATTCAGTGAGATCATGCACTACACAACATCCCTTAGCACCAGCAAATGGGCAACACGGGTGGGTGGATGAGGAGCAGTAAGGGCAGGACCTCGTCATCTCTGGCTGGGCATCAGGGGCACTTGGGGAGCTGTTCTAAGGGCCAGGTTTCAGCCAGTACAATGGGTGATGAGACTTGCTGAAGGCAGAGCCCCTTTCCCAGGGTGGAATTCTAGGGCCAGAGAATAGGACACAGGTCTGAATCCACTGCCAGGGGAGAAACGCCCTCGTCTCCCTGACAAGAGCAAGCTGGGGACCCTGAGCAAGTTCTCTGCACCCCTCTGGCCCCACACTGGCAGAGGGATCATCCTCAGCTGGTCTCTTCTTTATACCTCTGTATGGGATCTCCTGATGGGCATATCCTCTGGGACAGAGGAGCCCACCTGAACTGACCCCCTGAACCCTTCACAGGGAAGACAGGTCAGTCAGGGACCAAAGGAGAGCATGTTTTGCCATGCTAGTACTTTCCATGGGATGCCAGGAGGCGAGAACCTGGTATCTGAGTTGGGACCTATGTGAGTGCATCTGTCTGGGTATATACGTGTATAAGGTAATTTCCTTCTTCAAGGACTATTTGTGAAATGCAATTCATTTGTCCTGTTCAGAGCCAAGAATCACTTGAAAAAACAAAACTTTATCTTGAAATAATTTTCATTTAGAGAAACGTTGCAAAAATAGTACAGAGAGTGTGCTGATCTCCAGGGGGCCTAGATTCAGGAGCAGGGCCACAGGACAAACGTTGGGGGTGAGTCTGGCTCCTGGCCAGAGTCTAGGCATGGGCTGGCCTTTGCCTCAAACATGCCTTCCTCTCCCATGGAACATCATTAGGCAGACTTGACCCTCTTCGGTCCATGGGCTGAGAACGCTAGGCAGTCATCTCTGAGCCAGGGCGCACACTCCAGAGGCCCTGGGCGGGGGAGGAGGCGGGGCTTGTTTGGTAAAGAGCAGCTTTCTGTGGCAGACCACCAGCGACCTGAGGCAGGGCTGCTGCTCCACCATGTCGATTGCTATCCTCTCCTTCAGCTGGAGGCATCCTCTAGAAACCTGTGCAGGAGACCCGGGTTCGATCCCTGGGTTGGGAAGATCCCCTGGAGAAGGAAATGGCAACCCACTCCAGTACTCTTGCCTGGAAAATTCCATGGATGGAGGAGCCTGGTAGGCTACAGTCCATGGGGTCGCAAAGAGTCAGACATGACTGAGCGACTTCACTTTCACTTTTCATGCCCTTAACCATGATAGAATGTCCAAAGGGCCTGGGCCTCTGGAGGCACTAGCCTTGTGCTGTCTTTCTTAGGACCTGGGATTAGGGCTTGAACAAAATAGGACACACTGATTCCCCACCCACAGCTCAAAGGTATAAAATAGGAACAAAGGAGCCTTATCCTTTGCTAACAGGGTGCTTGTGGGAGGCACTAGGAGCAGTGAGAGAGGGAACGATGAGACCAGAATGAGCTTAGCATCTGACAACTGCTTGGGACTCCATATGGCAGCTCAAAGGGATGTACCTCCTTTGAGCCTCTGCCAAAGCTGAAGAGTTTGAGCAAGAAGCAGGTTTAGGCTGTTTTCTTTCCATCCGACTTACAGGCTGCCCTGGAATACTGCTGGCTAGTGTGAGACTGGCAGCTTGGTTGTCGGGACAGCCTGAATATCAGACCTGCCCTCTGGCAGATTCCAAAGGGGATAAAGTGGGAACCTCAGCCTCCAGCCAACACCAACAGACTTTTATTTCCAGGCAGTGCTGCAGAAAGAGAACAAGTACAGGAGACTGGGGGCCTTTTCCTAGCTGTGGCCTGCGTTTGCTTCCCTGTTTATCAGCTGCCTCATGCCAGTTTGTCTGTTGCCTCTAAGTTCTGCTCCTCTAACAAAGGCCACCAGGATCTCAGAATGTCCCTTCGTCCAGAGGCTGCTTCACCCAAGCCTCCTGCCAAGTTTCTGGATAAAGATTTTGTCCATCTCTCCTGGTGGGCAGCAGACCCCTCACACGTTGTCCAAGAGATAGGGTGGTATATTGACCAAAACAAGCCTTGTCAGAGCTGGCCAGAGGAGCTGTAAATGCCTTGGGCCTGTGAAGGGACTGTAATTTCTTCTTTGTGACAGGCTGTTTGTATGTGCTAAGTTAGTTCAGTTGTGTCTGACTCTTTTTGACCCTATGGACTGTAGCCTGCCAGGCTCTTCTGTCCATGGGATTCTCCAGGCAAGAATACTGAAGTGGGTTGCCATGCACTCCTCCAGGGGATCTTCCTGACCCAGGGATCGAACCCATGTCTCTTATGTCTCCTGCATTGGCAGGTGGATTCTTCCAGGCTAATGCAGGCCTGCCTTGTTATCTGAAGCCTTGGTATAGTTTTAAGCATATCTCTAGAGTCCAAAAAAATATATAAACAAATAAAATAGCAGGGATCTCCATTTGAAGTAGAAAGAATAGAGCCTCAGGGGAAAGGCTTTGTTGACTCACATATCCCAACAATTGACACAGACAGCCCAAGGCTGGTGGCGCCTGGTCTGTGTTTACAGGACTGGAAACAGGACTGAGTGCCCCTTCTTCTTCCCTCAGGCCCCTCCATTCCCATCCCTACCATCCCACTTAAACTCCCTGGGTCTTTGGCTTTGGCTCCACCTCTGATGACCAGAGAACTCTTCACCAATGCCTCTCCACCTGCGGGTGCTTTTTCTTTACATCTAATATAAGAGAAGAAAGATCCTGAGATTTTTAAGAGTTAGCCTCCCAGCTTCTGAGCTCCAAGTGCAGAGGCTTAATTCCTGGTGAGTGCAGCCAGGAGATTGGGGGATCCCATCCTCCACTCAGTCCACACTCCCGTAGTGGCGCCTCTACTCTAGTGTCCACAGGCTGACAAGACGGGGGCCCTGGATGCCCTTATCCCAGTGTGTTGTCGAGTGGAGATTCCATGCCAAGAGAGGCAAGCCAAAAAGGATGCTACCACCTCCAACCAGTGTCTAACTCAGAGGGCACTTTCCCTTACCCCAGCCTGAGCAGGGGCTCAGATATTTTCCCCCAGGAGAAGAAGTAGTCCATAACAATAGAGAGCTCTGAAGCTGTCCCCGCAGGAAATAACTTCATTTCACACAGGATGTACAGAAGTTGAAGCCCTAACCCTAACCCTAACCCTAACCCTAACCCTAACCCTAACCCTAAACCCTAACTTTAAAACAACAGAAATCGTGGTGGTAAACAATTATGAGGAGACTGGTAGCTCCATTAGAGCAACAAGCTAACCCATAGGGCAGCTAGATTACCAGAGAGAACCAGAAAACAAGACAGCTCATAGCAACACTCCTGGAGTCAGAACAAACCTCACAGACTTGCCTCAAAACTGCTCCTTCAAAGGGGCTTGAATTGAATTGAACTAGTCTGTGGCATGTTTTGTGCCCCAGCGCACACTAAAGGAATGATATAGCAATTGGTGGAGCCTGACAGCTAGGTTGGATGGCATCACTGACTCAATGGACATGAGTTTAAGCAAACTCAGGGAGATAGTGAAGGACAGGGAGGCCTGGCATGCTGCAGTTCATGGGGTTGCAAAGAGTCGGACACGACTTAGCGACAGAACAACAACAGCTAGGTGTGATATCAGCAGAGGGAGACAGCTTGATAGAAAACATGGGGAAAGAGACAGTCAAAAAGAGCCCTGCTAAATCCATTGTTCTCCCAAGGTGACTGCACACATGCCTAAGGCTGTGTCCTCTGAAGAGCAACACCAGAGGCTTCACACTGCAGGGGAAATAGTCTTTAATAAGAGTCCAGCCAAGTCATTAAACAAACAAAAAAGCAAACAAAAACAAAGACAGGTACCCCTGGTGTGTGTCGGGGTAAGAAGGGGCGTGGGGGAGAAAATTCAATGCTCAGAGTTTCTACAATGTATTTTCTGAAATGTCCAGTTTTTAACCCAAAATTACAAGACATACAAAGAAACAGGAAAACATGACCCACACTCAGGAAAAAAGTAGGAAACAGAAACTGCCTGAAAGGGCCTAGATGTCAGATTTAACAAAAACTTACAAGCAGCATTGTAAGTATTGTCAGAGAACGAAAGGAATTCATGCTTAGAAAGGAAAAGAAGGCACAATGGCAGTGTCTCATCAAATACAGAATACCAATTAAGATATTAAATGAAAGTCATATAAAAAAGAATCAAAGTTTCTGTAATTGAAATAAACAGTAGCTGAAATTTAAAAGTTCACTAGAGAGCCTTTACTAGTACTTTGAATAGACAGAAGAAAGAATCAGCAAATTTGAAGACAGAGAAATAGAAATTATGTAATCCAAAAAACAGGAAAAAAAAAGAGTGAAGAAAAATGAACACGTTCTTAAAGCAATGCGGAACATTGTTAACCAGACTAATGTGCATAAAGGGAACACTAGAAGGAGAGGAGAGAAAGAAGGAGAAAAAAAACGATAGTGAAAGAAATAATGACTGAAAACTTAGCAAATATTAAAAACATTCATCTACACAGTTCAGCAGCTCAATTCCAAGAAGAAACAAAAAGATTTTTGCACACAGGCAAATCATGGTAAGATTACTTAAAGTCAAACACCAAGGGAAATTTTTGAAAACAGTAAGAAAAATAGGACACATGCAAGGGAACCCTAATAAGATTTACATTTGACTTGTCATAAGAAAGAAAGGAGGGGACTTCCCAGGTGGTCCAGTGGTTGAGAATCTGTCTGCCAATGCAGCGTCCACGGGTGTGATCCTTGGTCCAGGAAGATTCTACATGTTGAGGGGCAACTAAGCCCAAGCACCACAACTACTGAAGCCCACACACCCTAGAGCCTGCTCTCCACAGCTAGAGAAGCCACTGCGAGAAGCCTGCGCTTCACAACTAAAGAGTAACCCCCACTCGCTGCAACTATGAAAGCCTGTGCAAGGGAAGAAAGACCCAGTGCTGCCATAAGCAAATACATTTTAAAAAAGAAACAAAGGAGGCCAAAGCCAGGGGATAACATATTTAAACTGCTGAAAGAAAAAGCACATCAACCAAAAATCTTATTAATGTAACGAGCAAAACTATCTTTTAAAACTGAAATAGATATTCTCTCTCTCTCTCACACACACACATAAGAGAATTTTTGACTAGCAGTGCTACCTTACAAGAAATACTAAAGAATGTTTTTTCAGGAATAATTATTTTTCTAAAGCACAACTTATTCTTTGAAAACTACAAAGCATCTTTGAAAGAAATGAAAATCTAAATAAATGAAAAGATATCTCATGTTCTGTTCATGAAGCAGAAGGTAATATTGTCAAGATGGCAACTCCCCAAACTGATCTACAGATTCAACACAAAACAGATTCAATATCGTTAGTCATTAGGAAAATCACAACCACAATCAAGTCAAAACCATAATGAAATACTGCTTAATACCTCCTGGGATGGTTAAAATTAAAAAGATATACAATACCTTGATAGGAATATGGAAAAATTGAAACATTTGTTCATTACTGTTGGGTTTATACAATGATACAGCCACTTTAGAAATACCCAAGAGAAATGAGAACATATATCCTTGCAATATCTTGTATACAAAAGTTTATAACAGCTTTATTCATAATAGCCAAAAAGTAGAAACAACTCAAATGTCTAGCAACTGCTAAATGGCTAAATAAAAGGTGGTATAGCCAAACAGTGGAATATTATTCAACCATAAAAAGGAATAAAGTACTGATACTTAGTACTTGAACAAAGTACTGATACTTAAAACAACATGGATGAACCTTGAAAACATGCTACCTGAAAGAAGCCAGTCACAAAAGATTGCATATTGTATTATTCCATTTATATTAAATGTCCAGTGTAAACCCATCTAACATTGTTCAAAATAGAGTAGCCCCTGTCAAGGGCCACTATCAAGTCTCTTTCAGACACCCAAGGACTGGAAAATTACTGAAGACAAGAAGTTACAGATTCTCAGAAAAAAACAAAAACAAAAAACACAGCCTATTGAAGCACAGCTAGCCCAGATGCAACTGTGGACCAGAAAAGATATGAACCCACCACCCCTTTCCTGCACCTTGCCCTTTGAACTCAATAAAAGACTCAAACCCCCACCACTGGGGGCCAGCAACCACTCTATGCATCTGGCCCTTTCCTCCCTTGGAAAGGAAATAAAAACTCTCTTTTCTTTTCTTGTTAATATTTCTGTGAATTCTTTCACAATCTGTGTCAGCTCACCTGACACCCAGAATAGGCAAATCCAAAGAGACTGAGTGTATGTTAGTGATTGCCAAGGCTGGGAAAAGAGAATTGGAAGTGACTGCTAATGGGCATGGGGTTTCTTTCAGGGGTGATGAAACTGTTCTAAAATTAGATAATACTGATGATTGCACAACTCTGTGAATATAGTAAATTATGAATGAATTATACACATATACACTGAATTATACACATAAGAATGAATTTTATGGTATGTAAATTATATCTCAATAAAGCTCTTATCAATTCAGTTCAGTCGCTCAGTCGTGTCTAGCTCTTTGCGACCCCATGAACCACAGCACACCAGGCCTCCCTGTCCATCACCGACTCCTGGAGTCCACCCAAACTCATGTCCATTGAGTCAGTGATGCCATCCAGCCATCTCATCCTCTGTCGTCCCCTTCCCCTCCTGCCCTCAATCTTTCCCAGCACAGGGTCTTTCCCAGTGAGTCAGCTCTTCGCATCAGGTGGCCAGAGTATTGGAGTTTCAGCCTTAACATCAGTCCTTCCAATGAACACCCAGGACTGATCTCCTTTAGGATGGACTGGTTGGATCTCCTTGCAGTCCAAGGGACTCTCAAGAGTCTTTTCCAACACCACAGTTCAAAAGCATCAATTCTTCGGCGCTCAGCTTTCTTTATAGTCCAACTCTCATGTCCATACACAACCACTGGAAAAACCATAGCCTTGACTAGACGGACCTTTGTTGTCAATGTCTCTGGTTTTTAATATGCTGTCATATTAAAAGTTGGTCATAACTTTCTTTCCAAGGAGTAAGCGTCTTTTAATTTCATTGCTGCAATTGCCATCTGCAGTGATTTTGGAGCCCAGAGAAATAAAGTCAGCCACAGTTTCCACTGCTTCCCCATCTATCTGCCATGAAGTGATGGGACCGGATACCATGATCTTAGTTTTCTGAATGTTAGCTTTAAGCCAACTTTTTCACTCTCTTCTTTCACTTTCATCAAGAGGCTCTTTAGTTCTTCTTCACTTTCTGCCATAAGGGTGGTGTCATCTGCGTATCTGAGGTTATTGATATTTCTCCCAGCAATCTTGATTCCAGTTTGTGCTTCCTTCAGCCCAGCATTTCTCATGATGTACTCTGCATATAAGTTAAATAAGCAGGGTGACAATATACAGCCTTGACGTACTCCTTTTCCTATTTGGAACCAGTCTGTTGTTCCATGTCCAGTTCTAACTTGCTTCCTGACCTGCATACAGGTTTCTCAAGAGGCAAGTCAGGTGGTCTGTTATTCCCATCTCTTTCAGAATTTTCCACAGTTTATTGTGATCCACACAGTCAAAGGCTTTGGCATAGTCCATAAAGCAGAATTAGATGTTTTTCTGGAACTCTCTTGCTTTTTCATAAACTAAAAGAATTAAATAGCAAACTTTCCCCCACCACTCCATGGTCAGTATATTTCTAGCTTTAAGTTTACAACTAAGTTATAAAGAAGAAATTGTGGATGGAGGTATATACTATTATTAACTAACTACTACTTCTCTTTTCCTTCACAGAATGAAAAATAAGAGAACACAGAAATTCTTTCTTAAATGAACTATTGCTAGTTTTTCATTCACAGCTGTCTCTGAGATTGAAGTTCATTTATAAAGGGATTTTACACCTTGTGATGAAAACTTTCCTGGTTTTTAGTCATTGAATAGAAAGTTCTCATTTCTAACAATCTCTTCTGCCTAGTCAGATTTAAGTACAACCCGCTTTGCTTATTCATTAATACTGTTTATAAAAGGCATGAGATTAGTAGAAAGGGAACTACCCTTCAACGAGGTCTGTAATGTGTCAGACGCTGTCAGACACTCTACTTACATTTCCCATCCAATGCTCACAACAGCTTTGGGAAGGAGTACTATTGTCACCTCTTTGAAGATGAGAAAGCAGGCTAACAGGGGTGAATGAGTGGCCCAAAGTCTCACAGTCAGAAATGGCAGAACCCAAGACAGCCTGTGCTCTTTGCTCAGCATCAAGCTGCCTTCCAGAGTTCTCAGTTCTATGTAGTCGCAGGGATACTCTTATCTTTATGACCCTTTATGGCTTTGGTAAAGGCTAAAATTACCAGACTTTGGCTACTTGCAGAGTTCAAGGTTGAGGGTGATTTTCAAAGGACTGTGTGATAGCACACATTTCCAAACTAGTTTTCCATTATTCCTAACTGTTCAACATATGTTCATCAACAATTTGTTAAGCATCTGCCACGTGCCTAGCCTTGTACACTTTAGTTAGCTAAAATGATTACATGAATGTGTTCAGGTTTTAGAACTCTCTCCATCTGGAGGAGGTTGAACAGGGAGGGAGGTGCCTCTCTTCCTGTCCTGCTGGAGAGCAAGGACACGATGGCCGAGAACATTCCACCCAGGATGGCTGGGCCCATGCGTGTACATGTGCACACCTGATCTGTCCTGTAAAGCAAGATTGACCTTCAGCTTCATGGAGGCAGTGACCACGTCTGCTTTGTGCCCCTTCAGAATCTGGCCCAGAGGAGGTGCTCAATGCCTATTGAATAAATGATTAAGCAGTTCCTTTTACCAGTCGTTCCGTTGTGGCTCAGCTGGTAAAGAGTCTGCCTGCAATGCTGGAGACCTGGGTTCGATCGCTGGGTTGGGAAGATCCCCGGGAGAAGGGAAAGGCTACCCACTCCAGTATTCTGGCCTGGAGAATTCCATGGACTGTACAGTGCATGGGGTCACAAAGAGTTGGACACGACTGAGTGACTTTCGCCTCGCTTTACCAGTCCACCAGAACTTGGGCTAGTCACTTCACTGCTGTGTGCCTTCATTTGCTCATTTGTAAAATGGGGATAAAGGGAATACCTATTTTCAGATGGCAACTTTGAAATCCCATGAATGATGCAAGGCACACAGTGAGCAATCCATACACTGTACTTGTCCTTTCTGTTATTACTGTTGAGGGCATGAGATGCGTGTTCTTCCAGGTCAAGTGTCCTCATGTCATCGATTACCTTGGGACCTGGTTTTTTGTTCTTTAAGGCTACATGACCCAGTCAAACGGGGAATATTGGTCTAAGACCTGGAGGATGAGACAGACACAGTAATCCTATGAGAGTATATCCAGTGCCTCAACCGTGCACAGTGTGGGACATTCCACTCTTTGTCCAGAGTGCATGTGGGAGTGTGGGTTATGTTTCAGAAATGGTCGTGTTTGACCTGAGGGCATAGCCCCAGGCCAGTGCCCTGCAGCCTCTCACCAGGCCGTCAGCCATCCGTGTCTAAGCTGACGCTGTACATGTATGTTTGTGTGTGCTTGTGTGTGCACACGTGTGCAGAGACCCACAGGACACTTCTCTCTCATCAAGGAAAAGACCGTCTCCCACTGGTCCTGCCATGTCATTGTCAACCACAGGGAGTTCCCTGGGACCTGACAATTGAGGCCCTAAGATACACCCCTAAAAGCTCAAGGGGCTGGGGCAGGCAGGGCCTGGCCTTCTCAAGAATGGCCCCATAGAGAAAAGGGTCCCCCTACAGGCTGGCAGCTAATGTATTGGAACACCAGTCCCATGAGCTGAAGCCAATATTTTATCTGCCAATTTTATATCCTGTTACCAGGCCTCTTGCAACTTTCAAAGAGACTCTTTGGGTACAATGACTCCCCAAGAGGGAACCCAGCCTTAGAAACAACCGTAAGCAGCATGAGGTCCAGCTGCCCTCCTCTACCAGACGTGAGCAGAGACAGACAGCGCTCTCTACCAAAGACAGACAGCACCCCCACGGGCCTGGGGCAGATGCTGCTGTGTGCACACGGCCACCTTCTGTGCTGCGATGCTGATGGCTGCGGGAGTGCCTCTTCAGGGAGGGAAGGGGGACCTAGAGCAATGGGGAGCTGGCCCCTGCCTCACC
The DNA here is from genome assembly GCF_016772045.2 of Ovis aries. NCBI lineage: Eukaryota > Metazoa > Chordata > Mammalia > Artiodactyla > Bovidae > Ovis > Ovis aries. The sequence goes on along the minus strand of NC_056058.1, from coordinate 19,909,307 downwards.
TTTCTCAGAACCCAGTTCACAATTCTTTTCCTTGCTGCATTCCCCAAACAGACCAGGCTTGACTCACCATCAGGGCCAGCTTGATGGGCATCAATCCCTGCAGTCACCTAGGGCCCCACATTTATTTTTTAATGCTCTGCTATTGACATCTTGAAATTCTTAATCATTTTGAACAAGGCGTCCTATATTTTCCGGTTACACTGGGCCTGAAACTTAGGGAGCCAGTTCTGTTTACTATTTTGCTCAAGCAAGGCCTGCCATCTGACAGCTGTCCTCCTTCCCTTCTGTCTCATAAGTCCTATCTATGCTGCCCAAAGGCAACGTCCTGATAGAAAAATGTTTTAAAAACCGCAAAGGAGAGCACGTTATCTTGGGAAGAGCTTTTCTGCTTGGCTGCAGATGGAATGGTGATGGTTGATAATGGATACTTAATAGCCCCACCAAACCTGGGATTTTCTTAGTTCTGTTCAAGGGTAACTAACAGCTGTGGTGGAGGTCTTCTGCCCCTAGTCTTGATGTCACATTCCTTGAAGAAGTGTAGGGGTGGTATGTAATAAACTCATTTTATCTGGCCTTTGGTGCTCTTGTCCAAAGCAGAACATGGGTACGAGGTAAAGTTCTAAGGCCCAAGTTGTTATCTCGCTTGCCCATTTACTTGCTTTGACTTCAGGCAAACACTAGTCTCAGAAACTAAGTTTACTCTTCTGCGTAATGGGTTACGAACCACACCATGAGGCTTTGCGGCTTCAATCTGTGACTTTTAGAAGTTCATATTTCCCTTGACCTGTGGCCTGGCAGAGCACGTGAATCTGGCCATACAGTTTTGGAGAGTTGGTGCCTTTTCCCCTGAAGCCCATTCAAGGTACCCCAGTTGAAGAAGCCTTCCTCTGGGTCTGGTTTCAGACCTATCCTCAGTTGTGCCTGAGGGGCAGAGAGTTTCTGGTTCACGTCGGTTTTTCTTCTGCAGAGCTGTGCTCGGGCAGCCCGCCTGTGAGCAGCTTTGTGAGCACAGTGTGAGGCAGTCCCATGAATCGTGCTGTTGTCTCCAGGATGGGCGTGTTCTCAAGGACATTATAGTCAGCATAACAGAGTGGCGCCTTTGTGGAAGGAAGTATAGAGGAGAGGCTTCTCCTCGGTCTCGGTACTCAGACAAACTGAGCTTCTGCAGAATGAGTTTATTACTCTGCACACTGTGATCCTGAGAGCCAAGCTGCTGGGATATTCAAAGCCAGATTTCAGGGCTTCCTTGGCAAGCTGACAGGCCCTTGGGCAGGACAGCCAGAGGTCAGTCTTGGTTATTTTTGTAACCCCTGCTCCTCTGAGATTTTCATTTGCCACGATTCCCTTAGCGTTTTGTTGTACACATTTTTCTTGTATGTATCCTTGTATCCACCTCTCTCTGCTGCAAATGGGGCATGATACAAATATGTGGATTCACTTTCAAATCTATGTCAGGGAAGTTGAAAGGATTAAGAACCAAACTGCCTAAGGAATGTCATGAGTGCAGTACCACTGCTGAGTAGGGGGCTGGGGTTGGGTGGGGGCCAGGGGATATTTCCTATAGACTTTATCGTCTTACCACACACAGCAATCCCCTGACCCATTATCCCAAAATACTTATTGGCACCTGCTTCTTTTTGGATTCACAAAAGCTCACTGAACACATTTTGAAATTTTTGCAACCTCCCCTTGAGATTATGCTGAATTGACTTAAGTCAAGAGCTGGTAACAAACTCTAGCTGAAAGTATCATTTTGTGGGTCCACAAGCAGGGACTTGTTAGAGCTACAACAGCCCATGGGCCCTGGGGAGTGGGAGGGACCACACTTCTGGGAGGGCTGCATGGAAAGGAGAGTGGAGGAGTGTAGAGGGGAGATAAGAAGCACTGAAGAGGGGCGGGAACACCACCCCTAGCACAGTGGGGCTCCGGATCAAGCCCTACGCATGGCCTACGGGGTTGCATGGCCTACGGGGTTGCATGGCCTACAGTGTTGCATGGCCCAGGGAGCACAGGGTTCTCTGGAGGATTCTGCTTAGAAAATATAATCACAAGTGTTTGGGGACCACTTGCATTTTTCAACAGGTAGAAGAAGCTTTTCTACCTGGATCAAGTGACCATGCCCACCACCCTGCCCTGCAAGCATTTCGAACACTGTCCCTCCATGCCAGAGGGTCATGCTTCAGTAACTTCTGAAGCAGAAATGGCACCTCTGCCTCATACTACTTCACAGTTGAGGGGTTGCCAGTCAAAGCCATGCCACAGCTCACTTCTCAGTACACAATGTAAGCAGGGCCAGAGGTACCACCCCTCCTTTCGGAAGAGGAGGGTGAGCCTCAGGAAGGACAGTGACTTGCCCCAGTGACTGACAGTCAGCAGTCAACCCCAGGACTGTGAAGCCTATGCCCTTTGCACAGTAGTGAGCCTGGCACAGGGGAGGAGAGCCTGCCTGGCTGCCCCACTAATATGCCTTCGGAGCTGGGCAGGGGCCGGACCTGCTGGAGGGCTGGGCTCACACTTTGTGTTTTTCCCTGGCAGTGGAGTCTGGTGTGTGAGGAGGATTGGAAGACGCCCCTTACCACTTCCCTGTTCTTTGTAGGCGTGCTTCTCGGCTCCTTTGTGTCTGGGCAGCTATCAGACAGGTAAGAATGGTGGGAGGAAGGAAAGGTGATTGTCAATACACTACCTGTCCTGGGGCTGGACTGAATTTAGGGTATTTTCACCAGAGAAAGGGAGACCCCATAGGCCACCAAGTGAGTGACAGGAGGAACTATGATGTATCCTGTATCCTCTGTGCTCAGCCCCTTGTGGGGAACCACTGGAAAATGGGGCCCTTATATCACCAACTGTTAGTTGCTTAGTTGTGCCCAACTCTTTGCGACCTCGTGACTGTAGCCTGCCAGGCTCTTCTGTCCACAGAATTCTCCAGGCAAGCATACTAGAGTGGGTTGCCTTTTCCTACTTCAGGGGATCTTCCCGATGCAGGGATCGAACCAGGGTCTCCAACATTGTGGGCAGATTCTTTACCATCTGAGCTCCTCAAAAATATACACTTCTGCCTCACGGCCTCCTCACCCCACCCTCAGTTTTTTGTTGCCATGTGATCTAGCCACAACCAGCCATTAGCCAGAGGCAAAGCCAGATGGTGAGTACCCCTCCTTAACTGTGCACCTGCCTCTGCTGTGGGTCAGGCCCCTGGCTGGACACTGGGGCCGCAGAGCTGATCAAGGCTGCTTCAGGGCCTCCTGGAGTGCACTGTCAGGAAGAGACAGCATCGCAGCTTGGGGAGACGTGACCACACTGACCCCTGAATGTTCTGTAGGGACCAGAGCAGGAAGGCGGGAGTGCTCAATGGCAGTGTTGGGGAAGGCTTTCCAGAGGAATAGCTGTCCCTCCCTTAGTCGTGAAGCCCAATGGGACTCCCGACCCAAAAGCCTGAGATGACCCGAGTATGGAAGATGAGATGGGAGAAAATGAAATTAAGACTTAAGCCAACTGTAGTGTCATTTATGGATGTTGCTGGAAGCTACTTTCCACAGGGCAGTGGTTCCCAATTTGGGATGCACAGTAGAGTCACCTGGGAAATAATATCTTTAAGCCCTGATACCCATGCTGCATCCAACTGTCTACATCCAGACAATAAGAATCTCAGAAGGCCATCACAGTATTTTTTTAAGCTCTCTTGATTCCAAGCACAGCCTAGTTTGGAGACCACTGACACAGAGGGACTCTTGGCGCTAGGTTGACAGAATTCTAATGTTGTTGACATTAGATGTATCTTCAGTTTGTACTGTGCTCATGTTCCAGACGGAGAAGGCAATGGCACCCCACTCCAGTACTCTTGCCTGGAAAATCCCATGGATGGAGAAGCCTGGTGGGCTGCAGTCCATGGGGTGGCTAAGAGTCGGACACAACTGAGTGACTTCACTTTCACTTCTCACTTTCACTCATTGGAGAAGGAAATGGCAACCCACTCCAGTATTCTTGCCTGGAGAATCCCAAGGATGGGGGAGCCCAGTGGGCTGCCGTCTATGGGGCTGCACAGAGTCGGACACGACTGAAGCGACTTAGCGGCAGCAGCAGCACATGTTCCAGAAATGTGATGGCAGCTTCTACCTACGACTCATTCTAAAGAGCAAATTTCCACGTGGTCCTTACATAAGCTGCTCTGTGATTTCAAGATATGCTGCCTCCACAGGAGGCTCAGAATCTCAGAAACTTACCTCCTGGGCAGAAGGATGCCTGAGACCTCACCCAGGAAGAACCTAGGAGGATGTGATAGGAGAAAAGCCTGTCACAGCCCTGAGAAAAAACAGTCTGCAGGGATGCCTGACTTGGGGCTTCCCCAAGCCCTGAGTCCAGTGCTGCTGTGATCTGCACAGGCCACTTCTTGTGTTGTGCTATACTCTACAGATTTGGCAGAAAGACCATCCTCTTCGCAACCATGGCTGTGCAGACTGGCTTCAGCTTTCTGCAGATTTTTTCCATCAACTGGGAGATGTTCACTGTGTTATTTGTCATCGTCGGCATGGGCCAGATCTCCAACTACGTGGTAGCCTTCATACTAGGTAGGAATGGCTTATGACCTGCAGGGCCCCTCCTTCCAGTCCTCTGAGAAGCCTGGGAAGAGGGGGCCGCTGAAGAGGGCACAGGGAGCACTCTTACTCAGCGCAGAAGGAAGCACTGTAATTCATGGTCTGTGCTTCCAAAATGCAACCAGCTTCGGGGACATATGCGCCGGGGAGGAGGCTGTGGTCACAGGGTCTTTGACAGGTCACAGGCAAGGCAGGCACTCATAGGGAGCCAGCTGTTTGCTGGCCCTGAAATGTGACTGTGAGTAAGAGCCAACCAAGTGATAACTGAGACACGTTTCAGGAGCACAGGGCTCGGAAGGGACACAGAGGAGGGATTCTTGAGGGAGAGACAGTCCGGGGATGTATCTGATCTGAGCTGTGAAGGCTCAAGACTTCTGCCTGGGCCACGGCTAAATGGTCTCCTGGCAGCTGGGCCTGGCCCACAGGGGGATTAAGGGTGGTTGGTGCACAGGTGGAGGAGGCACGTGCCAGACAGGAGTCCGGTGCCAGCTGTCCATCTTTGGGCAGATCTGGCTTCACCCCTAAGTCAAAGCCCACCCCCAGAACATATCAGCTGCATACAGGACAAGCCTCATTGCTGGGAGCCGTCCTATCTCCTAGCAGCAGCCTTGCTTCTGGAATATCAGGCCGCATGAAGGGGACTCACAAGCTAAAGGTCAGGAGGAGGCCCCCAGGGCCTTCAGCAGCTTTTCCCAGGAGCCAGCAGGGTGAGCTCCAGGCATGTTGATAAGGGTCATCTGCAGGAGTGAGAGTCCCTAGCAGGCTCTCTGAGGCCACCTCCTCAGGTGAGAGAAGGGGCAATGCGGCCACCTCTGGAACAATAGACACTCATTCCTATAACCTCTAGTATGATCATATGTCCTTGTTGGCTGTCCCAGTTTGTCCCTATTGCCACAGTGTGATTACCAATAGCATCCCTTTAATGTAAGTCTAATGATTCTTATCTCAGAAGTCTGAATCTAGTAAGATGATTCTGATAGGTTTTAAGATTCTGGATGACTCGTTAGCTTTCAAGATCCTGTGCTCTCTTCGTTGAGGATATGTACACCCTGTCAGATTGCCAACTTGGAACTGCTCAAATTCTGCTCCTTTAATCATTTGTGAAGCGCTCCTTGCCAAAGGCCTAGCCTTGGCATCTGATGAAGGAGGTGGGGAGGGTATGCTGCAGCCACACGGCCCCAGCAGGAGCACCCTCTTCAGCAGGAGAGGACCCCTCTCCTTTCTTCAGGGGGAAGCGGGGCGGGGGGAAGGATTTGTTGAGAGGACACGGAGAGCCGCCAGCCAGTGGTGCTGGAAACTGGAGACTGAACGAATCCAGGACAGAAGTTGCAACCTCCTAGTGCCGGATGACCCCAAGGACACAGGGCTCTTGGACACAGCAGAGTTTGTTGTTCTCAAGGTTTAAACCCCACAGACTCCATCTTCCTTTTGGGGACTACCCCATACCTGGAAAGCCCAACAGGTAGCTTTCCTTGGGCCAGCACATACTAGAGACTAAACAGAGGAATCTGCCTGAAGTGAGCAGAGCACCTTTAGGAGAACCTAAAGAATCACCTGAAATGGAAGGGCACGAGGTTGTAGTGAAGCCAGAGAAGCCCTGTCCTTGGGATCAGGAGTCAGGCGGTGTCTGCACCGTGCGCGGGATTCCCCAGGGCTTGCTGAAAGGCGGCGCTTAGACCTGCCTTTCCAGGGGCACAGGGTGCTTCTGAAGCCACAGAGCCTCCTCCCCCATGTGAGTGGATGAGGCTGGGAGAGCCCACTCCAGGCTTCCTGCAGGGAAGTCTCTGCCCAGCTGACCCTGTCACTACAACCAGCTTCTCTCCCTGCCCCTTATGCTGACACGAGTGGGAAGGCCAAGGGAAAAGTAAGAGCTGTAAGATCAGCCGGAGCCTAGATGTACAGCCAGCGATCAGCGGGCGAGCACTGGCTGTAGCAGGCTCTCCATCGGCTGTGCAGGGTGCTCTGGGGGCCTCCCTGGCTACGGTGTTACTCCACTGTGTTCCACAGGAAACTGCTGGCTTGAAACTCCTTGTCCTGGATTCTCAGGCCTGAACATTTCGGTGTCACTGAAAGTCAGTCTGCCCCTTGGAGCAGCCAAAAGCCCCTGCGAGCGCCTGGAGTAGGGTGGGGATGGGAGGCACAGCGCCATCTCTGGCCCCTGGCAGCGCCGCAGCGCTCTCTGGTGTCCTCGAACTGAAATAGCCAAATTGTGCATTTCATTTAACTAAAAGCAACCTAAGCTTTGGATCTGGCCTGAGTTCTTTCTGGCCCTTCACCTTCATTTTCGCCCTCTGGCTCCAGGGAAGGGTTGGCAAGACGCTGTGGTGGTAATCTGCCATTTTAGGAGTTCTCGCATTAACTCAGGAAACTGAATTACTCCCACTCTCCACACAGTACAAAAATGGATTCTCTCCTTGCTCTGCTTTTTAACAATTATAAAGCCTGCCAGATCACAGGAGACAAGAAAGGGGAAGAAAGGAACAGTGCTTCTTAGAGAAACAACATGGATACACCTCAAAGTGAAGAGGCTGCCAGAACAATGCTGGCTCAGCAGCAAGTGACCACTCAGGACCTACCCACACCGACCCTACCCACACTCCAGCTCTGCCCTCACAATCTCCCACTGTTTCCCAGAAATAACACCCTTGACCTGTCCAAAGCCTCCGGGTGAAACACTAGAGACATCCTCCTTTATTTCTCATAACTAGCTGCTTGAATTTATTTTGCTAAGTTAACTGTCTCCTGTCTTGAGTGATTCATTCATTCACTATTTTCCCAGCACTCTTTTTTTTTTTTTACATTTTAATCCTTTATTAGAAACCATGCAAACTTTAATACAAAAAAATACAAGTGCAATAAGAATCTTCATGTCAATATAATCCCCAGGGCTAATCATTGCAGCCATCCCAAGACCAGGCCTAACTGGGACACGCTTCCTCAGGCTGGGCTCGCCTCGCCTCTCCCCACCTCCAGTCAGGCTACAAGGGAGCGTGGATGGCCCACTGCATGTCCTTGTTTCTAAATTTCCAACCTTGATTCCCCACTATCCACACGTGCTGGACACATCGGGCTCCCCGGCAGTGTCCTAGGCTGCAGGCTTGGAGGAATTTGACCTCCGTGGCCCTCTCCAGTCCCAATTTTATGTCTTCCACCAGATCCCAGTTTCCCAGCACTCTTAACAATATTTGTTCCAGCACGCTGAACTACTTAAAATGCTGCTTCCTCTTCATGTTTTCTTCCTTTTGATGAGTACATAACTGATGGCATCTTCCTTTGTAACTCTGGCTGCCAGGAAGCTCAGGCTGTTATGCAGCCTTTATTAGCCACATAGTTTTTAAAAGTTTTAAAACTGAGTTTACATAGCATAATATTAACTCTTTTAAAGGTGTATAAATTGAGTGGTTATTAGTATATTCACAAAGTCATACAATCATCAACAGTACTTAACTCCTGAACATTTCACCATTCACAAAAGAAACTTATTAGCAGTTAACTTCCCCCATTCTTTTCTTTCCCCAGCTCCTGGCAACCACTAATCTACTTTCAGTCTGTATGGATTTGTCTATATTCTGGACATTTCTGATAAACAAAATTTTTCAGTAGGTGGCCTTTGTGACTGACTCCTTCACTTACTGTTGCCAAAGTTGGTCTGTGCTACAGAATGACTCAGTACTCCACTGGGTGCAGATACCACGTTTTGGCCATCTCTTCATCAGGTGACAGTCATCTGGGTTGTTACCATTCTTTGACCAATTTGAAGAACGTTGCTATCAGCATTTGAGTCCAAGTCTTTTGTGGATCTATGTTTTCAGTTCTCCTGGGCGTGAACCTAGGAGTGGACTTGCTAGATCATATGGGAATTTTAGGTCTTACCATTTAAGGAACTGTCAGACTATATTCCAAAGCGATCTGTTGCATATTTTTGCTGTTTTCTCTAGGACATAGCTTTTCATTTGTATTTGACTATAATGTTACCCTTATTTTATTTTATTAAAATTATAAGCTACTTCAAGAGAGAAATGGGATATAAACACATAAGATGCAGAGATTTGCTGGCAAACCTTGTTTGCCCTGCCCTGAGAGGGAAGAATTGGGGGCCACGGGGAGGAGGTAGGACTCACTGCTGTCTGTCCTCCAAGAGCTCAAATCTGGTTGGCAGAGGCAGCCAGGGCAGCTGTTACAGAGAATATGGGCCTTGGGTCTAGGAGTGTGGGGGGAGCACAGATAAACTGTCTTTTGTCTAAAAAAGGTCCCTTTTAACTAGAATGATCATGAAAGTTTATAGAGAAGAAAGAGGACAAGGGAATATCTGCTATTTTGATGAGAATTCTGAGTCTTTTCCAGGAGCAAAGAGAGGTTCTTGCTGTCTTCTGTTGGATCTCTTGGTCAAAGGCACTGTGTTTTCCAGCATTCCCCAGACATCTGGTACATTTCAATTGTTTGACCAGGATAAAAGTGTTAACTATTCCCAAGTATCTGCCGCATGCTGGACACCTGACTAGGCTCCTTACCTCCATTAATCTCAGTCCTCATAATAGTAACTCCATGAAGTAGGACTAAGCCACCCTAGTAGCCAGTGAGCATCAAGGGGCCCCGCCCCTGCACATGGCTGATGGAGGACCCTGGGTCCTACCCTGTCTCCTGGCAACTGCACCACAGTCATGTTTCTAGAGCTGGGGTCTGCAGACCTCTGCGAGTCATTCTTGGAGGGGCAGATCCTGCCTCCACCTGGAAGGGATCCAGTGGTTCCTGAGCTGACTACCATAGCAGGGCCCTGGGCAACATGACGGTAAGCCTGGCCCGCTCTGAGTCACTCACTCTCGGGGAGAGTGCTCAGATTCTGAAGGTGGTGACAGGCAGTGGGCAAACACTCCTGGCCAAGACGTGCTTCTTTGGCTTAGAAGTCAGAGTCTCACTCACAAGTGATACTCAGAGGCCCAACCAGATTGAGACCAAGCAGGCTTTGTTCTAGGAGCAAATACCTAAGGGGTAAAGGAGGTCAGGACAGGGAGCCCCTAGTGAGCAGAGCCAGAAGTCACCAGTCATGTCTCTCACTGCCAGCTGAACGCACGGAGTTTGTGACACCTGCTGGCAGTGAAAAGTCTGCAGGAAATAAGACTCCTCTTCCAGTGTCTCTGAGAGGACTGGTTGGCCTCTAGTTAGTTTGAAGACCAGTTCAAGTGGGTGAAATGCAAATCCTAACTTCTAAAATGCAGGTATGGCCCCATCCATCTCCCACACATGTCTCCACTAGAACTCAGTCGAAGGACAGCTTGACAGGGCGAAGGCTTTGGTCCCATGTAATTGTGGTTTTTTTGGACTGTATCCGTAGATTAAACTGATCAGGCTTAAATCCTGTCTGTCCCACTTATTGCGTATGTGTGAATTTAGGCAATTTGCTTCAACACTTTAAGTCTCAGCTGATGATATGTAAAACAGAAGTAATATTAGTTGTTATATGATTGTTGTGAAGAGTCAAAAAGATAATATATGTAAACAGTCTGGAACCTGGCTCAAAGTGCCTACTCAAAACAATATTAACTATGAAGATGATGATGATGATGCTCAAGGCAGGGTAATTTTCCAAAAGTCAGAGAGCAGGAAGTCGTGCTCCCAAGAAACTATTCCGATTTGTGCCCTCCCTGTTGCTCCACATAAGAGCAGAAGGGTAGATTAATGAAGCTTCTGTCCGCCATGGGTACTCTGCAAAGCTAGAGCAACTCTGTCCTGGCCTGAGACCCAAGCTTAAAGAGGGATATTATCGAGAAATTCAGTGGGGTAACTTCTTTCTCTTCTCTTATCAGGATCATGGAAGTGTGAGGGAGCTCTCTCGGCTTCATGAGTCTACAAGATTCTTACTTGGTCCTGTGCACTCTCTCTTTTCCACAGTCACATCCTCTGCCACTTCACTTCTGAATCTCTGCTTAGGAATAAAGCACCATTCATTCTCATATCATGATAATCACAGCCAAAGTGTTTAGAAACCATGGCCTGGTGAGTCTTCTTATGGAGTGACAGGAAGGTCATTAATGAGGTAAGAAAAGATCAGGGAACAACGCTCCCGATCCTGAAAGAAGTCTGGCCGTATTCCCGGAAATGAGTTTAAAGGCTAAGAAATGCCATGGGTGGTTTGAACTATTGTCCGCAGTCCGAGATGTGAGAGATAAACAACACTGGCCATTTCTATCAGTCTGGGTTTTAGAAATGGCTGTTCAAGACAGAAGCACTGAGACACATCTTCGGTTATGCTGAGTGAGGAAGAAGAGGTGAGGAGAGGAACACGGAAGAGGGGAGAAAGGGAAACCAGCAGAAGCGGTCACTTTACTGCTTCTCTGGAATTAGTCCTCAATTCCTTAGCCTGTGCTCAGGGCATATAAACACAACTAAGAAACTCCTTCTTAAAATTCAAGCCTGAGTAACCTTCAAATCATCTGTTTTTTATTTTCTGGGCTACTTCTCAGTAGTGGTGGGCAGATCTCAAACAAAAGATGGAGCTATTGCCATTGGCCACCTCTCCACCCTGGGGCAGAGGACCAAGAGTGGACTCTGTGGAAAGGGCCTGAGTTTTGTGACAACAGAAGGAGCCTGTTCTCAGACTCCTTGTCTCAAACCAAGCACTCCAAGAAGCAAGCAACATCTCTTGAAGAGCTGGGGCTGAGCCATCCACTGTGGCGCTGAGCAGAGCAGGAGCCTTCCCCAAAACAGGGCCAGATGCCAAGCATCTGGTGGTTTTGTGGTGTTCTGGGAAAGCTCTGTGAGTTCCCTCCATGTACAGCCAGCTCCAGGGCTGCCGCCTGCCAGGCCAGCAGAGCAACTTCTTGTCTTTCACTGGGCTATAAGGACTGTGTCTGCCTGGGGCTGATCCCTGGGCACAGTGTGGCCTCAGTGGAATTCAGCCCTGGGCACTGAGGCCCTGCCCTGTGGACCTCCAGAGCCAGCTGGATCCTCTTTATCATTTCTTAGGGCTCAAGGGTAGCTAAGGGTGTCCTAACACAGCTCAGTAACTGAACTCTCCACTGTTTCCGAGAGACCCACATCTGCTTATTTACAGTGGTGAATGGTGGGAGAGGCTGAATGCCGCATGAGCCACACACCCTCAGGAGAGTTCCCACGCCTCCTGAGACACCCTCACTGCTCCTCACCCTGGGGCTTTTATTTTGGAAATGTGGCATTCTCAGAAGAGGTAACCTCTTAGGGCTGAGCATGATATTCATATGACATGAGGAAACATTAAAAAAAAAAATCTACAGCTCCTTTAAAATCTCATGAAAACTCATCCTTCTATGAAGTGGTAAGTCTTGGGTCATGCCCCACCTTCCTCCACGCTGACCACTCCTGCTCTGGGCCAGGAGGCAAATAACTCTTTCCTCTTCTAAGTGGTTATATTTTTAACTCTAACTAGCAGGTATGATGTAAAAAAGCCAATATTAAAGTGAGTTAAAATGCTAATACTCCTCCCTTGTTTTGAACAGGAGCAGAAATTCTTGGCAAGTCAGTTCGTGTTATATTCTCTACGTTAGGAGTGTGCACATTTTTTGCAGTTGGCTACATGCTGCTGCCACTGTTTGCTTACTTCATCAGAGACTGGCGGATGCTGCTGCTGGCGCTGACGGTGCCGGGGCTGCTCTGTGTCCCGCTGTGGTGGTGAGTGTGGCTCTGTCTCAGACAGCCCCCTACTGCGAGCCAGCAACCTGGAGCCCAGAGCCTGGTGCTGACCTTGGCGTGGGCCTGCTGATCTCATTGGAGCAGGCTGAGGCCTCAAAGCCCAGAGACCGTTTCCCTTGTTGGGGGTGGGCATGTGTGCTGGGGTTTGATTCCCCACCGTCCCGCAAAGCACCATTCTCAGGAAACCCAGTCCCCCCTGGGCTTTCCCAACTCTTCTCTGTTACTGGGTGGTGGTTGTTGTTTGTGGAAATCGTACTGTTGGGTTTTGTTATTTTTAGCTCTGCCCCCCTGCTCTTCACGGGAGAAGGAAATGGCAGCCCACTCCATGTTCTTGCCTGGAGAATTCCAGGGACGGGGGAGCCTGGTGGGCTGCCGTCTATGGGGTCGCACAGAGTCGGACACGACTGAAGTGACTTAGCAGCAGCCCTGCTCTTCTGACACTTTTCTCTAGGAAATCTCTTTCTCCTTATGGCTTCAACTAATGTAGCTTCCTCAATCTTCCCTGTCTTGTAATGATTAGCACCTAAGATGTGACTGTTTATCTGCTTTGTCTTGAAGAGCCAGAGAATCACGTCTGTTTAATTAATTGTCAGAGAAAATATTCTCTTCACTCCTCCCACAACCCTTCAACCAAATTTTGACACATCAATGTGGGAATAACAAAGTGTTGAGATGCTGACCCCAATTTTACTGTGTATGTCTATGGGGAAGACTTGACGTGAAACAACAGAATGACAATAATGGAATAAGGTCCCAGCCATACGTTTTATTTGGGGGAGACTGCTCATTTCTTTGGTTTTTCCATATTTAAACAAGAGGAAAGGGGATTTTTCCCATTATTGAGTTCAGTACTCTCTCTCTCTCTCTAGCTCTCTCTCTCATTGATTAGTCTTGATTTGGTTTCATGATATCAAATTTCCCAGCAGTGACTGGTTTTACTGAATTGCTTGACCGCTCTCTGCTTACAAACAATGAAAGTATTTTTGATCATGTTTGGGGGCTCACAGGTTAGACTAGCCCTCGTGGTTGCCCTGTCCTATGGACATACTTAGGAAGTGTGCCTTAGGAAGTTTCCTAGAAGGACCTTCATCTTGCTGCAACTGTTAGGCAGCCATAGAGGCTGACAGGTAGTACTTCTTGGCCTTGTTAGACCAGATAGCGCAGGTTAGACCACTCCAAACTGCTGTCTTTTTATGATCTCTAAGGCTGCTATGATTTACCAGTGCAAATTCCTTGGCATGAGTGTGCATGGGGAAAAGAAAGCACTTTTTTTTTTCTTATTTCCCTAGAATTTGAGAAACAGTGTATTATATACTATTCTGATTTCCTGACCCAGTCTGAGAGTAGGGCAATTTTCTTGAATGAGAATCACCATCATCACCATCATCATCATCATCATCACATCACATCACCCTCTCTCCACAACACCCCCTGCTAACTGAATTTATTGTAAAAGGCGCTGGTGACCAGACAGTCTCGCAAGTCACAAGACAAGATTATTCAGAGGTTACTTTCTGCCTCTTCAGTTGAATGATTTTGATAATCTGTGTTCTTTAGTTCTAGTTGTCATTTCAGCATAAGAGACTAGTACTTTCAAAATATGTTACAGTCAACTGTATTACTATATGATTCTATCAGAGAGAGAGAACGAAAATAGAAGGGCCCTGACTGACTGTAAGAGATTAGTACGGATTTTAATTTGTGGGGCTTGGATCTTTGCCTCGGAACCAGATGCCACAGCAAGGAACAGGTCAGCCTCTTGGGTTTCTAGTACAGAAGGTCCATCCCACAAGGAGCTGCCTTACTCTTGCCCTGAGGAGAGTTGTTTCTATGTTGCCCATGGGCTGCTCCATGAGTGTTCCCGGCTGTGGGCACATTGTACCCAGGACAGGACTGCCCCAGACAGAGCGCAGCCCGGGGCCAGGACAAGTAAGCTGAGTGCTTGTTCTGAAAGTTTAACAGTCTTATCATTTTTCTATAAAAATAAAAACAAAATAGCTCTCTTTTGAACATCTCATCCTTGAGGGTGGGATTTCCTGAAGCAACGCCCGTCCATCAGGGTGGGCTGGGATGATGTGGGGACGGCTTCGGGCTACTGTGACCTCTGCTGCCAACTCAGTATGTGATACAGACTCTCCAGCAACACTCTTCCCCTGTTCAATTTGAATGAAATCTATAGAGAGGCTGTAATGTAAACCTTATTTGGCCCTCCACTAACTTGAAATGATGAGCTAGGCTTGATTATTTATGCACCAAAAAACCATGGCAATTCCAAAGTTAAAATAGCAGCAACCCTAAGTACAGTGGGCTGAAAATTGGAGCAGGTGGTTTGAGGACTTATTAATGTGCTCAATTTCCTTTAAAAGGCTTGGCAGTAAGTGACCACAAGTATGAATGGCGTGTTGTAGGTGGGGAAGGAGCCCCTAGGTACAACATGAGGAAAGTTTTGCAATATCTAGCTGACTAAGCATTTGGAACTTGAGGCCAGTGATGGCTCTCAGAGCTGATAGTTAAGAAAGGTAGGATATGTCTAAGAACAACGTGGTTGGGGAAAGATACCTCTCAGAAGTAGAAGTGCCCACGCTGTATAGTTCTTCACTGATACAGCTGCCACTAGCCACGTGCAATGACATGCTAAAATTAAGAAAGTGCAAGTGTTAATCTCTCAGTCATGCCTGACTCTTTGCCACTCCATGGACTATAGCCTGCCAGGCTTCTCTGTCGATGGAATTCTCCAGGCAAGAATACTGGAGTGGGTTGCCAGTCCCTTCTCCAGGGGATCAAACCTGGGTCTCCCACATTGCAGGAAGATTCTTTACCATATGAACCACCAGGGGCCACAAGTAAATATAAAATTGGATTCTTCGGTCACGCTAGTCACACCAACTCAATAACCACATTTGGTTAGTGGCTGCTGCTTTGAACAGCACAGATACACAGCACCAGAGAAAGTTCCCTGGGACAGGACGGCTCTAATTACCAAGGGTCAGTGGCCGAACATCATCACAGTTGCTACAGGGACCAACCGAGTGTATATTCCAAAAAATGCAAAGTGGGTTCATTTTTCAACTCATGTGCTTGTGGTAGGCTGGGGATGGAAGCTGGGGGTTAGCTATTTGATATGTTGTGTTTTGCTCTGAGATAATTCCTGTTGAGGCTTTGCAGGGGGCTGGTTAATTATAGGAAGACTGTATCTGCTACATATAATTTATTTTCTAGGACAACTTAATACGGACAAATAGATAAGGAAAACAAGAGCCAGCAAAAGAATGGCTAAGCAATTCTGAGAAATAAAGATTAGGAAAGAATAGAAGTCAGGGGGTAACATTATAAAAGATAAAAGATAAATAAAAATAGAAAAATTAGGAAAGAATAGAAGTCAGCCATGTCTGAGCATCAGTTAAAAATGTGGGTAGATTGTGTAATAAAAAGTCAGTTTCCAACTAACACAACATTGTTAATCAACTATACTCCAATATAAAATAAAAAATTTTAAATGTTTCTAGACAATTTAAAAAAAAAAAGACCACATTGGCTGTCTCCCCATAACTGGTTTGGGTACTCACTGAGTTGAGAATCTATTGAAAGCCATGGGACATCCCACAGAGGTGTGTCAATGCGCTTGCCTCCTCCTTTGACTGCCTAAGGAAAAGCCCGAGGAACACAGATGCCTTCTTTTACCCAGTAAACTTGTGAGCATCACCAGCTGGAGCACCAGGAATTCCCCTAGGGATGGACACACTGAAAAGATACTAGACACTGTTTCTTTAATGAGCCATGCTGGCTATGAAGTTTTGGGTGGTATTCTCCAGCTGCCCTGGTTTAAACATGCCCATAGTTAATGTTACCCTTTCTAGGCGGGCCCTGGCTTCAAGTACAACTAACGATTGGTCTTATGATTTGATCAGAACTTTCAAATGTGAAGGTACTCTTATTTATTCCTACAAATATTGGAGATCTTATGAAGCCTCCCTCCTGATGTTCTTTAAAAAGACAAACTAGAATTTTACAAAATAAAAATTATTTGGGGGCAACTTACAGTTGATAGTATCAAAACTTATTACTGTGAAAAATTATAAAACATCCAAAATGAATTTTAGGTTTATTCCTGAATCTCCCCGATGGCTGTTATCCCAGAGGAGATTTAAAGAAGCTGAAGATATTATCCAAAAAGCTGCAAAAATAAACAACGTAACTGCCCCAGTGGTAGTTTTTGATCCTGTGGAGGTAAGGATTTGCAAAATGTTTTCTCTTGAGATCAGCTGTGCATTCTTGATTATGGAATTTAATTTGATTCAATAGATTCTGAGTGCCTACTATGTACCAGGCACTGTTCAAGACGTTAGAGACAAAATGATAAAGTTCTGAGATAAAACCCATCTCAAAGGGCTGTGGACCAATTAAATATAATAATATATATATAAATTGTTTAGCAAATAGCAGTGACAGTGTTAGTTGCTCAGTCATGTTTGACTCTTTGTAACCCGATGGGCTACAGCCCACCAGGCTCCTCTGTCCATGGAATTCTCTAGTCAAGAATACTGGAGTGGGTAGCCATTCCATTCCCTTCTCCAGGGAGCATACAGCAAGTGTTGATTAAATATTAGTTCCTGCTCCATACCACTGATGCAGCTACATACTGGTGATTTTTTTAATATCTATATTAAGTGGGGAAAAAATGTGTTTGAGAGATATTCCACCCATGGGTTCCCCACTGTATTCTGAATCTTACCAAAGTCTGCTGGGGAAGCTGTACCTGTCTTTAGTTTTGCTATATCGTGTCTAGAACCCTAAGGCCTGAGAGCATAGGCTGGTGGATTCACACCTGCAGGAAGGAGGCCACGAGAAAAAGCAGATATTCAGTGGAAGCATACTCACTTCCTGACAGTCAGTAAGGACTCACCGTGACCTTGGCCATACCTTGTGCCAACTCCCAGAGAAATCAAGAAAACTTAGACACATAAGGAGCATAGACTATAACCCAGAGTGTTAAGAGAATTAGATGGAAATAAGTGATGAGGTAAGGAAGAAAATCCCCAAGGAGCAAACAGGGTGAGCCAGCAAAGAGAACAAGGTGATTCAGGGCTGAAGAGGCTGGTCCAAACCAGGGAGGACACTTAAATGATAGGGCAAGGGCACTCGTGGCTAGAAGGGTCAGGGACTGCTCAGGACACCCCAAGAAGACTACATACGTCTTAGTCTGTATGCTGGCCTCCACGCTCACATCTGTGCCCCTGGCCACCCCAGGACTTTAGATGGTGACGAGCGTGCCAGTCCTCTATCCTCCCCCTTGGCCTTTGGAACCTTTTACAGAAGCAGATACCTTGGTGATGGCTGGAGGTTTAATTACAGTGGCCATGAGCCCAAGCTTTCAGAGGGCTGCCAGGAAAAATATGTCTTAATCCTTTGCTCTTCGGATCAAGATTCCGTTCCCAGCCTTGGTCAATTTAACTGGATGCAAAAATAACATTGGGAGTATCTAACACTTCTGGATCTCAGGGCTGTGCTGAAATTTTTTTTTTTTTTTTGATGTTTAATGGATACATGGTCTGACTTCTCTTTTGAGGACCTTAGAGTCTAGTAGTAGAGAGAAAGCCTATGTGGATGAAAGCCATCATAAAACATTTCAGAGATACATAGTTATATAGACAAATGAGAACAAAGTCCAGTGTCAAAACACATGCTTTCTTCCTGCCATGAGGCATATTGAACCTCAGCTGAACAAACCCAAGGAGGAAAAGGGAGCTTGTGCTTTCCTGAGGCCCAGTCATCTCTCCCTATTCACCTCCTAGGTAGGGTCCTCTGAAGGAGGATATATAGGGCCCTGTGCCAACAAATGCAAACTGCTCGGAATGGTAATAAAGAGCCCACCAGATGCCAGGCACATTGTTCAGCTCATCTGATGCTCATGCCAGTCATTGCTAGTACATATTATTATAGGCCCATTTCACAGGAGGGGTAACTGAGGCACAGTTCTTCTTAGTTGAAAAGTTAAATTATTTGCCCAGGATTACACAGATAGACATCTCACTCTAGTGCCAAAATGCACGCTTTTAACGGTTCTTTCTCTTCTTGTGTTAAGGGCAGTGGCATTAACTTGGACAGGAAGAAAAACCATGTCATACCATCTTCAAACGCAATCTTGGGCTTCTTTGGCTTCCTTTCTGAAGTACCTTCAGCCTTCTCATGGTGCCTGGTCCAAAGGCATTTTGGCAGCTCCATACAGGCCAGGGACAAGCACTAGATATGGAAATGTTCTTGTCCTGAGGTTTCCAAATCTGGCTGCTTATCACCACCACCCAAAGAGCTTTGAGAAATTACAGATTCCTAGGCCCTTGAGCCCTAGGAAAGATTCAGACTAAGCAAACCCAAGGTGGGACCTGGAAATCTGCATTTTCACAAGGACCCTGTGGAAGTGCCAATTGTCAGCATAGGCCTGATCCCCAGGTCCCATCTGTGCTTGGTACCACACACATAAAACTTTCAGAAGGACCGCTAGTCCCCAGCAGTTTATGCAGGGACTTTCTTCCTTGTGATAATTAGGTATTACTGCCAGAGGCATGTTCTGGAGGTTTTCACTCCAGATAGAGCAGAAGCAGAAAGGTAACATGACTGTGAGCTGCACGAGGAGGTGCCTGATTGTTCTCGAAAAGAAGGTGCTAATATTTGGGAAGCAGCTACTACAAGGGCAGATCTGGCATTCTTACTTCCTTCATTGTGGAAATTCTTTCCTCGGCCTCTTACTGAATACACGCATAGTCACAGAGTTTAACTTTATCCTGAAGAGATTCTCCACCTCAGAGCCTCGTAACTTTTTTAGTTTCAATTCCTTTTTTTTTAAATTGAAGTATAGTTGATTTATAATATTGTATTAGTTTCAGGTGTACAAGAAAGTGATTCAGTTATTCTTTCAGATTATTTTCTATTATAGGTTATGAAAAGATATTGAATATATTTCCCTATGCTGTATAGTAAAGAATACTTGTTGCTTATCTATTTTACGTATAGTGGTTTGTATCTGTTAATCCCATACACTCAATTTATCCCTCCAACCCTCCTTCCTCTTCCCTTTAATAACCATAAGTTTGTTTTCTATGTCTGTGAATCTATTTCTATTTTTTATATAGATTCATTTGCATTTTTATTGCACATATAAATGATATCTTATAATATTTATCTTTCTCCCTCTGACTGACTTCACTAAGTGAATATTCTCCTGTTGCAAATGGCAATATTTCATTCTTTCTTACGACCAACATTCCATTGTATATATACCATATTATCTTGAGCCAGTCATTTGTTGATGACTGGCACTTGGGTTGTTTCCATGTCTCGGCTAATGTAAATAGTATAGTTTCAATTCTAATAAGCTTGATTATCTGGATTCCTAACACATGAAAAGTTAACGTCAGTTAATTAAAAGTAAAGGAAGGGAGCCCATTAACAGCAGTAAGAATACCACCAACCATTGACAGCTTACGTGTTTTCCTCAGCGGTGCAGTAATTAAAACAACAGTTAAAATGGATGGGGTGTTTACCATGGTTCAAGTACTATGTTAAGATTTATATATACGACCTCACTTAAACTTCTCAGTGCTTAATTATTAGACCCATTTTACAGAGAGGTAAACTGAGGCTCGCAGAGGATAAATAGTAACTTTTTCAAGGTCCCCTAGTTAACCCAAGGGTGTTCTGACACTGAGACAAAAACAGGAAAAGTACAAAAAGTAGATATGAACCTCAAGGTAGTTTGGGGCTATATGGCCCTACCCACTCAAAAGGCCCTAAGGTTCAGTGTGATTAGGGTCACCCATAGTGATGCCCATGAGTCAAGGCAAATCTATGTTAGCAGTCAGGCTTTACATAAAGAGATAGCGAAGCCAATCTTTATATTTTAAAGGTTTCTGTCTAAAATGGGCCACAAACATTTTTAAATATTAGAATAAGCATCCTTTATTTAGATGCCCTTATTGCATGCAAGGGCTTCCCTGGTGGCTCAGAGGGTAAAGTGTCTGCCTGCAATGTGGGAGACCTGGGTTTGATCCCTGCATTGGGAAGATGCCCTGGAGAAGGGAATGGCTACCCACTCCAGTATCCTGGCCTGGAGAATTCCATGGACTATATAGCAAATTCCAGACTTCTAAGCATGTTCAAAGTGAAGTGAGTTACATGCATAAGAATATACTGTCATAGCCAAAGATAACTTCCTCATTATTTCTTAATCTCATAGTTGTGTACATTACTTTAGCAACAGGAGCAACTCCCCCTGAAGCAGCAGAAAGTTTTCATTTTGGACCTGTTTAGGACTCGGCACATTGCTACAATAACCATTATGTCTTTGCTGCTGTGGTAAGTAATAAGAGATCTGGAAATGTGACATACAGCATGTAAATATAGAGCTGATTTTCTTTAATTCAAGGGACAGGGTCAAGGCCTGGGTCCTCCTGAGGCAAAATTAAAATTTTAGAATCTAAGTTGTTTGGAAAGCCCTTAACTTAATTTAAGAGCTTCCCTGATAGCTCAGTTGGTAAAACTGTACTGCTCTCGGCCTGCAATGCAGGAGACACCGGTTCAATTCCTGGGTCGGGAAGATCCCCTAGAGAAGGGATAAGCTACCCGCTCCAGTATTCTTGAGCTTTCCTTGTGGCTCAGCTGGTAAAGAATCCGCCTGCAATGCGAGAGACCTAGGTTTGATCCCTGGGTTGGTAAGAACCCCTGGAGAAGGGAAACGCTACCCACTCAAGTATTCTGCCCTGGAGAATTCCATGGACTCCATGGGGTGGCAAAGAATTGGACACAACTGAGTGACTTGCACTTCCAACTTAATTTATGGAACTGGATACTGAAAAAAATGTCAAAGGGAACAATATTTAAAGGGAACTTTGACGCACATGGAAAGGGTCCCCTGCCCCTCCTAAAGTTACTGGGATTAAAACTAATGGTATCCCGGATGCCCGAAGCTGAGATGCTGACTCAGCTCCTGCTTCCAGAAGTTGTACAGGCAATTAATTAGTGAGCTTAGAATATGCTGAGTCCCCACGGCCTGACTTGGAGTTTTGACAAGCTTTTTATACTTGCTAATAGCAATTTACTGAGTGATTTTTAAGACACATAAATAATGAACTGACTTTGTAGGCAAGGTTTAATAATATATCTGCCAAGAAATTAGGAAGAAGACAGAAAGGAAAGAACATGCCTACTCCATGATGGCAGCACAAAAAACGATGGTAATCAGAACTACCAGGCTCACACTGCAGCTAGTCTAATTTTAGAGCCACCTCAAATGTTCCCTTTGACACTTTTTTCAGTATTACAATTAGAAGTCATCAATAACAGAGTTTATGCCTGTAAATTAAGCAAGTGTGTCCTGGACACGTGGCTTTCCTCACAATGGACCTACTTAGTTCTCACATGTCAGCAGGTATCACTGATGCAATTGTATCTTGAGAAGGGGCACTACTGGGCCAACAGTGACGTAGTCATTAGTTTTATTCATGCTGCTCTTATTATCAAATGTGAAAATCGCTAAGATCCTAGAGGAATAAAGTTTCGTTTTTTGTTTTGTTTTGGATTAG
Organism: Ovis aries; assembly: GCF_016772045.2. Taxonomy (NCBI): domain Eukaryota; kingdom Metazoa; phylum Chordata; class Mammalia; order Artiodactyla; family Bovidae; genus Ovis; species Ovis aries. The sequence goes on along the minus strand of NC_056058.1, from coordinate 19,887,475 downwards.
CCCTTGTGCTATCCAACGTAGTAGAGTATGTGTAAAAAGATCCAACAGTGTTCCTGAAAATGTTTTTCGGATGTTCTCTGCTTTTCAGTCGTGTTGATAATAAGCAAATTTCTCCACAGAGGAGTCTGCATAGTGTTATATATAACTTAGTGTTTTTTCCACAGAAAAGCTTTTATGTGGAAGTTAACTATAATGGCGGGATATGCAATATGCATTCTGTGATACCTTGAAGCATTATGAGACTCATTTTTTTCCCTAAAGTGAGTTTTACTAAGTCAATTGGAATTTACTGTAAGTGGATCCCACAGTATTACCTATATATCTTTTTCTTTTTCGGGGAGGTGGGGAGAATGAAATATGGATTTTATGTTCACTGATGTGACAGTCTTTCTTCAAATAATATCTCTAAGGAGATGAGAATGTATTGTACAAGCTATTCTACTGAAACCTGAAATTAGCTAGATTAGGATAGGTAGCTTGAATATTTGTATATTTAGACTTAGTGCTGTCCAACATAACTTTCTGCAGTGATAAAAACATTTTATATCTCTGTTGTCCATTATAGTAGCCGCTAGCTCCACGTGGCTACTAAGGAATTGAAGTGTGGCTAATGCCAAAGTGAGGGATGAAATTTTAAATTTTATTTAATTTTAATTTTTACTTTTAAATAGCCCTGTGTGGCTAGTCACTACTTGTAAGATACCAAGATATGGACAACTTCCCATCCGTCATGAAATTATAAAGTGACTCAAGCCATCCTTTTGTCGTTTTTGTCTTTTGATCTCCAGGATGTTAACCTCAGTGGGTTACTTTGCTCTGTCTCTCAACACTCCTAATTTGCATGGAGATCCCTACCTGAACTGTTTCTTCTCTGCCTTGATTGAAGTTCCAGCTTACATTGCGGCCTGGCTGCTACTTCGAACCCTACCCAGACGTTATATCATAGCTGGAGTACTGTTCTTTGGAGGAAGTGTGCTTCTCTTAATTCAGTTGGTACCTGCAGGTAAGAAGCTATCCAGTATTAGCAACTTACCAGAAAAGATCCGCACCTCGACCAGGCTAGTTACTAGTCGTGTGTGCGTCTGTGTTTAGTCGTTCAGTTGTGTCCGATTCTTTGCGACCCCATAGTCTGTAGCCCACCAGGCTCCTCTGTCCATGGCAAGAATGGACAAGAATACTAGAGTGGGTAGCCATTCCCTTCTCCAGGGGGTCTTCCTGACCCAGGAATCAAACCTGGGTCTCCTGCATTGCAGGCATATGCTTTACCATCAGAGTTACTAGAGAAGCCCTAATTATTAGTCACTATTCCCTATTTATGTAGCTTTTACATAATAAACCATTCATAAGTCGGTTACACAAGAGAGAGCTCACTCTGTGATTTCCTCTGTTCAAAAGTAGTCCCTTCAAACAGAAGGGTTAGCCTCAGAGAGTCAGAAATCACCACCAGAAGAAGAGTAATGCTCCCAGTGCAACCCCTTCATAGAAACTTTCACCTAATCCCTCAAACCTTTCTTTGAGTCATAAACCTGAGTGCTAATTTCTTGGTACTTTCAAACCTTCTCTCTGATTGATGAAAATATACAAGTGTTAAGAGTTGGTAGCACATGCCAGTTCCGGTATAAATTCAGTGATTTTTAGGGGCTATATTCTTTAAGTAGTTAGAAAGCACATGAAAAGATACATGCTTCTCTTTTCCTCTTATGTCCAAGTTTCTCATATTGTTACATTAAGTCAACAGATTATTGATATTTAGTATCATATATAGAAGTATATATCTCAATAATAATAAGTAGGATAAAAGGATTGGTTCTTCTGTTCAAAGATTAAACTTCACTGCATTAACAAGCTAACAGTTGACTATGAAACTGTTGTAATTAAAGTGTAGATAAGGTCACGGAATGCATAAATGATCTGGACTGACAGTAGTGAAACTCAAAGCACCCTTCCCTCTCCATCTTTTTCTATGTCCAATTAGTAAGACTTTGAAGAAGAAGTGTAATTTGGGGAATATCTTTATATTAGAAAATATTTATATATGAAACACATTATAAAACATTCCTGTACAAGCAATAAGGACAGAACAAGCAACTGTTAAGAAAGTATTGTTTCTAAAAGTACCTCTGCTTACACTGGGTCTCTTTTCCAGGTTACAACTTCTTGTCCATCGGTCTGGCCATGTTGGGAAAATTTGGGATCACTTCCGCCTTTGCCATGCTGTATGTCTTCACTGCAGAGCTCTACCCGACCCTGGTCAGGAACATGGCAGTGGGGGTCGGCTCCATGGCCTCCAGGGTGGGCAGCATCATTGCCCCCTACTTTGTTTACCTAGGTGAGATGCATCTTATCAGTCTATCCTTTTTTAAAAAATATATCTATAAGTAATAGACTTTCTGTTGTGAAAAATGCAAACAGCACAGAAAGTACTGGAAAAAGTACAAGGTCACCTGTACTCTCTCAGTTCCTCAAATCACAGCCCTCAGAGGACCTAACACTAATATTTGGTGAGTAGCCCTCCAGACATTTCGTTTTGTACAACACACACACACACATTTTTAAATACACAAAATTATATCATAAATATTGTTCCATGACCTTTTTTAAACTTAACACTGTATCAGAATATCTTTCCTGGTTGGTATATATATAGTTTTCATCTTCCCTATACTTTCATACCATGCTCATGTGGTCTAATTGGTATGTATGTAGTTCTTTTCTCTTCTATTTAGTTAGTACATAGACTTCTAATATATGTGTACACGTAATTTATTTAACTAGGTTCATGGATGAATATTTAGACCATTTCCAGGCTTTTGTTATTGCAAATAACATTACAGTGAACATTCCCCTACACCCCCACAGCCTTTGTATATATGGATCAATGGATTGCTGGAACAATTTAAAAATTTCATAGATATTTCCAAATTGATTTCTGAATACTATACCAGTTTACAATCCAACTATCAATATATGAGAGTGTCTGTTTCTCTACATCCTCACCAACAATGGGAATCATCCAATTTTTTAACCATTGATAATCTGTTGTGTGAAGAATGGATATCATTGTTGCTTTCATTTCTTTTTCAACTATGAATGAGGTTGAACTTTTTTTCGTGTATTTATTGACACTCTATTTATTTTTAAGATATCTGACTGTCCATGTCTTTTCCCATCTTTCTAATGGTTTATTCAACTTTATATTTTGAGGGGGGGAGCTTTTTGTAATTGAAAAAATTAACCCTCTGTATATATATTGTAAATATTTTTTCCTAGTTTACCATTTCCATTTTGACTTCATGACTTTTTTTGCAGTGCAGGAACTTTAGCTTTTATGTGATCATATTTATTCATCAGAAGGGCTTTCATGAGATGTTCCATGTATGTAGGATCTAGCACTCGAAGCCTAAACCTCGTAAGAACTTCACTGGTGAGAGGTGGAGACACAGTTCCTTATTGTTCCTAGTTATTCATTGGTTACCTACTGGTTCAAACACACACACATACATCCCCAAAGACATATGTGAATTCTCAGACGAGGTACACCCTAAAACCTTACAGAGAAAGACAGACATTTTCCACACAGCTGCCCTGAACACCTGAGAAAGTCCATTATTATGTAGAATGGTGTCTTTTCATCTTCCCTATACTTTCAAACCATTCTCATGTGGTCTAATGGTGGACCATTTACATTAGAAATGCAGGAGTCTGAGAAAGAGCTTTCCATTCCACAGTAGCAGCTCCTGTCGCTGACAACAGAGGCCTTGGAGAAGCTTCAAGATTTATACATTTTTTGTCAAATAAAATTCTTGGTTGTGTTATTCCTCTGTAATCTCTGTATGTAGAAGGGAAGCAAGATGAAGATCTATTATTCTCCTGTCCGAGTAACACCAGATAAAGAAGACATGGAGTGGTTCTTCCAGTTACATGTAAAACCAAGATATATAAATGCTTCAGAAAGAAACCACAGTGCCTGACATTTATTGATTTAAATTGGATTGAATATATTACTGAGATTTTCTTTGAGAGTCTCACAGCTCTGTGGACCTAGCTTTCTACAGCAGCCTACTGGTCTGGGCAAGTGCAAAGGTCATATCAGTCATCACAGCCAGGACCTGTCCCTGCAACATCCTGGTCCACCTCTTTCCCTGTGGTGTCCTCCCATCCCCCATCTCCAGTGACTTTTACCTTAAGAGAACTTTGGTAGGCAAAGATTTCTATCAAAAGAACATCTATCACACCTGATTAAGTAGCAGCTTAGAGAATACCAGTTGACATGAAAGACTTTTTGATAATGCAAGATCAAGGGTGAATAATTATGGAAATTCAGAGGCAATGACATCTGCCAAACAGAAACTGTGTATTTTGCACCCTTCTTCTGTAAGCATTCAGATTTAAAACTGTGTGCCACCATTACAAAGTGATTCTCAAGAGCGTCTGGAGAGTCCCTATATCTAACTGATGTCCTTACGTCCTGTGTCTTACAGGTGCTTACAACAGAGTTCTGCCCTACATCCTCATGGGTAGCCTGACTGTCCTGATCGGAATCATCACTCTTTTTTTCCCTGAAAGTTTTGGAAGGACTCTACCAGAGACCCTAGAGCAGATGCAGAAAGTGAAAGGGTGAGTGAAACTTTAAAAAATTACATGTATAAAAACAGAATGAACATGAGAGGATAAATAGGAAGGTTCTGAAACGGAAGAATAACAAGTGGAGAGTAGCACTATCAGATAATAAAGCATATTATTAAGCAATGGCAATTCAAACAGTATGATAACAATATAGAAAAATAAATCACTGGAATGGGATAGGGTTCAAAATTAAACTGAATAAAATAAGAGAATTCAGTGTGAGATAACAAGGAGCACTTCAAAATCAGTGGGGAAAAGTTAGATTATTCAGTAAAAAGTGGTAGAATATTCAACTAGCCATTTTGGCTACATAAAAAAAGCTGAAATCCTACTTCAAAATATATCATGATAAATTCCAGAAAGATTAAAAATTGAGACCTAAAAATATAAAGTCATAAATGTACCAGAAGAAAACATAAATATTTTATAACCTTAAAGAAGGCCTTTCTGAGTGTGATATGAAAAACAAAATGCCGTAAAGGAAAAGATGGACATGTTGGATTAAGCAAGTTTAGATATTGTCAGTAGGGCAAAAGTGAAACCATAAATTAGAACAAAGGTCAGCAAACCAGGGGGGAAATATTTGCAACACACTAGACAGAGTTAATAAACTCAAGATGTGAGATAGACAGAGTTAATAAACTTAAGATACAAGAAGCTCTTAGCGATCAGTGGGAAAAAGACCAACAACTCAGAAAGCAAACCGGTAAAAGTCATGAACAAGCAGTTTATAGAAAAGAACATTTCAGGGGCAAATATATTTATGAAAAGGAAATACCTGTCCACATTATTAAAAAGAATTTTTAATGCAATATCATTTTTTGGCCTATGAGATTGTGTGAGAGTTTTCTTCCTGGTATCAACCAATTCTGACACCGAAGAAGTGTCCTATAATATCATCCAGTTATGACACTAATTACCCAGGACTAGCATCAGACCCTACAGGTTAAAGGCTCAGTCCCCTAAGACAGCTTACTCTTCAGCTGCCAGTCACAAGTAATGGGTCCCCAAGGTTATCCACATTTCTGGCTCTTGGGGAGGGGGAAATTTACTCTCTGGCTGAACTAATAATAAAATTGACACAAGTCAAGTCAGGAGGAGAAAAACACATTTTAATACATGCATACAGAGATTTCTCAGAAAGAGGACTGCAGACATGGCCAAAGCAGGCAGCTTTTACACTTTTTAGACAAAGAAACAATAAAACTGAGAGGAATTGATAGGACAAAGAAATTTAGGTTTGAGTACTTAATTGTTATCGTTCAGTCGCCAAGTAGTGTCAGACTCTGCAAACCCATGGGACTGCAGCAAGCCAGGCTTCCCTGTCCCTCACCATCTTCTGGAGTTTATGGAAGACATGAACTTGGGTACTTAATTAGTAAGGAATTTAAATGAAGTGTGGGCCTGGGTAGTAAATTAGTAAAGAAGCAGCAAGGCTTATTTATACAGACTTTTTGGTCCTGCCCTGAATTCTCCATCTCTGGTAATAAGGGTGTCCTTCTACCTCCATATGTGGAGAGTGGGCATTTTCCAAGAGGGATTTATTTCCTGCTTTCAGGGGCACAGAGGAGGCCAGAGCTTCCTTCTGCATCAGCTCCTTCACAAGCAACTTGAATTCAAAATAATCATAATGGGGACTTCCCTAGCAGTCCAGTGGTTAGGATTCAGTGCCTTCATTGCTGAGGGCACAGGTTCAGTCCCTGGTTGGGGAACTAAGATCCCACATGCTGCATGACCAAAAGCAAAAAAAAAAATCAAAATGCAAAATAATCAATATGCCGTTGTGGCATGTTTGGGGGCAGCCTGCCCTGAGCTCCAACATGTCCAACTTGACTACAAAGTCCGGCGTTTCCACAACCCCCCTCCTCACGTTCAGGAATTTGCTAGAGTGATGCACAGAACTCAGGGAAACATTTTACTTACTCGTTTGTTATAAACAACACAAATGAACAGCCAAGGGGAAATGTGAGGTCCTGAAGTGTCCAGCGCACAGGAGTCTCTGTCCTGTGCAGTTGGGGAGCATCACCATCCCGGCACGTGGATGTGTTTGCTAATTCAGAAGCTCTCCAGACCCCAGTAAACGTTTAGGAGATTTTATGGAGGTTTTTCACCGCATAGGCATGATCAGTATTGATTTAACCTCAGCCCTTCTCCCTTCTCTGGGGGCTGGAGGGTGGGCAGAAAGTTCCAGGCTTCTAGTCAAGGCTCGATCTTTCTGGAAACCAGCCTCCATTGTGAAGCTATCTAGGGACTCACCAAGAGTCACCTTATCAGAATAAGAGGCAAGACACTCCTGTTACCCTTGTCACTCAGAAAATTACAAGGGATTTAGGAGCTCTATTCAGAAACCAGGGACAAAAATCAAATATCTTTCTATGACAACACAGACGGACAAACATTTAAAAGGTCAGTGGTATGGTAGTAGAAGTTTAAGGTTTATCATTGTCTGCACTGGGTCTTCGTTGCTGCAGGGTTTCTCTAGATGTGGCAGGCAATGGCTGCTCTTCACTGCGGCGTGCCGGTTTCTCATTGTAGTGGCTTCTCTCGTTGCAGAGCACGGCTCTAGGCCCACGGGCTTCAGTAACTGGGGCTCGCAGGCTCCAGAGTGCTGGCTCAGCAGTTGCGGCTCGAGAACTTACTGGCCCCGCAGCACGTGGGAGCTTCCCCAGCCAGGGGTTGAATCCATGCCCCCTGAATTGGCAGGCGGATTCTCAACCACTGGGCCACCAGGGAAGTCCAAGAGAAGTTTAGATCCTAGAGTGAAACTGCCTGGCTTCAAAACCCAAATCTACTGCAAACGTGGGCAATTTGCTTAGTTTTCACTAGACCTCAGTATTCCCATCTGTTATGTGGGAATAGTTCATATGGCTTTTGTGACATTATATAAGATAATGTGTTTTTAGTGCATAGCCATGATAAAAATAAATCCATATGTGAATGGATTATGATCCAGACTGGATGTACATAGCAAAAGATGCCCAGTTTTGATAGGTTGTTTCTCCTAATGATAAAACTACTTCAATATCAACTTTAACTTAGCAAGAACTTCACGCTTACCACTCTATTCTTTCCTCAGTGGAAACTATAAAATCGTGAATACTAGTGCTAGCTATCCTCATGAGGTTCTTTTTAAAGTAATTACTTGTTCAGTGACTAGAGAAATGTTTTTCTGTGTCAATCTGGCTTTTTTTTTTTGTTTAATTTTCTTTGGCATTTATCTTATTTTCAGGTTCAGATATGGGAAAAAAACAAAAGGTTCAATGGAGAAAGAAGAAAATCCCAAAGTTATAATAACTTCATTCTAATAAAATTCCCATCCTATTTGGTGAATTGAAAAACATCCATAAGCCTGTGAAGAAACTAAAGTTGTTCCTGATGAAAAGGACTGACTAGGAGGAAAAACACTAAAATGGATCTTGCTATTAAGAAATGCTTGCTATATGGCAAACTCTGGACCAGACTTACAGATAACTCCTTATTGTTTAAAACAAACCATTTCTAGAGACTTTTCCTAATTAATTCGATGAATTGGGTTTGTCGGATTTTTAGAAAACGTGTTGGTCAAGGACTGGAAAACTCATATATAAAGATTAAACTCATTTTCAAATACAAAGACTATCCAAATTTTAAAAAATTCATTGAATTAACACAGCTATCAGGCTTGTGTGTATGTGTGTGTGTGTATGTGTATAAGTAAACCAGCTCATTCAAAATGACCAATTATATGCAGTATTCCTACCCAGCAAATTTTATACACTCCTTTGAGAAGAATTGATGGCAGATACTAATAGCATTTACAAGTGAAATGCATCAAGAGATCAGACAGCCTGGCTCTCTGGCCTGTCAGCATTTAAGAAGGAAACAAGGCAGCTCCTGGCTACCATGTCAGCGGCTATGGCTCACAGGCTATCGAATGAGTCACATTTGCTGTGCTCTTTGTGAGCACTTGACTAAGCTTTCTGTTCCCTAAGACTGGCTTAAAGGGCCTTTTTTTTTTTTTTTTTTTGGTAAAAGAAAATCAGGAAAACCGCAAACTAGTTAGATTGGTAGAGGTGGTTTGTGTGCCCCATAGCCAAGAGAAATCAGCACCACAGAAGAAGACTATCCAAGCTAACAATCTGGAGACCCTTTTAAACCAGTTCTTTCCTTTAATACATACCTCCCTAAATACAATACGCAGTTGTAGCTTCTTTAACCACGGGTGCATCTGGTCAGCAATAGCGGAATCTCAGTTCCAGGAATGAGCAAGGTAAAAGCCACAAATGGGATAATGTATTGACATAAGCTCAGAAGATAAATGTCAGCTCTGTGTCTCACCACATTTGAGGCATGCTGAGATGATAACATAGCGAACAGTTCCTCCCGAAGACCTGGGCCCCATACTCTCACCAGGAGCAGCTCCTTTCGGAGCAGCAAGAGACAAGCTGGTGACCCTTTAACACCAGTTTTCCAGTTTTCCAGTCCTTGCTTACAGTACAGGCAGCTGCTGGTTTCAATATGCTGCTCGCTGGCATCATCTCCTAAAATTAATTATCCCCAAATATAAATGTTCACTATCTAAATATGTTTCAAAGGAACCTTTGATGAAACATCTTGGTAAATAATCCTTATTGCTTCAAGACCCTTATCTTGAGTTTTTCAGATTATCTCATAAGTTTTTCTTTATATTACCATATTTCTAACACATATTTATATCCCTACTGACACACTGATCCCACTTTTGAGGGTTACCTTAAAACCCACTAGAATTCTTGAGATAGTTTACACTTTCTCACTGAGGACTCAGGTACACAGCTTCATCTACCCAGCACCTTTATCTCCCCCACTGGTGCAACCTGTCTGAATCACCTTTCTACCTACCCTGCTGGATACTAGCTGCCTGTCATGCAAAGAGCAGGTCCTGCTGCCTTCCAGGAAATGCTCCTTCAACTTCCCACCAGCCAAGGCTGTTCACTCCTCTGTGCTCTTCTGGTACTTGTTTTTATACCTTGCCTCTGTTGGGTTCTTGTCTAGTTGCCCACACCCTTACCCTTCCCCACATGTCTATAAGCCTCTGGGAGGCCAGGGACCTCGCCTTGCTTATCTTTTTATCCTTACTGTGGTGCTTTCTTGCATGTAACAGGCATTTGATGATACTCCTTTCAATTAAAACACTTGGTAATGCTAGCTTGGTGAAAATCTTGTTTGAAACATAGACATTTAAATTTTTAAATGCTGAAGTATAAAATGCTCTTAAAGCTTTTTTTTTTTAATGTAAAAATGAAGGATATGATCATTGCCTTTTACTGCAATGATTATATGCAGATTATATGGGTGCTTTATAATTATATTTTATAACTGTAAAAACATGACTTTTTAAAATCTATCTATAAAAAAGCAATGAGTACACAAATGCATTATCTCTTTGGTAGTTCAAAGCCCAAATAGATCACTACATGCCAAAATAGATGTATTCCTGATTTTAAAAAACAACTTTTAAAATTAGGCCTACAAGGCAATGACCTGAACTGGCTTATGAATATCAGTCTCAGACTGACAGCCAGTATTACACTGTATGTTAGAATGAAATATTGGAGGCATCCCATTAACAGTAATTTTATGGATATGTGTTTTAGTACCTTTTCAACATTTTTGGGTTTTAGTAACTATAGTCATAGTATAAAATATAGATAAAAATAAAACTATTAGAAAATAGGCAAAATTATCAATATTATAAGGATTCTAAAATCATATTCTATTTTATTTTTAAAATCCAAGAGAATTAACTAAAAATTCTAATATTTAGGAGTTTCAGCTTAAGTGGAGGCATATAAGAAGTGTTCCAAAATCAGTAACTATTTATGTACTAGAAATAATCAGCTAGAAAATACACTAGAAAAAAACAGATTCCATTCTTAATAGTCATAAAAACAAAAAATACCTACAAATAATCTCTAAACAAACATATAAAGTCTAAGTGAAAAAATTATTCCATTTTATTAAGAGTTGAGTAGAGACATGCTGTGTGTAAAATGAATGCTGTGGACCTACCATTCTTACCAAATCAACTCACTAAAATTAATATTTCAGTGACATATTTTAGGAACTCAAAAAATAATTTTAAAGGGCATCTGAAAAAATAATAGGCAAGACTAAGAAATTTTGGGGAAAGAAGAGTTGTAAGGTAAAACATTCTTCAGATTTCAAAATACAAAGATAAATAGGAAGGCCAGAAACGGACCCAAATGTTTATAAAATTATAACATATGATGAAGTACATTACAAATTATCAAGAAAAAGATAAACTATTCAAAACTAGTTCTGGGACAACAGACAAGCTGGGGAAAAAACAGCATCTTACCATAAAACACATACCAAATTAATTCTTAATGGATTAAAGATTCACAGGTAATAAATAAGCTGAAAGAAAATATGGTGATTATTTAATCTCAGGATGGACAGGGAATTAAAGATAAGGTAAACAGATTTTGCCATAAACTTTAAAAATTTTCTGTATACCAAAAATCTTAAAATTAACACAAATTTGAAAAATGTTAACAAAAATATACTGGACAAGTTAATTTCCTTTCTGTTTATTCATCAATTTAAAAGTACCAGCTAATACGCCAGTTGAAGCACATAGTAGGAAGGTTAAGTGCATCTTTGGAGACCAGTGTCCTTGGGCCTAGTGCAGGGTCTGTCGTTTATTGGTTGGGTAGCCTTGAGCAAGTTATACAGGCGCACCTCATTTTATTGTGCTTTGCTTTATTGTGCTTCACTGATACTGCATTTTTGTGCAACTGCAAAGTTTTGTGAAACCTTCCATTTTCAGATGATGGTTAGCATTTTTTAGCAATAAAGTATTTTTAAATTAAGGTTTGAACATTTTTTTAAGACACCATGCTATTACACACTTAACAGACTGTGGTGTGGTGTAAACATAATTTTTATGTGCACTGGAAAACCAAAAGATTCTTGTGGCTCACTTTATTGTGATATGATGGTGGTCTGGAACTGGACCCGCAGTATCTCTGAGATATGCTTGATATCTCTGATATTCTTGAATCCTCCTAAATCTCAGCCTCTTCATCTCTGAAGGAGGCCAAGCAGTTCCATGGGGTGACTCTGAGGAGTACATGAGATAATGCACGTATTTAGCCCCCTACCTAGCAGACTTAGATGTTTTCCTCTATCTCACATCTCACTGTACCCAATAGTTAATCATTATAATCAACTTCCCTGCCCCTTTCTTAATCCACCTTACTCTCCTGGGCAAACTGCAGTGCTGGTTAAATCCAGCCCCCCTCCTCCTTCCACCAGCACCTGCATAGCTAGATAGCGCTGGGGGGAAAAATATGCAAACATGCTGACTGGTTTCATTTAAAATGAATCATCAGTCATCAAGAGGAACTTTAATGCTGACTGACAGTCATGCTCCACTGCCCTGGTCCATTCTCTATCCTCAATGACCTTTGTCTTCAGGACTCTAATGTCTCCTCCCCCATGCTCACCCTCAGCTGTGCCTTTTCTTCCTATTTCACTTAAGCACTTATCGTCTTAATCTACCAATCTAACTGCATTTGTATCCATACACTCTGTCTTTTCTCCTATTATTTGAGATTAATGGTCTCTGCTCCTAGCAGAGAATTCTCTCTCTCTCTCTCCCTCTGTATGTGTGTGTTTCTGTACTTGGTGCCCACATCCCCTCCTTACCTACTCAAGGACATTGCTCCAGCGATTAATTATCCTGTCTGCTCTATGACTGATCTATCAGTCTTTTCTCTCTCTACTGGATCTTTATCATTCAGCATGCAAACATATTGGGGCTTCCCTGGTGGCTCAGAGGTTAAAGCATCTGCCTCCAATGTGGCAGACCCGGGTTCGATCCCTGGGTCAGGAAGATCCCCTGGAGAAGGAAATGGTAACCCACTCCAGTATTCTTGCCTGGAGAATCCTGTGGATGGAGAAGCCCCGTAGGCTTCAGTCCATGGGGTCGCAAAGAGTCGGACACGACTGAGCGACTTCACTTTCACTTTCATGCAAACATATTAGTTCTACAATACTGAAAAAGCTCTCCCTTGACCCCACTTCTGCCTTTAACTACTGCCCCATCTCTCCCTATCCCTTTACAGCATAAGTTCTCAATAGATACAGATAGCTCTATATTTGCTACCTCCAGGTTTTTCTTTCCAGTTTTCTCTTGAGCCCATTACAATTAAGTTTTAGCCCCCACCTCTTCACCAGAGCAACCTTCAAGGTCCCCAGTGGCCTATATGTTTCTGAACTGAATGGTCAATTCATAGTCTTCATCTTATCGCCCCTCTCAAGCGATCAGACAAACTGATTTCTCTTTCCTTGAAATGTTTTCCGGATATCACATTTGCTTGGTTTTCCTCTTGCTTTGTTGACTGTCCCTTCACAATTTCCTTCACTGGTCCTTTCTCGTCTCCTCTACTGCTAACCACCAGAGCGCCCAGAACTTAGTCTTTGGTCTTCTTCCTTTTCTAAAAAACTAGTCTTACAGTTTTAAATGTCACTTCTATATTAACGACCACCAAACACAGAGAGAGCTTAACTTCAGGTTCACACACCAATTCATTGTCCTCACAGATGTCTAATGGGAATCTTACACTTAACACACCCCAGTTTACTTTGTACTCTTACTCTCTCCCACTTCCATCCCAGATCTGCTTTTCCTATTCTGTTTCATTGGTCTGTATATCTGTCTTTCTGCCAGCACCACAGTGTTTTCATTACTGTAGCTTCATTTTGTTCTTCTCAATTTGGTTACTTTTTATTTCTTCTTCTTGCCTAATTATTATGATGGCCAGAACTCCCTACACAGTTCAGTTCAGTTTAGTCACTCAGTCGTGTCTGACTGTCTGCAACCCCATGGGCTGCAGCACGCCAGGCTTCCCTGTTCATCACCAACTCCTGAAGCTTGCTCAAACTCATGTCCATTGAGTCGGTGATACCATCCAACTATCTCATCCTCTGTCATCCCCTTCTCCTGCCTTCAATCTTTCCCAGCATCAGGGTCCCTTCCAATGAGTCAGTTCTTCGCATCAGGTGGCCAAAGTACTGGAGCTTCAGCTTCAGCATCAAGTCATTCCAATGAATATTCAGGACTGATTACCTTTAGGATTGATTAGTTTGATCTCCTTGCAGTCCAAGGGACTCTCAGGAGTCTTCTCCAACACCACAGTTCAAAAGTATCGATTCTTCGGCACTCAGCTTTCTTTATGGTCCAACTCTCACATCCATACATGATTACTGGAAAAACCATAGCTTTAACGATTCAGACCTTTGCTGGCAAAGTAATGTCTCTACTTATTAATATGCTGTCTATGTTCGTCATAGCTTTTCTTCCAAAAAGCAAGCATCTTTTAATTTCATGTCTGCAGTCACCATCTGCCATGATTCCGGAGCCCCAAGAAAATAAAGACTCTCACTGTTTTCATTGTTTCCCCATCTATTTGCCATGAAGTGATGGGACTGGATGCGGTGGTCTTAGTTTTTTGAATGCCTAGTTTTAAGACCTAGAATCTAGCTTCTGTTAGCTTCCTAACTGGTCCCCCCTCCTTAATCCTGCTCCTGCTTTCCTTCAGTCTGTTCTTAGCAGGGCAATATGAGTTATCTAAATGAGATCATATCTTGTTACTGCTCAAAATCTTTCTGTAGATTTCCATCTCAGTCAGAGTTCTTAAAAGCTAAAGTCTTTACAGTAGCCTATAAGTAGGATGATCTCACGACCCAGTTTTTCCAGGACACTTGCAGCTTCTATCTATAGACCCAGTGTAATACCTATTAATGGACCTCTCTGGTGGCTCAGACAGTAAAGAATCTGCCTGCAGTGCCGGAGACCCAGACTTGATGCCTGGGTCAGGAAGATCCCCTGGAGAAGGAAATGGCAACCCACTACAATATTCTTACCTGCAAGATCCCATGGACAGAGGAGCCTGGTGGGCTATAGTCCATGGGGTTGCAAAGAGTCAGACATGACTGAGCGACTAACACTTTCACACACTTCCCAGTACCTACTAATACCTCCCACCTTTCACTCTAAAAATGTCCCAACTTGGATAATACATTGCATATGGTCACCCAAATTTTAGGACCCTGCTCCACGTGTCCCCACCCTCTAGTTCCCTGACTTCGTCTCCTATTACTCTCTCCTTTGCTGTCTTCATTCAGGTTGCTCAGGCCTTGTTCTCCTTTGAACATGCTTCTTCATTTTACTGAAATATAGTTAATGTACAATGTTATGTTTAATTTCTGCTATACAGAAAAGTGACTCCGTTGTGTACATATATATGTATACACACACTCTTTTTCATGTTCTTTTCCACGATGGTTTATCACAGGATATTGACTATAGTTCCCTGTGCTCCACAGTAGGACCTCGTCGTTTATAACGTGTGCTTCTGCATGTTCCCTCTTCTTGGGAATGCTCTTCCCGTATCTGCGTGGCTGGGTCCCTATTTCCTTTATGTCTTTGCTCAAATGTCACCTGCCTAATCAATCCTTCCTTGAAGACCCTATTTAAAACTGTAGCCTGTTCTCTCTTCATCTAACCTTACCTGTTCCTGCTTCATGTTTCTCCATATCACTCCCTGACATCCTAACTATTTACTTCTTCACTTTGCATTCTTCTATTTTCTCATGGAACTTACATCCCATGAAGAATACGTTTGTCTGCTCAGCAGTTAAAATAGTGCTTAGCACAAAGTAGTGCTCGATAAATGTTTGTTGAAAAAAATGAATGTATGTGTTACTGTTATCATTATTATAGTTAAATGGGTAAAAGAAATTATTAATTTTCAAAGAAGAAAACATTGGCTGGCCAATAAATATGCCAAAAAAAAAAAAGTGTCCTTGGGAATTCCCCACTGGTCCAGTGGTCTTGTGGTTAGGACTCTGAGCTTTCACCACCCAGGGGCCAGGTTTAATCCTTGATTGGGGAACTAAGATTTCATATGCCTTACAAAAGAAAAAAAAGTGTTCCTGCTTCACAGGTGAAGTGACAATGTGATTCCATTTTCCATGTAACACTTTAATAAAGAATACAAAATGACTGTGTCAATATTGAGTATGATGAGATACACATTCATACTCTTCTCATGGAAATGTAAACTGGTTTATTTTTTCTAGAAAGAAAATGGCAAAGTGTATCAAGAGTCTTAAAATGCCTGGGTTTTTTTTTTTTTAATATAGTAACTCAACAGCTAAGAAATAATCAGCGATACATGAAATATTTATGAACATAGATGTTTATCAAAGCATTATTTGCAATCTTAAAAAATTAAGTATGGCCTAACAAGGGACTTCCCTGGTGGCTTAGTGGTAAAGAATCGGCCTGCCAATGTGGGAGATAAAGGTTCAATCCCTGGGTTGGGAAGATCCCCTGAAGAAGGAAATGGCAATTCATGCCAGTATTCTTGCCTGGGAAATCCAATGGATAGAGGAGCCTGGCAGGCTACAGTTCATGGGGTTGCAAAAGTGACAGACACGATTTAGTGATTAAACAGCAAAACATGGCCTAGCAAAGGAGGTAAAAGGACTGAAAATATGAAACACTGCTAAAAGAAGTTAGAAACAGATGGAAAGACATGCTGCGCTTATGGATTGGAAGTCTCAGATATCAGTGGAATGTCCCTACTAACCAAACTCATCTACAGATTCAACGTCATCCTTATCATAACCCCAACGGCATTTTTGCAGAACTAGGAAAAAGAATCATCCTAAAATTCATGTGGAATCTTAAGGAACTCTGAAGAGCCAAAACAATTTTCAAACAGAAGAAAAGAACTGGAGGCCTCTCACTTCCCAGTTTCAAA
This sequence comes from Ovis aries, assembly GCF_016772045.2. Taxonomy (NCBI): domain Eukaryota; kingdom Metazoa; phylum Chordata; class Mammalia; order Artiodactyla; family Bovidae; genus Ovis; species Ovis aries. The sequence goes on along the minus strand of NC_056058.1, from coordinate 19,871,033 downwards.
AGTAATACTAAAGAGCAACAGCAATCAAGATAGTTTGATACTGGCATAAAGCAAGATATATGAACCAATGGAACAAAGTAGGGGTGCCAGAAACAAACTTGCACGTATAGCCAAACAATGTTCACAAGCATGTCAAGGCCTCACAATGGTAAAAGGACAGTCCCGACAATGAATTTTTTTAAAAAAACTGTACATTTATGTGCAAAACAATGAAATTGGACCCATATCTTACACCATATATAAAAATGAGCTCAAAACAGACTTAACTGTAAGACCTAAAACTATAAACTCTGAGAAGAAAAGCTTCAGGACTTTGAATTTGGCAATGATTTCTTGGCTATGACATTGAAGCACTGGCAACAAAAGCAAAAACAGACAAATGGGATTGCATCATAATTTAAAACTTCTGAGTGTCAAAGGAAAGATCAGAACAAAAAGACAACCCGGGAAATGAGGGAAAATATTTGCAAATCATATATCTGCTAAAGGGTTAATACCTAGAATACAAAAAGAACTCATACAACTCAACAACAAAAGAGCAAATAACCTGTTTTAAAATGAGCAAAGGAACTGAACAGACAGTTCCCCAAAGAAGATATGAAAATGGCAGGCATTTGTAAGAAATGATGCTCAACATCACTCATCATTCAGTTCAGTTCAGTTCAGTTGCTCAGTTGTGTCTAACTCTTTGCAACCCCATGGACAGCAGCATGCCATGCCTCCCTGTCCATCACCAATTCCTGGACTTTACTCAAACTTATGTCCATCGAGTTGGTGATGCCATCTAACCATCTCATCCACTGTCATTCCCTTCACCTGCTGCCGTCAATCTTTCCCAGCATCAGGGTCTTTTCAAATGAGTCAGTTCTTTGCATCAGGTGGCCAAAGTATTGGAGTTTCAGCTTCAACATCAGTCCTTCCAATAATATTCGGGACTGATTTACTTTAGGATGGATTGGTTAGATCTCCTTGCAGTCCAAGGGACTCTTAAGAGTCTTCTCCAGCACCACAGTTCAAAAGCATCAATTCTTCAGCGCTCAGCTTTCTTTAATAGTCCAACTCTCACATCAATACATGACTACTGGATAAACCATAGCCTTGACGAGACGGACCTTTGTTGGCAATGTAATGTCTCTGCTTTTTAATATGCTGTCTAGGTTGGTCATAACTTTGCTTCGAAGGAGTAAGCATCTTTTAATTTAATGGCTGCAGTCACTGTCTGCAGTGATTTTGGAGCCCAAAAATATAAAGTCTGACACTCTTTCCACTACTTCCCCATCTATTTGCCATGAAGTGATGGGACCGGATGACATGATCTTAGTTTTCTGAATGTTGAGTTTTAAGTCAACTTTTTCACTCTCTTCTTTCACTTTCATCAAGAGGCTTTTTAATTCCTCTTCACTTTCTGCCATAAGAGTGGTGTCATCTGCATATCTGAGGTTATTGATATTTCTCCCACAATCTTGATTCTAGCTGTGCTTCATCCAGCCCAGCGTTTTTCATGATGTACTCTGCATATAAGTTAAATAAGCAGGGTGACAACATACAGCCTTGACGTACTCCTTTTCCTATTTGGAACCAGTCTGTTGTTCCATGTCCAGTTCTAACTGTTGCTTCATGGCCTGCATACAGATATCTCAAGAGGCAGGTCAGGTGGTCTGGTATTCCCACCTCTTTCATAATTTTCCACAGTTTATTGTGATCCACACAGTCAAAGGCTTTGGCATAGTCAATAAAGCAGAAATAGATATTTTTCTGGAACTCTCTTGCTTTTTCAATGATCCAGCAGATGTTAGCAATTTGATCTCTGGTTCCTCTGCCTTTTCTAAAACCAGCTTGAACATCAGGAAATTCACGGTTCATGTATTCCTGAAGCCTGGCTTGGAGAATTTTGAGCATTACTTTACTAGCGTGTGAGATGAGTACAATTGTGCGGTAGTTTGAGCATTCTTTGGCATTGCCTTTCTTTGGGATTGGAATGGAAACTGACCTTTTCCAGTCCTGTGGCCACTGCTGAGTTTTCCAAATTTGCTGGCATATTGAGTGCAGCACTTTCACAGCATCATCATTCAGGATTTGAAATAGCTCAAGTGGAATTCCATCACCTCCACTAGCTTTGTTTGTAGTGATGCTTCCTAAGGCCCACTTGACTTCACATTCCAGGATGTCTGGTTCTAGGTGAGTGATCTCACACCATCGTGATCATCTGGGCTGTGAAAATCCCTTTGTATAGTTCCTCTGTATATTCTTGCCATCTCTTCTTAATATCTTCTGCTTCTGTTAGGTCCATACCATTTCTGTCCTTTATTGAGCCCATCTTTGCATGAAATGTTGGTATCTCCAATTTTCTTGAAGAGATCTCTAGTCTTTCCAATTGTTTTCATCATTAAAGAAATGCAAATGAAAATTGAAACCATAATGAGATACCACCTAATACTCATTAGTATAGCCATTATCAACAGAACAGAAGACACGTATGGGTAAGGATGTGGAGAAATTGGAATTCTTGTGCACCACTGGTGAGAATGTATGATGGTACAGCCATTATGGAAAACAGAAATTTTCCATAACACACAGACTATAGAGTTTTCTCAAAAAATTAAAAATAGAATTATCGTATCATCTATCAATCCCAATTCTAGGTATATATCTAAAATGATTCAAAGCAGGATCTCAAAGAGCTGTTTTGCACACCCATGTTCATCACAGCATTATTCACAATAGCAAAGAGCTGGAAGCAGCCCAAATGTCCATCTACAAATGAGTGGATAAAGATAATGTGGCTTATACATATAATGGAATGCTATAAAGCCTTAAAAACAGATGAACCTCAAGATACTATGCTAAGTGAAATAAGCCAGTCACAAAAGGACAAATTCTGTATGATTCCACTCATAGGAAGTATCTAAAACAGTCAAAATCATAGAAATTAGAAAGACAGTTACCAAGTCAGGGGGAAAGAGAGAAAAAGAGATGAAGAGGAATTAGTTCTTGGTACCTTTTGGCTTTGCAAGATGGAAAAGTTCTAGAGATCTGTGCACAACAATGTAAATATATTTAGTACTACAGAGCTGTACTCATAAAAATAGTTAAGATGGTAAATTTAAATTTTTTAAATTACAATTTTAAAAACTCAGTATGGAAATAGTTAAATCAATAACGGTGTATTTTTATGAAAGTACGTTATTCAGCCTTCAAAAATATTGCTTAAGAATTATTTTTAATAACATGATACAATACTTGCGGTATAGGGCAAGTATTTTTAAATGTATACAGTAGTACTGACCAATTAATGAATTCATGGATGAATAAACTATGTTTAAAAAACATGAAAAAAATAACCTGAAGGAAATATCTCAAGGTATTAACAATAGGTATGTTTGGATGGGGGATTACAGATGACTTCTATTTTAGTTTCTTTTCTGCAGTCTTTCATACTTTATAATTGTTTACAAATAACATATTTTTATAATCATATAGAAGTTAAAAATTAAACTTTTTATCTTTTACTTTCATTTCATTAACTTAATAAAAGTTTTTCTTTTTTAATTTCTCTATGATTATAAAGTACAAAGTCCTGGGGAGCAAAGATGAAAAACATAAGAATATAAAACTGGAGCTCTCCACGGACACAGTCTAGCCAGATCATAAGCTCCTTCCTTTTGGCCTCAGTAACTAGGCTAGTGCCCCAACCTGGACCTGAGCTCTGTGGAGTTGAAACCCAGGTCAAAGTCATTTTCTCCCATCCCAACCTGGCATTTTTATCTCTCCTCTCACTCTGCTTAAGCAGCAGTCACCTCTACCCTGATTTAGATCAAGCCAAACTTGCTCTGCTGAGGTAAATTACCTTATCATGAGGTCATATTTAACAGACTGATGAATGGGTCATAAAAAATTATGAAGATCTGAACCATCACTCAGTGTGTCTGAGTTAGAACAAAAATGTCTGAAACCTGATTTTTGGAACCTTGAAAGCGGCACTGCAAGTTTAACCCCTTTCGTTGAATACTCTCATTCTGGCTCCCCTCTGGCTGCTCCCTGTCCCAGCCCACCGGCTCCCATTCCCACTGCCCCCTTCCCTGCTACTGTGTCCTCTGAAACCCTGCTCCACTGTGGATAGGCAGCTTTCCTCCATCAAGAACATCCCTGGTTGCTCTCTCCACATCCTCGCCTTGACAGAGCTCCAGCTTCCCCTGAGCACTCCACTTCCTCGTGCTCCTGTCTTTCAAACGGAGACTCTCTCTTTTCGACCTCCTGTGAACTTCAGAGCCAGGTAAGATCTTAGGACATTCCTTGTTCTCCACCATAACTTCCTCACCTTCACATATATAAAATGTTTCCTTCAAGGTTTATGCTCTGCCCTTCTGTTTCCTGTTACCAACGACGTGCCAGTTGTTTATCCACATTCTGTGAGTTGTCTGGAATCCAACCTGAGGTATTGATGACTTTTGTGCTCAGGTAATGAGTAATCCTACACCACATCCTCATACTAACTTGACCTTTACAGTTCTATAATCCCTCCCTGACAAGGACACACCCTGGGCCCCATCATCAGTCACAACAACTCCACCTCATTCCAGGACCTTTTATTTTCTTCACAACTGTTTAGCTCTGACCTTGACATCCGTTCCTTTCCCTTCCAGTTGATACCTCATGACCCCTTCATTACACTCACACTGCTACCCGAGTCATTCTGTTTACCCATCTTACAAACTCTAAGCCCAAGATAAATCAAAACCATTTTACTCTTCACTCTCAATCTGCTCCTGAATCAAGATGAAGAAGGGAAGGGGGATCACTGATGGGCTGGAGGAACATGTGAGTTGGGAGAATAACAGACGGGGCAAAAGTCCACCTGTGATTGAAACGGTAAATTTGTAGAGACACCAGTTCCCATAGTTGTGTGATCTCTACTGTCCCAGGGTCAGAATGAAATGCACAAAGGGCTGGACTGGGGGTTTTGCAGCACAGGACAGAATGACAAGACAATGGAGGAGCTGGGACTGAGGCAAAGTGAGTGAGTGAGAGTGAAAGGCGCTCAGTCATGTCCGACTGTCTGTGATCCCACAGACTATACAGTCCATGGGATTCTCCAGGCCAGAATCCTGGAGTAGGTAGCCTTTCCCTTCTCTTGGGGATCCTCCCAACCCAGGGATCAAACCCAGGTCTCCCGCATTGCAGGCAGATTCTTTACCAACTGAGCTATCAGGGAAGCACGTTAGAAGCAAAGGACCATAATATCTAGGAAGAAGATGAAAGGGAGTAAAAATGGGACAACTTCTGTTGTTTCTAGGGTGCTGTGTCCATCAGTTTTTTTCTTTTCTTTTTGGTGTATGAGAACCTGGCACAGTTTTAAGATCCAGAGTGTTCAAAAGAAGAGCCTGCAGGTCAGCCTAACTGAGGTATCAGGATCGGTTCCACCTTTCCTGGACTGTTCACCACCAACAAAGATGTGACTACGGTGATATGAAACCTAAGGAGACTGAATGTAGTCAGTTGGTAAAGGCCGGGGGATAGATTTCATTTTTCATAATAATGACATTAATAATTAATAGTGTAGACTTGAGGTAGACCAACCAGAGTTTTAATTTGGCCCTGCCACTTACTAACTATAATAACTAGGTGAATTACTCACTTTGGTTTCTTTATCTGTAACGTGGGGACAATAAGAATATCCTAAGCAGCCACTGTGAGGACTAAATGATGTCTTAGGCTATTATTAGTATTATTATTGTAATAATACAATAGCAAAGAGGGTTGAAACTTTTCCAGGAGTTTCTAATTTCTAACCAGGCATCTAGCTCAGAAGATTAAGATCTTCAATAACTCATATTACTCGAATTTAACTCAGTCAAAACCTTCTGATATTTTCCTATGAAAGCTTACTTCAGTATGACTGTATCCTATTAGGAGACCTATGTGTTCCTATGTATCTTCTCTTTTGGTTGGTCTCATATAGACCCATGGTTATAAATACCATCCATACATTGATAACTCTATATCTCATTCAGACCTCTCCTATGATCTTCAGACTTGTATGTCCAACTGTCTCCAAACTTTATATTTAAATATTAGTTTACTTTTATATTTAAAATAAAACTATTTTGCACAGGCAAGAAAAGAAAATATAGATAAAATTGAACTTCATCAAAACTTAAAACTTCTTAACATAAATGGATCTAATCAACAGAGTAAAAAGGCAACCCATGGAATGGCAGAAAATATTTGGGAGCTATACATCTTATAAGTGGTTAATACATAGAACATAAAAAGAACTCCTACATCACAAACAACAACAAAATCACCCAATTAAAACTGGCAAAGAATTTGGATAGACATTTCTTCAAAGAAAACACACAAATGACCAATAAGCATATGAAATGATGCTCAACATTACTAATCATCACAAATCACAATGAGATATCACTTTGTACCTTATTATTAATAGAATAGCTACTATTTTTAGAAAAGGGGAAAGTAACAAGTCAAGGAGGATCTTGTTGCACTGTTGATGGAAATGTAAAATGGTGCAGTCCCTATGGAAAACAGTATGGCAGTTCCTCCAAAAAATTAAAACTAGAGTTACCATATAATCCAGAAACTTCATTCTGGATATACACTCAAAGAATTGAAAGCATGAACTTGAAGAGATGTTTATACGCCTATATTCACACTATACACAACAGCCAAAAGATGGAAGCAACCCAAGTGTCCACTGACAGATGAATGGAAAAACAAACTGTAGAATATCATACGAACAATGGAATATTATTCAGTCCTAAAAAGGAAGAAAATCCTGACACATGCTTTAGCACACAGGAACCTTGAGGACATTATGCTTACTGAAATGAGCAGTCACAAAGGACAAATACCATACGATTCCACGTAACTGAGGTTCAAAGGATGGTCAAATGCACAGAGACAGAAAGTAGAAAGGTGGTTGCTAGGGGCTGAGGAGGGTGGGGAATGCGCAGTTATTGCTTAATGGACACAGAGTTTCAATTCTGCAAGATGGAAAGAGTTGGTGATGGTTGTAAAACATCATGAACACACTTAATGCCACTAAACTGTACTCTTAGAGTTACGATGATAAACGACGTTATGTGTATTTTATCACAATAAAATTTTTAATTAAAGTAAAATTCTTAATTTCCCAAATCCCCCACCCCACCCAATTTCCTCATTCCAAAACCTGGCACCAGGTTACTTAAGCCCCAAACCAGGAGTCATTCTTAATTCCTTCTCTCGTGCCCATATGCAATAGTAAGTCACGTTACCTTTTGCTTCCAAATTGTATTCTGAATTCACCTACTTATCTCTTCCACTCCACTTCAGGCCATCCTCCACTCTTGCCTGTGATGCTCCAAAAGTTTCCTAACCAGTCGACCTGTTTTCATTTTTGTCCTCTACGGTCAGTTCTCCACATAGCAGCCAGAGTGCTCTTTTCAGGATAGAAATCATGCCTTATCCTTTCTCTGCTTAAAAATACTCTGATGGTTTCTCATTGCACCAAGTATAAAATTCAAACTCCTTGACACTATCTACAAAGCACTAGATGGTCTGGCCTCTTGCCAATGTCTCTGACCTTATGTCCCATCACTACTCACTTTGATCACTATGTTCCAGTAATGCTGACCTTCCCTCTGTTGCTCAAACCTCCTAAGTGCATGTCCTCACCTCATAGCCTTTGCACTTGTTCCTCTGCTTGGAACACTGTCTCCCAGTTCCTCACATGATAGACTCCTTCTCACCTCTGCTCAGGTATCACCTGCTCAGAAAAATAATCACTCACCATTCAGTCTAAAGCAGCCACCCACTGACTGTCACTCTTTACACCCTTATGCTCTTTTATCTCTACTTGGCACTTAACCACTATTTGACATTCATACTTATTTTCATAAGTTTGTGGTTGGTTTCACCATCCTCCAATTATCCTACCATCTGAGCTCCCTGAGAACAGTGTCTTTCTCAATTCCAGAACAAGGTTGGGCATATGACCTAATTTGCTGAATGAATGAAGAAGTAAATTACATTAACAATCCAATTTTCCTTCTATGTCCCAGATGCTCATAAAATCTTTTGGGGTAAATTTGTATTTCTAATATTAGCTGTCACCAAGGTCTCTTCCATCTATTCTAGAATGTGCTAACCAGCCTTTAAAATGCAAGCAACCTACTTCACATCTCATTCTCTGTAGCTGTACCTGAAGGGAACAAGTTTATATTTCTACCCCCACTTTTGTGGCAGTGAGTATTTATATGAAATTTTTAAACTCTCATGTGTTTCTTGAAGCTAGATTGTGGGGGTTTGTATTGGAAATTACACTCATTCAAAGGAAAAGTCTGGATATCTGATAAGTCCTTTGAAAACTGTTCAAAGTATTTGATTATATAATTTTTTAGTCTGCAGAATGTTTCAAGGCCCATTCTCTTCATGATTAGCTACCTATCTGTCCAGGACAAAATAGTCTAGCACAAATATGATTTATCTGGCCCTTCTATTTGTGCAACTCCAATATCCAACCACAGCTGGGCTCATGAACATAGACTTCTCTCTCTCTCTTTTTTTTTTTCCCTGAGATGTGTCTGTAGTAGACACTTGGATAACAGCACAAAAGTGCTGCATATCCACTGGCAACTGAAGTCCTGCATGCCAAGCTCAGCTGCAGCTGCTCTACGGTGCCCAAAATGCTGATATACATAGGTGATGACATGCCACTTGGGATGTTGTCTGATGATGTGGATAGAGTCCTGTTCCTTCACTCTTGAGTCATACTCTGGTGTTTTGAGGCCAAGGCAAACAATGTCTACCAGAGATCTTGGGCAAAAAATAGCTATTTAAAATTTTACTCATGGTCCCCTTTCTATAAAATCCATACACAATCTAAGGGATCACCTGAAGAGGCTAGACAGACCTTCTGCATTCTCCTCTATCCTGATGCAGAAGCTCTAATATTCGTCTAAGCCTGGACCCTCTAGTCTTTTGTTTCTCAAGAGTTCTTTAGAGCTTTCCTCTTCCTCAAGCAAGTAAGTACTGACTGCTTCATCCCACACAAGCTACAGACACATCCACAGGTGTTTCTTTAAAGTCAGTAATCAAAATAGAACCATTAGTTATGGCTAATATTTATTTCACACTTAATGGGTCCTAGGCGCTGAGTTAAGCACTGCTCTGAGTTAAGCACTATCATCTGGGAAATTGAGGTTTGGAAAGCTTTAAAAACCTGCTAAGCTAAGACATGAAAGAGTCAGCAGTTGAATACTGATCTTTATTCAGAGGTTATGCCTTTAACCAATACAGTATGCTATCTCTTATCAGGGAAATAAATTATAAAGCTTATCTGTAAAATTCTATTCTGTTGTTTAGAAGGTAAAACAAATCAAGGAGTTACAGACGTTTATTCTTCTGTATTTTAAGTCAACATATTGTTCAATAATCTATGTATTAGTTATATATTGCTGCATAACAAGTACCTCAAAATTTAGCAGCTTAAGACAATGAACTTTTTTTTTTTTTTGGACAATGAACTTTTATCTCTTCAGTTGATGAGGCTCAGGAATCTGGGAGCTACCTTAGCTGGGTGGTGCTGGCTCAGTTTCTCATGAGGTTGCAGTCAAGCTATTGGTTAGGGCTGCAGTCATCTAAAGATTCAACCGATGCTGAAGTTGCCCCTCACAAGCTCACTCATATCAGGTCAGAGAGCCTTGGTTCCTCATTGGCTGTTGGCAGGAGTCTTCATTCTTTGCCATCACTTGGGACAGTCAAAGGGCTGTTCACAACATAGCAGAAAGCTTGCTTCTCCTAAAGAAAAAGACAGACAGAGAAAGGGTGGAAGGGGTATCTAAGAGGGAGGTCACTTTAAAATGTAATCACTGAAGTAATGAGATATCACGTGTGCTATATGCTGTTGGTCACAAAGACCAATCGCGGTACTAAGTGGGAGAAGCCTACACAAGAATATGAATACTGTCAACAACAACAACAACAAAATTACAGGAGGCTGTACATAAGAATATAGTTTACCTGGGTCTTAAGAATTACAATTCAGGAGACACAGATTAGGGGAAACCTGAAGGAGTGTTCCATGGAAGAGAAAGAGCCAGGGACTTATAAAGATAAAAAGGCATGGAAGTTAAAAGTTGCCTGGCAAGAGCTGTAACTGACTCTGACGCAAGTCAGAAAGCAATTGCCCTTAAGGAGCATGAGCTGTTTTAGGGTAGGAGTCTGAAAAGTAGATAGACTATTACAAGTTAAATCAGAGTAAGGGTCCCAAACTGATCACATGGACCACAGTTTTGTCTAATTCAATGAAACTATGAGCCATGCCATGTAGGGATACCCAAGATGGAGGGGTCACGGTGGAGAGTTCTGACAAAGTGTGGTCCACTGGTGAAGGGAATGGCAAACCACTTCAGTATTCTTGCCTTGAGAACCCCATGAACAGTATGAAAAGGCAAAAGATATGACACTGAAAGATGAACTCCCCAGGTCGGTAGGTGCCCAATATGCTACTGGAGAAGAGTGAGGAAATAACTCCAGAAAGAATGAAGAGATGAAGCCAAAGCAAAAACAACACCTAGCTGTGGATGTGTCTGGTGATGGAAGTAAAGTCTGATGCTGTAAAGAACAATATTGCATAGGAACCTGGAGCATTAAGTAAATTGCATGTATCAAGGTATGTATCCATGAATCAGGCACATTGCAAGTGGTGAAACAGGAGATGGAAAGAGTGAACTTAGACATTTTGGGAATCAATGAACTAAAATGGACTGGAATGGGTGAATTTAACTCAGATGACCATTATATCTACTATTGTGGGCGAGAATCCCTTAGAAGAAATGGAGTAGCCCTCACAGTCAATAAGAGTCTGAAATGCAGTTCAGTTCAGTTCAGTTCAGTTCAGTCGCTCAGCCATGTCTGACTCTTTGCAACCCCATGAATCGCAGCACACCAGGCCTCCCTGTCCATCACCAACTCCCAGAGTTCACTCAGACTCATGTCCATTGAGTCAGTGATGCCATCCAGCCATCTCATCCTCTGCCGTCCCCTTCTCCTCCTGCCCCCAATCCCTCCCAGCATCAGAGTCTTTTCCAATGCAGTACTTGGGTGCAATCTCAAAAACAACAGAATGATCTCTGTCTGTTTCCAAGGCAAACCATTTAATATCACAGTAATCCAAATCTATGCTTCAACCAGTAATGCTGAAAAAGCTGAGGTTGAATGGTTCTATGAAGACCTACAAGACCTTCTAGAACTAACACCCAAAAAAGATGTCCTTTTCATTATAGGGGACTGGAATGCAAAAGTTGGAAGCCAAGAGATACCTGGAGTAATTGGCAAATTTGGCCTTGGAGTGCAAGCAGGGCAAAGGCTAATGGAGTTTTGCCAAGAGCATGCACTGGTCATAGCAAACACCCTCTTCCAACAACACAAGAGAAGACTCTACACATGGACATCACCAGATGGTCAATACCGAAATCAGACTGAGTATATTCTTTATAGCTGAAGCTGGAAAAGCTCTATACAGTGAGCAAAAAAGAGACTGAGAGCTGACTGTGGCTCAGATCATGAATTCCTTATTGCCAAATTCAGACTTAAATTGACGAAAGTAGGGAAAACCACTAGACCATTCAGGTATGACCTAAATCAAATCCCTTATGATTATACACTGGAAGTGACAAATAGATTCAAAGGATTAGATCTGATAGACAGAGTGCCTGAAGAACTATGGACAGAGGTTCATGACATTGTACAGGAGGCAGTGATCAAGACCATCCCCAAGAAAAAGAAATGTAAAATAGTAAAATGGTTGTCTGGGGAGGCCTTACAAATAGTTGAGAAAAGAAGAAATGTTAAAGGCAAAGGAAAAAAGGAAAG